>NC_139838.1:12680825-13233325 GCF_963691815.1 Echiichthys vipera | reverse complement strand
CCCCCCCCCCTCCCTCTCTCTCTCCCCCACTCATCTCAGCCTCCAAACTTTCTCTCTACCCTGCCACTCACAACATTCCCCAAGCTGCCAATTTGTGTTTATTTCCACCTTGCAAGTCAGGGTCAAGATTCCTCCTAAAAAGCGTATTGCCCCCTACTCACAACAGTAAAAAAAACGGCTTTACGTGTTTAAAATAGGACGTAGTAATTCCTGCGAAGTGGAGATATTTTCCAATCGTGCAGTGATGTCCCAGTGGAAATTAGGTGAGACTGCCTTCTTGCCTGAGTGAACTTTCTTCAAAATAAATAGCGGGGAGATAGGTGTTTCTAGTGACTTTCTTGGATATTTCTTTTGCAGCCCGACCTACAGACAAAAAGTTTGACAGAAACATCAATCATCAGTCTGCTTCAAGTCTAGCTTTACAAACTCGAATTTGGGGAACTGAATGAGAACTTCTCTTCTGAGGAAATATTTACTTTTATCTAAACATCTGCAGAACAAGATATGTCGGCGTTCAGATCTTTTCACTACACGAATTTGCACCTAAATTTATATCTCCCCATGAAAGGCCCTATCATGCAGGCGCTGGTCCTGTGTAATGTTGGACTTACTTATCAGACAGCTATATGACTTCCTCTGATTATCATGCTTAGTGGATTATCCTGCTGAAACAAGGGCGCTTAAAGCAGGAGCTGTGACCTCTGTGTTTTTCAGACGGCGGGACGAAGAAGCTTCGCAGCACCATCCGACGGAGCACAGAGACCGGCATCGCTGTGGAGATGAGGAACCGAGTGACACGGCAGGGCAGCAAGGACTCCACCGATGGCAGCACCAACTCAAACAGCTCTGATGGAACGTGAGTACTCACCCTCCCTTCCACGCATGTGCAGTCTCCGTTCATTTTATTACAATTCTGTTTCTTCCCTCTCAGATTTGTCTTCCCAACCACACGCCTGGGGCCGGAGAGCCAGTTCAGTGACTTTCTGGACGGACTAGGCCCCGCTCAGATCGTAGGCCGGCAAACATTAGCTACACCCTCAATGGGTAAGCCAAGTGACAACAACGCCATCTTTTCCTGTTCAATCCACCTCATTCTCGTCTAATATTGTTCCAATCTTTCTGAGATCACATGGGATTCTTTGCACTCATGTAGGATTTAGGTCTGGTAAAAAACAATCAATACACAATAATCTAAATATTGCTGAACTCTAGGATAGAAAAAATTTGCACCCATATACTAACATACAAACTGTTAGATGAACAGCAGAGTCTAAAAAATACTGCACAATACAAGTGTATTCACTCAGCAGGGATAAAGTTATTTTTGCATGAGGTATAAATCTTTCATGCAAAGGTCATTGCTTGTGGAAAAAAAGAGAGCAGAGCATTGCGCTCCACCATACCTGGTTGTGAAGAAGAACTTACAGCTCTGAGTCGCCCTCCACAGTTAGATATTGGCCATTGCAGCCTCAGTGAACAAAAGCCCTGTGTGTGGATTTTTTTGGTGCTGTTTGTATAGAGTTCTTGGATTGTTACAGATGTTTTTATTTTTCCCTTCCAAGGGGATGTCAATGTAGGCATGGTAGACAGAGGAGGGCAGCTGGAGGTGGAGGTCAACCAGGCCAGAGGGTTGACCCCCAAACCGGGCTCCAAGAACATACCAGGTACCCTTTACTGATTTCCCCCTCGGTATTCAAATTATACTGACCTGCCTCCTTTGTCCAATCCATATGCTCATGTAGGAGTTTGACTTTGTTGTATTTTGTTGCTTCATCTGCAGCGACCTATGTGAAGGTCTATGTGCTGGAGAATGGTGTGTGCTTGGCTAAGAAAAAAACCAAAGTAGTGAAGAAGAATCTGGACCCCACCTACCAGCAGGCTCTTTTGTTTGATGAAAGTCCTCAGGGCAAAGTCCTACAGGTATGTTGGGTTTTCTTTGTGTTCCTCCCTTTTTTACACTTTTTAAAAAAAAATCAAACTGGTAATTTCTACACCCAATAGAGAAACATAACACTAGTAAATCATAATAAATCATAACAAAACATAATAATCCCTCTGTATTTAATAATAATTCAAAGAGAGAGGGATTATTATGTTTTCTCACCTATTAAAATGAATCAAGACATTTTATGACACAGAGAGCATAGATGTGGAAGACCCGGAAACGCTGACCAATCAGAGAAGGCTGGGCTTTTTCAGGAGGGGGGCTTAAAGAGACAGGCGCTAAAACAGAGCTTTTCAGACATAGGGTGCATACAGCTAACCCGACTCCTCCAGATGGATTGATTTGCACAATTCGCAGTTGCTCTGCTAATACATCTAGGAACTCTCGTTTGGAGAACTTTTGGGAAAGGGGGAAAATACTGGTTGCTGATAGGATAAACTATCTATCAATAACCTACATCCAGGCCAAATCAACCAGTCAGATGAACAAACCGGATCACGTGCTAACAGCGTCGAGGCAAAGCTCAGAAAGTAAACAACACGTCGGTAAAGGATATTTGCCGTTTGAGTAACGCAAATTCACGGATAAAAGGCACAATTTCAGGTGCCCAGTCCATATTCCAACAGAAGGATCCAAGAGAAAAAAGCGTTAGCGAGCGACTTGCTCGATAGATGCGCTCTTCTCATCCGTGGAAGTCGCCTTGTTGTTTACACTGAACAGTCGCCTCTCGTTTTGTCACACTTAAATCCGCCTCAAAACCAATGCTGATTGGTTCGGTAGCTTGGCAAACTTTCTCAGCCGCACGTTATCAGACTGATCTGTGAGTAAAATACAATGGTGCCCTAAAAAAGAGTGTTTCGTTGGGGTTGTCATCAACGTCTGTCAAATGTCACTAAATCCTGGTTGGTGCACAGAAGTAAGCGTCATCACTTTTTTCTAAAAGAGCCCCAGACATCTTCGAAATAACCAAAGCTTTTCCAACTTTGGCAAAATAAATGTGGCATATACTCATATCTTATTGGTATATGTATAATTTATTCTTCTCTCTCCTTTAGGTAATAGTGTGGGGGGATTACGGGCGTATGGACCACAAGTGCTTCATGGGAATGGCCCAGATCCTTCTTGAGGACTTGGACCTGTCTGCCACGGTCAGCGGCTGGTACAAGCTGTTCCCTACCTCCTCTCTGGCAGATCCCAGCATCGGACCCCTCACCAGACGCCTCTCCCAGTCCTCCCTGGAGAGCGCCACCAGCCCCTCGTGCACCTAGACACCGAGTAGATACCCACATGCACGGGCACAGGCAGAGTCACGCAGACACGGATACACGTACTGTATATACACAACGACTGTAAGTGCAAGATAGGTAGGCATACACAAACAAACACAAACGTACCCATCTGTGTAGGAAGACACATTAGACATCTAGTTGCAAACACCTGATCTCATACACATGAATTCACACACTGACGTGCTGCTATATGCTTCACTACGTCCATATTCTCACACGGTGATCAGTATGTTAGTTGATAAAAACCGTCAGCAAATACAACTTGAAGTCGACTTGTAGCATTCTCCCATTTCAACATTTCCTGACCATGACACAGCAGACACACCGGATTTCCGTTGCACGACTCATCCCAGGGCCATCCCGATGCCAGTTTCTAAACTCTCTATGCCAAACTAAGAAAAAAAGAAAACTTTATTTTTTAAAACCAAAGCAATTGTTATTGTCGTTATTATTACTTTAAGTCGTAGGTGAACTAGTATACAATATAAAGTATGGATATGTAGCAGAGTCAATGACTTAGATGTAATGCAAAAAAGAAAATACTTTCAACACACAGGAGCTGAGAACGGCAGCCCCCACACTTAAAAATACCCAGGCAACCGGTCTGGATATTCACATAATGGCTATTATGTGAGGTAGCAAAACTGCTATTCTATAATTTTCCCAGGGCAGAGTTTATATATATAATATATATATATATAATATATAATATATATATATATATATATAGATAATTAAATACCTATTTGTATTCATGTATGTATCGGCTGCATTCTGCATGTTTCGCTTGCAACCCTGGAAGAGACATTTAAAGTACTTTAATCTTTTTATTTAGCTTGCCTCCACTGATGTAACAGGATTGTAGCGCCACTTAATTTTGCAATCCTTTTCGGAGAAAGGAGCACTGCACGGAGTTATGGAGTAAAAGGGGGAGCGCTATCATCGCAATCTGCAGAAAAAGAGAACAGATGAGTCCACTCATTCTCTGATGAACAAAGTTTCTGATCCTCTTTCAAAAAGGACTGTTGCACCACACAGGGCACTCAGCACAACGGCTTTCTGGGAAATGTGTCCAGCTCTAGTCTGTGCCACAGTCACAGTCTCTCTCCCTGTCCGTATACCAGCACCCAGACTTGTTTCAACCTCCTTGTTGATTTCCCTGTTTTGATGTCATTCTTTTTTTTACTCTTCCTAATTGATTACAGAGGTAGGAAAGTGGTGAGCGTGCCTCTGTCTCTCACACGCAAACACACACAAAGCTGGAAACCTACTTTCCCTTTGGTCACCCCTCTCTGTCACACTGACTGTAATTAGACATGTCGTAATTGTGTAAACACGTATTGGATTCAGATTAGTTTTACTTTTTGGATATCTACTTTGACTACTTACGCCAGTGTTACTTTTCTAGTAGGTACATTGTTAACCTGCCATGTATGGTAGTTCAGGGGCAACATGTCACTCTTCATATATCCTGTTAGGCAGTGTGTTTGTGTTTAAGATGGCACTTTACTGTAATATATGTATTATGTTTGAATTACAGGCATGCAGTGGTTGATCACCTGTTTATTTATTTAATTTCATTTTTATTGAATGCCAGTATGGAAACGTAATTAGAGTGTACTTTGAATTTCAGTGTAAAGGCCCGCTAGCAGCAGCCGAAACAGGTCAGTTCTAACATTGATCTAAGATGTACAGTACCGTATACAATAACATGTTTCTACAGTAGCCCAGAATGGACAATCTGAACACTGGCTCTAGTGAGGGCCTTTCACAATTTTATGTTGAAGGCCACTGTAGGCTCAACTACACGCTTAGAAAGGAATGGGTTGGTGAAGTGGTATACAATTGGTTTCAATCTGCAACCTTACCGCTAGATGCCAGTTAATCTTACACTGATCCTATCCCTTTTTAAGAAAAATAGCTCTTCTCTTTAACCTATTACCTCAGACAATTATCAACACCGCTTTGTTCTTAGTATTTGCAGCATTTTATTTGCATTTGAAAACACAAAAAGAGGTAAGACTGACCTGTCGGCTGTTCGCTTAAATTTGCAGTGGTTGAGTCTCCACTGATGGTAGAGGAGCAGCAGTAGCAAACTGAGCTGAACTGAGGTGTTTACTGTTTTCTTTGTGATGAAAATGTCACTGTTCTCTTAAATGGTTCAGAGTGTGTTTGAATCTGTCAGTCTTTGGACCAGCACCAAACCTTAGGAATGGATAAAGACACTAGAGTGAGAATTGAGTAGTATTAGGATAGATGACAGTCTCAAGTGTATAAGCTATTAAAAGCTTGTGCGTGCTTATGAGCTCACATTTGCTTTTATCCCCACCATATGTATTGCCGTCTGCTAAGGACTGTGGAGCGCACTCCTTTCTTCATCTTTCTGCAAAAAGGGAAACTGAGGCACTTTGTCTCCTCAGACCAACATATTTCACATTTCATACAAAGCTCTTTGAACTTTGGATAAAGGGATCTCTGACATTCTTGAATTAATTGGGAGAAGAATGATGGTCATTCTTTGACCCTCCCATCATGTATACAACCCTTTTTAGAAGAACCTTTAATGTTCCAATTTCTTTTGACCTTTTGGAGCTATTCCTTGCTGGGTCTGTAACTGTATGGTTATGTATATGAAGTCATTTATGTACCTTTTTAGTTTGTATTTATCTATTTTTGTGGACAGCTGGCATGATAAAAATAAGGAATTATACTCTTGGTATTTGCACAAAAAAAGCTTGGTTGAGAGAAAATAAATGGAAAGAACATAAAAAAAGAAATGTATACACCTATAGTACATCCCTGCTGAATGTTTAGTCCTTGGTAAACTCTTAAAAGATGCTGTTAATATTTTTCCATGTGATTACCAATATTTCTGAGCTTATATGAGACCGTATATGTCCCTTTGCTGTATATTGAGTAGCCCTAATCATTAACAGTTCTAATGATTGAAAGTAGTGAAATAGACAATACAAAGAGATGCATAATTATCCCATAGGGAATGTTTTTACGTGAAGCAGAGAGAGTTTGCCAAATTTGTCCAAATCGTTTGATTTCTTCAACCAAAAGGAAAGTTGAAATTGATTGCCTTTCTTCAAAGTGTAGTGTATATATATATAAATATATATATATATATATATATGTCTTTCAATGAGGTACATTTATTGTACTGTATGATGCCTAAAATTGAGCACCAAGATGTGAGTGAGTGAGAGAGATTTAAATGTGTATAGTTGCTTAAAAAAGACACTCGTAAACTCAAGTTGTAGACCACAGTGAGAAGAATTTAAGGATCAGGGTTTTTAGATAAGAACATTAACACCTCTCGTCATTGTATTTACCTTTGATTAGAACAAATTTACTGTCGTATCACAGGATTAACATGCCTCATTACATTTTTTTTATTTTGACACTACTGTTGTGAGTTAAAAAAGGCTGCTTGAAGAGAGGTTGAAGTCTCACAAGCAGCAGAGTTAACTACAGTATGGCAGGGCAGAGTTACAGCAGGTCAACAGTAGCTGCCTTCTCACATGAACTCTGGACAATGTCGAGTTTCCCTTTCCCGCATGTAGCTCAGGACATGATTCATATTACACTATGGTCTCGTAGCTGCTTCGTAATTTGGTCATAAACAATTGAGTCATTTGTCGTTCCTTGGATTTGTCTGATGATTTCAGCATTGACCCTAACCAACAAAAGTTCTTGAATCTCTCCCGTTTTCAGTGGCAATTTTATGTAAATTCCTGTTTTTCCTTAGGGCTTTGTGCGATCCGCATGATAAAATGTCATCGACAGGCCCACTCACTCACTCTGAATGGTCAGGGTAAAGAGTTCTCACATAGCTTCTCCCTGTAATGTCGAGATTATTTCACGTTTGCATGCCTGTGTGAAAATTGCTAGAGAGCGACTTGTGTAACCGTGAAGGTGGATGCATCCAAGCAGGTCTTTAAATTGTTGGATTAATCAAAGTGTCCATTATAAACACTTTGGCAGTTTATTGGACACAGCACAGAGCATGTAGAGCTTGGTCAGAAAGGGAAAGATAGTATTAGCTTGAGTTAGACAGTATCTGGCTCAGCTGAGGAATGAATGTGGATGCTTTGGATTGTAAACCCATATGCTTGCTTGTTTCCCTGTAAAATCCACATTGAGCATTCTCTCACCCAAATCATATTGTGTGCAAAACTTTATAATGTATCTTCAATCAACCTGAATCGTCACTTGAGTGCTATGTTGGAAATGTATTTTATTTTTGTAAGGAGAGAGGTATTATTCAGAGAAGGAGGAGAGAGAGTCAGAGAGGCAAAAACCTGCCTTGAGATTTTCGCGAAAATGAGGGCTTGTTCCGTTTACAATGGCCTTATTTTGTGTATGAGACATTGCTTCACTATTGTAGCACACAACTGAAAGTTTTGACAAATGTATTTTGCTTGAAATATTGTACCGAAGTTAAATATGTGTATATGTATAGTTTTATGAATGTATTTCTTAATCCTTACACCTAAACCGAGTGTAATTCTTTTGTCATCTTGTTTGCTATACCGTCTCTTAGAAGACTTTCCAGGGACTTCGCCTGCATTAGTTCAGGCAGCCCCTACTTTTACTGTACTGTCTACTGTATGTCTTATTCTTTGTGTGTTCATTTTTAACAGCTCTGTGGTTGAAACAAGCATGAATTCTGTTTGGCGAAATGCATTATATTTATTTAAATCGCCTCAAGGGATTTCAAACAGAAAATAATTGCTATTCCCCTTGATTAACTATCCATCAATCTGATGGAATTGTTTGGATTTTTGGACTTTGAACTTGGAAATGTTCACCGCATGATTTCTGATGATTTTCTTGTATTTAATCTTTATGACGGTATGATTATGATAATAATTGGTAATGATACATGATGATGCTGTAGACCCAGTATCAAAGGGAATTCACTGAGATGCAAAAACTGCTGTATCTTAAAGTAGCATAGACTTAGCCTTCCACTTTCTGAAATATTTATTTTGGCAATAACCATTGGCGGTAGCCTCTACCGTTCGTCCGCCGGGGGCCTTCACCTCGGCCCTTGACCGCGGTCTTGCTCATTAGAGTTGGACTGGGGCAACCTCAGGCTGAATCTGCATCAGCCCACCATGATGACCAACACAATTTAAAGTCAAACCACATTTTTCAAGCACTAGACGCCATTTAGACCCAACAGAGCATGCAATGCATTGTGAATAAGTGCTATTTTATGATAGCCCTCATAAGCAGCAATTTTTCTTTTTCATTTTCTAATGACACCTGCATTCCAAATGTCTGTTTGCCGCTATAGCAGCTGTCAACAAGAGCAAAACAGACATTTCTTCCGAGCTGATGAGAAAATTGTAAAGAGGTTTTGCTGCTGAATATGTCAGTTTGTCCTCATCCACGTCTACAAATGTCGGTAAACACAGCACAAGTCTCCTGAGTAACCATTCTGTCATTTTTAACTGTCTGTCAAATTATATTAAGGCCACTGTAGCTCCCATCCCACTATCAAGACAACCTTTATCTTATCAAGCCCAGCAAAACTTCCAAAACTGAGGTAAATCTTTCAACAGTGTTGACTAGATTTAATGGACAATGACATTCCTAAGCACATATATGGTAAATGGATGCCTCTGAAAACAAATCTAATGATAGGTGGAAGCATCTACAGTGAAGTAAACAAAACCTTCTGCCCAGTTAAATTGGATTGCTGGTGTTGGTAGATGAGCGGTTGTCTTTTCTTAACTGGCCTTAACCTTTCCACCAAGGAGCGTTCACAGAGTACGTTTTAAGGGCAAAGAGGGCAGACCGTCTGATGAAAGGATGCTCATAAAGAGGAAAAAGGGGAGCTGTATTTTATACCTGTGCTTTGTAAATGTTTTCTATGTGCAGTATTTGATAATGTAAAACTGGTATTTTTGTGGTTTGTACGCTGCAGAATTGATTACTTAAGGTGCACGTAGTTTTGTAAGAAAATGGAACCAAACTGAGGAAAAAAAGAACAATTTCGGATTCAGAAGCCTGTATTTGCATGCCCTTTGACATCTGGACGCAAAGTCAATAAAGTTTATTTGAATCACAAGCATTTGTCAAGTGTGTATTTTAACTTACTCAGTACTGGCTGCAATGATGGAGCAGAGCCACTGCGGAAGACCCAGAAACTCTGACTAATCAGAGCACACAGGGCTTTTTAGGGAGGAGGGCTTAAAGGGAGACGTGCAAAATAGAGTGTTTCAGACAGAGGGTAAATACAGACGATGATATGCTTTTTTAAATATTAATGCATGTAAACATGTTCTAGTAGGAACCCAAAATATGAAGAATGAACCTGGAAATGTATGAACCTGCAAATTAGCATTATATGAGACCTTTAATCTGCCCCAATTATTATTAGCCAGTAGAATGTCAGCACTTGTGTAAAACTGGTGTGTAAAAATCACTTCAATTTAAAGTATTTAATCAAAACAATATTTATTTTGTATATTTTCACAGAGACAAGTATCACATGTTACATATTCTTAAATGTAAGTGACTAACTTGTGTAGACATGAAATCAAAAGGGACAAAGCATATGGACAGAAATGCAGAACTAATGTACAGTACTGGTTTATCGATCTTGCTTAAGGGACATATTATACAGAGATATTCTGATAAAGAATAAAGTACACAATATCTTGATTGACAAGCACATAAATAGAAACATTCCTTCATTTGCTCTTATTTCACAGAAAATATACCAGACAATAAAAAAGGAATTGATTACAAGCAAACTACAGTTAATACATACTGAAAAAGCTCAGGTGAAGCCTTATCGCCCACAAAGATGGACTTTTACCACTTTTTCAGAAACTTCTCCGATATATTCTCACATTGTCCTATGATATTGTCCTCAGAAATGATCAATCTCAAAATTGAACGAAATACCTGGAATAGACGAATTTCTGAGTCGCGAAAGGTCGTAATGCTTGTTGATTGGCAGCAGTTAATATGAATCTTATATTGTCAGAATATGTTCTCTTTTAGCTCTTACCCGTCACATTCAGTGTGGCAACTTAACATCTAAGTGATTCTACAGGAAAACAGAAAGATTGGTTTATTTACACAAATGGCTTCATGCATTTATTAGATTGTACATCTTTAGAAAAGCTTTCGGAGAAATCAGGACACAGACAGTGGGAGGGTTGACTTAAACATTGAGAGGTGACAGATTGTGGTCGTACAGTTGCTTTTTGCTTCACAATGTGTTTGGCCGAATTGTAAACGCCCCTGAGTGACCTGAAAATGCGCCAGCCTGGTCACAGTTTGCTCCTAATTTGACGCCGGTGTTGTGTCAAAGTCTGTTCACTTATCTTATCCTGCCATCTTTTATGATGCTTAACCTAACCTGGCCCCACCTTTACCCTAACACGCTACGGAAAATACCATATGAAGGGGGAACAGACCTTGACAGAACCCCAGTAAGACATTAAAACATGGAGCAGGTTGTCCACTGACGACTGCAGGAATGGGGGTTCTATCCCCTGCTCCTCCTATCCACATATTGAAACGTCCATGGACAAGACACTGAAGCCCAAATAGATTTCAATGGTTTGCCAGCACCTTGCATAGTTGCTTTCTGCCTTCAGTGTGTGGGTGAATGAGTCCATTTACCATTTCGTTGGAATTGAACAATTCACCAAGAACAGACAGGACGCTGTTGACCACAGGACATTAAAAAGACAGTGTACATTGCTGGACAGAGTCGTAGAATATCTCAAACAAGCAGGTTTGTGTTTTCAAAACAAGTCCAGTACAGTCGTGAAACACATTCAGAATGCACAATCACTGAGACATTTTGTTGATCTTGGTCCGAAATTGACATATAGAGAGAAACATTCAGAGAAACACATTCAGAAATCTTAATAAACATACAGAATACAATCAGAGCTAGATAAACATTATCCTCATGCAGTTCAGTGGAAGAATCTGAAACATGGCCGATCTGTACCTTAAAGTTGTCTTTTGTCCCCACCTCTCTATTTCTCTCTTATTTACAGACATTCAACTTTATTTGAGGCCTCTATTGTACAAGGTAGATTAATTTGAGGTGTGTGAGCGTTATCTCAACATTTACATGCATGCAAGTGACTTTTTAAGTGTCCTACCCTTGCTGAGGAAATAGCACAGTGAATTGATATGCCCCAACATTCATTGTGTAAGAGCAGGTTGGAACAAACATACTGAATGTTCCATTGATCACTGGTTAAGTGGCTCCTTGGATAACAAAGCATCTCAGTGGACTGCTGTACAACCATAATAAAGCTAGCGTTTATCTTTGGTCTCCCAAAATCCAGTTTAGGACTATGCAAAGTCGAAAATACATTTTGATTTTAAAATAAGCCCTCTGTAAATTGAGTAGAAGACAGTTTAGGTTAAGTCGCTGCTTTAACTTGTGAGTCAGTGAGGATTTAGAAACTTAATATGTAAAGGGATTTCATACATTTTTGTATTTTTGGACAGGTAGGATAACCTATTTTGGAATAGGATACATTTGTTTTTATATGATTTTAAATTTTTGTTCCTACTTAAAGATAACCTGGCTAATTCATTAATGCCTCTCCCCACTAGCCTACTTGCAGCTTGAAGGTGTGGAAAAAGAGACCAGCATAGCCTAGCCTGAACAAACATAATAATAATTTAAAATCATTATCACCTAAAACCTTTAGGGTTTTAAACTCAAGCAGATTCAGCTGTAAGTTATTTTTTAAGAAACATTAGTAGGCTAATGCTAGGTTTTTAAAAAAATGACATTTTGGTTTGCAATAACTTACCTGACTTTCTTACCAAGAGTTAAATGAGAGAATCGATCATCACGCTCATATCTGCATGACAGGCTACATATAAAGTGCCAGCAGCCAGATAGCTTAGCACAAAGAAGTCAAAGACTTTGGGCAGGGCAAGGCTAGCTGTTTTCCATCTTTCTGGTCTTAATGCTAGCAGCTGGTAGTAGCCTCATATTTGGCATACAGAAATAACTGGTATCTGTCTTCTTATCTAACTCTCAGCAAAAAAAGCAAATAAGCATTACCAAAAAGTAAAACTACTCAACAAATTAAAAAGAAATATTAAACCTTCAGCCTGCAACAAGGTATGTTTCCATCTTTTTAAAGGAAATTCGACGTGTTCCAAAAGGCGCCCAGCTAGGCTTAACTATAAATGATCTTTTCTGACTGTGATCAGGTACAAAAAACTGTAAAATTTTCCAAAAACCGAACTGTTCTTTTAAGACAAGCAGTTAGTTGACACCACATACAGCAGATGTGCTCGCAAACACTCTCACATACAGGCTTGGTACAAAGAAAGATGTCCTAACCAGTGAACCTCTGAACCCTGTTGTCTTGGTCATTATACCAAAGTGTTCTGAAGGCAAGCATGGAAATATGCAAAACATGGCTGTGGATGGGGAGAGAAGAGGAAGCATGGGCAGAGAGAAGAGAGAAAGAAAGAGAGGTAGTAGTTGTTTCCCAAACCTTATTCTTCTTCCCACCTGTCTCCTCCTCCTCCTCCCTTCCATTAGATAATATCTCCGAGATTGTCTGATCCACAGGTTCCTACAACTCAGTTCCCCTCTCTTTTGCGGCTTATTGACATAACATCACTTGTTGGCTTGATTTAATCATTTCCAAACATGTGCTGTCATGTGCGCTGAGCTTGGAGTTGACGAGCCTCCCATTTGTTGATTGCTGTATCCCATCACGCCATTGGTGTTGTAGAGATTGATGCCAGCCATGTGCTGTGTCATGTGAAAGCCACAAAACACACTTTGTTATTAACAGCCCCTTTACGACCTGCAGCATTCATATAGTCAAGAGCAAAACACATACATACCTGGGAAATGTTCCACTGTAGCTGCTGGGAATGTTGCGCTCCGTACACCTGCTGATGATGTAAATTTCCAACGTGTTGCTGTGCCACCATCCCGCTCTGCTGCTGTCCCATAATGCCATTATGCGGCTGCCCCATCATCCCGCTCTGCTGCTGTCCCATAATGCCATTCTGCTGCTGCCCCATCATCCCGCTCTGCTGCTGTCCCATAATGCCATTCTGCTGCTGCCCAATCATCCCGCTCTGCTGCTGTCCCATAATGCCATTCTGCTGCTGCCCCATCATCCCGCTCTGCTGCTGTCCCATAATGCCATTCTGCTGCTGCCCCATCACCCCGCTCTGCTGCTGTCCCATAATGCCCTGGGTCATTCCTGTCATGTAAGGTGACACCATAACGCCACTAGGCTGAGCCATGACACCCTGAGCACCCATTAAGACATTCTGCTGTCCCATCATGACATTCTGTTGAACTCCAATCATGCCGCTCTGTTGCTGTCCCATCATGGCTATCTGTGATGTCATCATGGCGCCTCCCATTCCTGCCTGGGCTAAAGAATGGTACGATCCATATGGGTGTGTTGGGTATCCCATTTGGTTCATGTACAAGCCTGCTGAAAATAGTCACAGATAGAAAGTGGCCATTTTGGCAATTGGTAAGCAATTAAGCATGTCAATTCTCTAGTCTATTTGATGACTCACCTATTATATAATTAATACTTAAGGACCCTTAGAGGAAACAGCATCTGAGAAAATGCTCTCTAGTTCTCACCGTGAGTCGGCATACTGCTGGCATGCACTGAGGGCGTGGAGGCGTACAGGGAGAGAATAGAGTCCTTGGACAGTTTCTTGACAGTGCCCTCCTCTTTTCTGAGTGCAGGATCCATAAACAGACTGAGGTTTTCAGGCACTGAGGCAGTCACTCTGCTCTGAGGCATGGACTTGGAAACAGGCTTGAGAAGGAAAGAGACAGGGTGACATATAAACAGAAAGAATGAAAGTAGGATAAGGTTACCGTCAGTAGGGTAAGGGTGCAAGTAGGGGTGACAGTAGGGGCAAATATGGCATCTACAATGATAGATTTAAACATGACTAAGAATCTACATACACACTATCAGCTCTGAGTGGTGCTTTGACCCAATGCTAACTTTAGTATACTAACATGCTGATGTTTAGCAGGTATGTTCACCATCTTAGTCCAGCATGTTAGTATGCTGACTTTTTCTAATTAGCAGTAAACAAAGTAGACTAATGTGAATGTCATTCATTTTGCAGGTAATTGGTCAAATTTTGACCTGTTGATAGTAATATAGGAAAAGTCAGGGGATCACTAAAGTTATTATAATTCATCACATGGTTGTCAAGACATCAGTGTTTACCACAAATGGGAACCTAATTTTTGTGTTAGAGAAAAAAGTCAAGATCACAAGTCATTAGAATTCATGCTGCTGGGACCATGACTGTCTGTACAAAATTGTATGGCAATCCATCAAGAGTGAATGAATGAATGAATGTTTTATTTCAAACGTGAAAAATATATTACACTTGATGCACTAGTCATTAAAACCCTTTGTATGTTTGAAAGAGTTGTTGAGACATCTCTGTCTGGACAAAACTGTTGGACCCACTGCCATAGCAACATGCCATCCCTAGAGCCACACCTCTAGCATGGCTGCAAACATAAAGGTTCTGTAGAGAGCAGACAGTTTACACTATGTGCAGTGTGTTACCGTCGTTTTAGTGGAGGAAGCAGAGGAAGGCGCTGGCAAGGAGTTGAAGAGATCCAGTGCAGAGTGTGCAAGAGTTGGATTTGACACCGCTGGGCTAACATTACGGTCTGGAACACATCCTCCACCATTGGACACTTCAGGACTTGGACTGGGGGCATCTAATACAAGGTATATGGAAGCATGGTTATGATAATTTATTATTATTCATGATTCAAGTAAATCTTATCTCAATACTGTAATTGGATGTGATTGTGTGAATGTATGTGGGGAACAATACCTAATCCAAGCAGATCTGTAACAGACTGGGAATCTTTCTTGGGGGTGACATCTTTTTTCTGTCACAACAGAGAAAGTCGATACAAGTAGCATTGATAAATGAGCTTGACTCCAGATTTGTTTTTTTTCTGCAGACTCCCTGGCGTTAAAATGACCTTCCTCTGGTCAGAACAGCAAAGTTACTCCCAATTTTCCACTGCTGGCTGAAAAGTTCTCTCTTCAAGATATACTTGATATACTACTTCTCCTCACTGACTGACAAGCTCTCTCCTCTTTCATTAGCTTGTGTCTTCTTCTCCCTAGCACTCTTCCAGCTCAACCAAATGCTGCAGTCACTTACACTGCGTAATGTTAAAATCGAATAGATAAAGGCCAAGATGAGTTATGTCTTAATACTTTGATACAGCCTGTACTCACCAATTTCATCTTCTCAAACACAACTGGTTCCTTAGGTATATTGTCACAGCTCTTTTCTTTCTGTACAGGCAGAAAACAGTGTTTTTTCTTGTTCAAGCAAACACTTAATGTGGAATGGCCTTGCTCAAGAGTATCGTGATAGTGGTTGTTTTTTGATGATCCTGTTTGAAACAGCACAAAGCTTTTTGTTCTGTGTGCAGCCTTACCCTGAGCATCTGGATGTCGATAACCTTGTCTATGTACTTCTTCTTGTCATACTTGTCCCTGATAAAGATCTCTGCAGACTGGTCTGTCTCAGGGCGCTGGAAGCACTCAGGTAAGAACGCCTCGTAGAGACGTTTGGCTTTGGCATTTCCCATCTCCTGAACACACTGGTGACATCAAAAAACATTGTTGCATTGTTAAGCAGGCTAATAAAGCTATCTAAGGTACTATTCCTTGTTTGCGGGAGTCTGCTAATAAAACAGCATGAATTATTATTGTGGATCTAGATAAAAGAGAAAAATCTAAATGCTGACTATAGGAAAATGAATACACTCTGAGGCATGATGCTGACTATCTTGCCTATCAGACCAAGACAAACTGAACTGCATACTGATGAGGAAGTGTCTACTTCCTTGACTAACGGTTTCCCTCTGTTTCCAGCCTTTATGCTAAGCTAAAATATGCTAACCTCATATGAAATAACATATTTCCAAACATGTCAAACTATTTCAATAATACCTACAAATACAAACTGGGTTTGTTGTTGGTTGTAATTTTGACACTCCAGATCTATTATATGTTAACCAAATCAATATTTTGGGAAAAAAAAACCTTATGCTGTATGTCACACATTAATATGTATTAATGCCCCTATCTTGATGTTTGGCTCTGTAGTGTGACCTCTGACCTGGACCTGCTCCTGTGTCCATTGGTCCAGATTGACAGACTTGACCTTGGAGATGTGGACCCCCAGATTTCGATGGATACCAGCACAGCGGATACAGATGAAGATGCCCAAATTCCAGGATGCCCATCTCGGACCTGGAAGAGAGTAAGGTAGTTTTTCAAATTTAGACCAGGTGGTCTTTAGAGGGAGCCAATTGGCTGAAAAACAACAAAAACAAGGAAAAGCAAGAGTGAATCTAGCAGTGCTGTAACAGATAGGTAGAGTAGGCAGACAAGATGATTGGGAGAAGAATAATGAGATAACCTCTGATTAGTTCTAGTCCAATTTTAGACAGACAAGTCTGAAATTCAATTATGAGTTTGAATTCCGCTGGGAACACATCTAAACCAGTGTGATGCCCTGACACATAATGGGATCCAATAGGAAAGTTATCCTACATAACTGAGACTGAGAGGTGAGAGGGGGAGTAAAAAGTAACACACATACATACACACACACACAAACAGACACACACACACAAACACACACACACTGGATACCTGCAGGGATGATTACTCATTTGGTCATGAGCCTGTGTGTGTGGGAGAGCGCTTATCCGAGTGGGCCATTTTGTACATCTTACTGCCATATCTATTTTAAAGGTCCCATATCATGCTCATTTTCAGGTTCACACTTTCTATGAGAACATATTCACATGCTTTAATGATCAAAAACACATTATTTTTTTTCATACTGTCTGTCTGAATATACCTGAAGTCATTCTCTGTATGAAACCTGCCATTTAAGCCCCCTTCTGAAAAAGCCCACTCTGCTCTGATTGGTCAGCATTTCTGGGTGTTCCGCATCTGAACTCTCTGTGTCTCTGCACCATCATTGCAGCTGGGGAATGACTGCAACTGCACAGTAGTGGAACTTACTACCTATATATAGTATAGTTGTGACATAACAACTGTTCAGAAGTCCTGACGGCTCATCTAAAGACACAGTTTCTGAACACGGCTGTAAGCATTTTTCTGTGGATTGAGCATTTCGATACTTTCCCAGTATTTATAAAGTACCTTGACGTATTTTATAATAAAAAAGACACATATCTCACTTTTTGCAATATGGGACCTTTATTGGTCACATTTGATGGTTGTTTGCTATACATTTACCCCCATGTTTTATAGTTTTAAGCTTTATACCATGTTGTGTGTGCCTCACTGTCAGGGATCCTTGCCTTAACAGACAACTCTGAGACAGGGAACATAAAAACAACACTGTCAGGCTGTTTTGATGCTGAAATTATGCAACCGTCCTCTTCAGAGAATACAGCCAGCTTCAAAGAGAATACTAGTGCTTCTCTCCCCATCTCTCCTTACATCTCCCTCTCTTCTTGCCCCTCCTCTTCACTTTCCTCCATCTCTTCCTGCTCCCCCTCCCTTCGATCACTCTAGTTGGCTGAGCCACCCTCTGCCTCTCCACCCATATAAATCCTTGTTTGCAACCTTGCTACAAGTTGATGCACTGTAGCCTTTACACCACTAGATGGGGGAGCAGCTTTGTGATTTCGGATTTCTCATTGGCCTTTTCCTGTCTGGCAAAGTCACTGTGCAGTGTAAAAGAAAGGCCATTCTATGCAAATGAAAGAGGAAGTTGAGTTGTAGAAGAGAAAACATGCGAAACCTTCCTCTTTAAAGCAGCTGCGGAAACACTATGTCTGAGTGCAGAATCAAATAATAGCCTCTTGTCTTGGCTGCATCCTGAACTATGAATGCTAAAAGGGTTTTTCTGTTTGCATCATGAGATGGAGATCATCAGACTGACTCTGTACTGTCATGTGTTTCTGGGTTGCCTAGTTTGAAGGCTACGTTTTCAAATAAGGAAATGGAAAGACATCAATGGGTGTAAAATGCAAACAAAAGCACAGAGAGCAAACAACAACAGAGGGTCAACAGACAGACAGAGTATGTCCATCACCCTGACCGTCTGGCTGCAGCATTAGCTGTCATGCCGGCTTATAACAGTAGAATTACTCTGCAAAGCCTGCTTAACCGCTGTAAATGTTGGCACTGACAAAGAGAAAGAGAGAGACTGTCAATTGTGTACTCCTTGAATGCTGGATTAGTTTGCCCTTCTCATCCTTATTCTAATGCTCCTATGTGTCTTGGCTGGCATTTCTTATCTCTCTCATTCACCCCTGCTGCCTACCTCCTCCTCTCCCCTTTCCACTCATATCTCACGCTCACAGTTCTAATTCTCTTTTTCTGTTACGTTCTCCACCCTCACTTTCTGGGGTTTTGCCCAATTACTGCCACCACTGCTGCCACCATTGCTTTTTTCACATTATACTGACTTTTTCATCTCATTTAGCCAGGCCAGTGGCATGGCTCTAGGGTTGGCAATGTTGGTCTGGTGGTTCCGCAGCTTTGGTCCGGACTGAAATATCTAAACAGCTACTGGATTTGGTCCAGATATCCATGGTGCCTGGAGGATGAACCCTATTGACTTGTTTGCCCTGGCATTACCCCAAGCATCAGCATGAGTTTGACATTAAGTTAACACAACGTTAACTAGGTGTTTTTAAACTGTTTCACAATCTTAAATAGAATGGTCATGTGTTCAAAATCTGACCGTAGGACGTAAAAGTTCGGTAAAGATAATCATCGTTCATAGGTGATGCATCTGTATGACTTTTGTGATCCATTGACTTTTTTCTCTAAAGAACAACGATGATGTTGACCTCTATAGTTTTGACTGAAATGTCTCAAACTGTAGGATGAACCGCCCTGAAATTACAGACGTTTAGGTCCAAACCGTGTGTGTTCATGTGTCTTGTATTGTAAGCTCAAGTGTAGGTCTAATCTGCTTACAGCAGAGTATTATAAATGTTTGGAGTGCTTAGGTGTGTACAGGAGTGTGCTGACAAGGAAGAGGGTGCAGGACAGAGCTGAAGGTTAGTTATTTTAAGTGAATCGCACCTGCACACTGCACTAAAGTGGCCTCTTTGGTTCTAATGAATGCAGTGCTTAAGGAAGATCCCATATACAGCAAGTCTGTCCAGTAACAATGCACACCTCCAGGTACTTTGAACAGATATAGTAGAGAGGGAGTAGGAGGAATAGACTTCTAAAAAAAGGAAGGAAAGATTGGACAATTTCTGCAAATCAAAGTCTCCGTTACAGGGTTGCATTGCAGTGTACATGTATCCATAGTTGAGTAATAGTGGTGAGTCAACAACCACACAACATTTTTTGTAATCAAAGAACAACTACCAACACCTTCTTTTGTAGTATAACTGAGGTTTGACTGATAAAATCTGTCAGTTTTTTTTTGTCAGACAGTCTTTCTAGGGCAAACTAACCAAAAGTAGAGGTCTTGAATAGGATATTGATGAATCATCCTGGCAAAAAAGCAAGTGTGGTTGTCAAACATGCAGCTTGAAGCACATCAGGGGAGGAGAAGGCAGAGCTTGGGCGAGAGCCAAAAACAGAGACAAACAAGAGGGGATTTTTATAGTCATCAAATGGTGGACTTTAGCTAGTTGATGGCCTGCTGGGGTGTGCAGGGGGTATGACGAGCAGCGATCGAGTGCAAACAGAGATCCATAATGAACCTCTTTGTCACTCACCCACACACACACACACACACACATTTATTTGGATCACAACACTTGTGAGGACCTTTACTGGCTACACTCATTTTGTAACCCCTCACCTTCAGTTCTTACTCTCCTTTCCTTCAATAAAATGGTAAATTCAATTTTTAATGACATATGTAATGACATTGCTATATGCTATGCTATTTCAGTCCCAGATTGAATGCATTTCATTCACCTTGTGGGATAAAACTGGAAATTGGCACTGTGAAGTTCAGCACCTCATAATGACTATGTAACTGTCAAAAAAGAATACAGACTTGTTTACAGACTGTTCACAATGAAGAATTATACAACTCAAGAGCACGGTAATAGATTTTCATACAGAAATAAATGGAAATCCATGACTGTCTGGAAGGTTACCCTTAACTGGGGAGAATATCTCACTTTTATCAAACTTATGAGGATATTAATCATCATAAATATGGAAGTAGAAACAGTACAAACCACTATGATGTATTAACAATCACACACACACACACACACACACACGCACACGCACACGCACACGCACACGCACACGCACACACACACACACACACACACACACACACACACACACACACGCACACACACAGATTGTCAGATTGTTTCTGTTCGTTGGACAGTAATCTGGGTTGAGACAGCATTAAAGTGCTTGGGGAAAGTGAACAACAGAACTAGGTTTTTGGCTGGAAAAGATTGTTTAACTGATGAACAAAGCCAAGACTCTCTTGGCAAATTATCCTGTTGCTGAGTTGAATTTACTACTCAATCTTCACACGCCTTTACATGTCTGGAAAAAAAGGCAATTTCAACAGCTCAAGATCCATAATATTATGTTATAATAGTGCCTCTAAGTATCTCCTGTTCTGTTCTGTGGGGCCTGCAATTGGATATTGTGTTGGTTTGTTTGATTGGATGATACTAGCTACCTATCATGCAACCCAGGGCCACAAAGGAAAAAAGTTCTTATTATTGTGTCAATTTCTTTTTATTTTTATGTGATGCCCTCCTCTTCATAATGTCAGATAAACTTTATTTAATCATAGAACACGCATAATATTAACATCTTCCTTCCAAGGGGTACTTTTCTTTCAAGACCTAAGATGACACACATAAGTATGTCACAAATTACCATATGTATTCTTGTACACACAAAAGCAGGTGCATATGGCTCATTAGCCTATATCCCACAAGGATAAATGTTGCTCTCTGCACACATCTAGTTAATCCGTCAGAGCCTCAGTCATCGCTGGGTCCTACGCCCTCCTACGCCACCACCACACTAACATACACTCATGTTTACACACACTCATCCCATCCTTCAGCCCCTCAGCATCTAAACCAATCCAGAAACCCTGAGGCCACCAAGTGACCCAGTCCCAGTTTGAGCTAAGCAGATGGGCCCCTATTGATAATTTACTAATACACACCCACCATCTGCGTTAGTGTGTCATGACTGTGATCCTGCAGGTGAGTCACTGAGGACTGAATGGGTTATATATCAAAAGATGAGTAAGATTCTTTATCACTGTAAGCTTTATAGTCTTCTCAAAACACATTTTAGATGTGATGTGCTTAATTTCATCCCATTACTGATGTCATTGTTTGTCATGTTAGTGTGTTCTTGTACTGAGTATGTATTTGAGAATTTTTGAGGCTGTTTGTCATCTTTTCAAGATACAATACAAATGTTTTATGTTTTATTACAACAATAATTTACTGTGGGCAGGGATCTCCAACAAAACACTACCTACAGTACTGTATATAAACTGCATTGTCTGCTACCCTTGTAAATGTGTACTGTTGTTGTTGTTTCTTTCACATTTACTTGTAAGCTTTTCCTAGTATTTTGTCTCTTTCGCATACAGTAGCTAGGTAATTTCCAGGTAATGCATAGCAGATTGATGTTTGACATTGATGTGTGTTTCTCTATTATTAACAGTTGTACAATGCTTGATTACCAACCAGACCCCCAGACTGCATGCTCACCACTCAAATGTTCACTGTGTGGCAATTGTTGTGTGGTAATGGGATTACTTTGTAACTTTGGGAATATGGAGAGATTGAGATGATAGTTAGGGTTTCTGGCCTTCCACATCTGCGCTCTCTGTGTCTATGTCATTGTAGCCGAGGTATGACTGTAACGGCAATGTAGCAGCACTTTCTACCTATATATACAGTAGTATAGCTGTGACATCATAACTGTACGGACGTTTCTGAATATGGGCTGTCTGCATTTCTCTGTAGATTGAGCGTTTTGATACCTTCATTGTATTTATTTAGCACCTTAACAGGCTTTATATAAAATTACAATATGGGACATTTAAGGTTTATTAAAATACTACACAGCAAACCTCGGGCCGTGTATTGTTCCAGAAATAATGTTCATACTGCACACAGAGTGGGAGGGATCGAGGGTGGTTATAGGGACCCAGCATCTTATTTTTTTCCCAGGGGCCCCTGAAGGTTAAACTAGCCATGTTACATACTGTAGGCTCTTATGCCACTGTGCCACCCTCTCCCTGGTACTTTGAGACTCAGAACTCTATATACCAGCCAGGGGACACAAACAGCCAATCACCTGCTTGTTTTAAAGGAAATCCCTGCTGGCGTCTGATTGGATGAGATTAAAGGGTGAACGGGATGGGGGCTAGGAGGTTTTGGAGGGATAAGGCATGATATCACCAGGTGATATCTCCACAGCAACCGGGGTAAACCAGTAAACACAAGCACAATGGAGGCAATAAAGGAGAGAGGCTTTTATGCAAACACACACACACACACACACACACACACACACACACACACACACACACACACACACACACACACACACACACACACACACACACACACACACACACACACACACACACACATACACACACACACACACACACACACACACACACACACACACACACACACACACACACACACACACACTTATGCAGTCCCTTGAGACAGAGGTAGAAGTGTTGACTACATTATGCACCTGCCTTGCCCTCTCTCCCCCACCGCTTCATTATTTCCTGGCACTGTTGTGGATTTACAGTAGAAGTGACACATTGTGAGGAAGTGATGAAAAAACAAATAATACAGTACGTCATGCAGTACGAATGAAAAAGAGAGACAGGAAGTTGGGCAGCACAGGCAGTAACTGCAGTCAGAAAGTGGAGATAATTATTATTTCATTGCTGCAGTGTCTGTACAGTAGATACGGATGACCTAATAGCATCGTTAATGTGTTTTTGTGTGTTTTAATGTGCTGGTGTAAGCAAATACTTGGCTCCATGCATCTTGCCACTTCCTCTTCAATCACCCAGAGAGGGGCAGGTGATAGATGCACAGTAATCTATGTCAGAGCAAACAAGATTAGAGCAAACCTCATCCCAAGCCATATGGTCAAAAGTCTGACATGTGAGAAGGAAAGGAAGAGGAGGGGACATATGCTTTAAAGGTGTGCACGTGTGTGGTTTTGTGCGTGCATGTGCTTGTCATCTAATGCACAGAGGAGTAACACTTACAGATTCAAGAAAAAAGTGTGAATCAGGTAGGAGGTAAATTACCTCTCTTCAAGCATCAACCTAGATTTCAGTGTCAGTTTACAGTGTCAATTCATTAGCACAGTTACATGAAAAAAGGTACCAAATAAGAGTGATGTGTGACCTTTCAGTCAGTATGGAGCCATATGTTATTATTACATGGTTAAATAATAAATGCAGAGCATATTTTTTCACATACTTGACCAAACACACTGTAGTTTGCGGTCACTAAATGATCAAAAGAAATGTCACTTTTCTGAAGATTTAAGCCGGAGCTTTAGTATCCTTTGTGTGAATGCGTGTGTGATTATTTGCTATTTTCTCCGCTCACCCTAAATCTGGAGTCCAATTAGACCAGTGTCTTGCAAAAAGAAGTAATACCAATCAAAGAAGCAATGTACAGGCATGCTTGTTGACCACATGTTTGACTGATATCAAATCAAAGACAACCTTTATCAAACCAAATTGATTTCAAATTCTCTCTTCACATGTCCTGGATTTGGTCCAGAAAAGTTCCCCACTTAACCAACGCAAATAGGATGCCTTATCATTTATTTTCCTCTGCTTTTGTCGACTGTAGTCTTAGAACAGTCACGTCTTGAGTCACAAGTGTGTCTTCCTGAAGTCTAATAGTGTCTACAGTCTTATTTATATCTTCTTAAAAAGACCATCCAAAGGCCATATTCTCTGAAACAAAACCTCATTTTGTCAAATGAATTATTCACTGTGTCCTGGTGACGCCTACAGTTATAATCCAACCAAGACATCACATGTCATCTAAATCCTGTACAAATCTTGCCCTTGTCTATGTAATGTGAATGTTCTGTCTGTCTGTGTGTGTGTGTGTGTGTGTGTGTGTGTGTGTGTGTGTGTGTGTGTGTGTGTTTGTTTAAGCAAGCAAGGTTTGATGAAACTTAATTTCACCTCTAATGGGGAAGTTGGATGTGTGTGAAAATTATGCCAGAAAACAGAAGAAATAAGCAAGTGAAAAATCTATCATAACAGAAGGTGAACAAGACTGCAGATGATGTAAAGTGGATTTTTTAACAACTTTTTAGCTCAATACATTGTGGCATCTTAAGCTAAAACCTTTCAGTTGAGGTCGATTACAGTTTCTGGCAGTGGAGCTTAAATCAAGCAATGTGATTGGTTCATAACCATGGTATAATGACTACATACAATGGTTATGATGTCCAATACCTTTGCACAACTCACTGTAACTCCGTGGCAGAATAGACTAATAAAACCTAATCACGTTAAAATCTGCTACAAATGTAAACATTTAAGATAAACTTTGACCTCATGTGTGGCCTAATTAGGGAGGAGTGGATTGAACAGTGTGCTTATCTCCTAAAAAAAAGTCACTGTTTATGTGCTACTATATGAAGAATATTTCCCCTGCTTTACCTAGTCGTCAGACAGTCATTTTCAGCAGCGAACAGAAGCTGTTATCCAAGCAAAAACTGTAATTTTACCTCACAGAACACAGGAAATGTTGGTCTACCGCTACCTCTGTCGGTAAGTTTGTTTGTGTTATCGTGTGGCTGATTGGTGAATCCAAATTAACCCTTTAAGCAAAAGAAATAGCCTATGCTAACTTCTAGCATAGAATAAGATAGCAACTGCCTCAGGAAAGCTGTGTGCAGGCAGCTAGCCCAGGAAAACCCATTCTATCGTGTACATTATTATTTATCAATACAAATTGTTTAAATTGGAATGTGTCTTTCAGTTTCATATTGCCATACTTGAAAAAGCATGGTGGCCACACAACAACTTTCACTGTGATATCATCATAACATTGGCCGGTTCTGAACTAATGCTCCATTGCTAATGGTTGCATGAGAAAAAGCATTCTCTCTACAACAAGCTTTCATTAAACACGAAGCACCTGACCCGCTAAGTGTGTCTTATGAAATATTTGTGATGCCAGCATAAGCATCCCAGAACATTTTTACTTGCACTTGGCAGCTTCCTGAAAGTGATACAGACTCAGAATTGTGAATGGACAGAGAGACAGATGCAGACAGAGATTAATAAATATAAAGAGAGACACACCCAGATAGTGATAGCTCAAATGAACAATAAGCAACAAACTGAGTGGGGGCATTGAGAATGAGGTTAATTCAATTACTGGAGATCAAACAATCTGTCTGTCTGCACCTTTGTAGCACACATTAGAGATGATCCCCCCTGTCATGACACAGCCTGGTACACAAATCCAGAGAAAAGCTACCATAACATATTGATTTGCACTCAGAGTGTTCTTTGTACACAGCAGATTCATCTGTTGTAGTTTCCCTGTCCATTATCTTTGTGTCTGTTAAGGAAGCAAAGAAAGATCTGAACCTGAATGCAGCACTAAAAAATGCAGCTTAAACCTTAAGTACGGGAAGCTGCTTACTCATATCATTCATCAGGTTTTCACGAGGAATCGTAAGGGTGTCCCCTGTGTGGCAGCCTGCAGTGATTTACGTAGATTCAGGGCCTTCACTTGAGAATATATGACTGGAGGGTGAGCAGCGCCGGCCATGTGGAAGTGGAAACGTGACATGCACCTTCCCTGTTGAATCATTTGTCAGACTTGGCATGGAGAAGCCAATCGTATCGATCTCAAGAGCAGAAGTGTCACAGTTACATCAGAACCTGTTTGTAATCCATCATAGGACATATCCAATATAGGTACAAATGGGAGAACACTAAAACAGGGTACCAGCACCGCACATTTTTCCAGTTACAAGTTCCAACAGGAAGGATGTAACAACTTTCTAATAAATATAATTATCATCGTGTGACACAGGAGAGTCGTTCACTGACACCTGAGGTTTGCTTCTGGGAAACTATAATAATTGTGAATGGATTTTATGTGCACTTCATCTACAGTATCTGCCAATGTGTGGAAACAATATTTTTGAGAATCAGTTTGTTGATTTAGTCTCCAACTCAGTGTATTTATGACCAAAACAGCATTGTTTACCCATCAGCATTGCAGAACAGGTTTAGAAAATAGCTCATGACATAGTTCAAGGCTTCAGGCTACAAACAGCATAAAAGATGAGTTTTTTTCTTATATACTTATAAACTGTAGGACTATACAGGCTACAATAATTTTACAATATATCCTAGAAGGATTGCAGGGATACTATACCAACATCCCAAAAAAAAACAAAAAAAAACATGAAGGACAGTATAATGTCACTGCAACCAATTCTTTAATTCACATTAGCCTATAGTAATAACATGATGATGATGACAGACTTGCAATGCCTCTCTAATTCCATTATAATGCTAAAATATTGTACTGTTGTGCCCTTTCTGTGCCCCATCTGCACTCAGACTGCAGGAACAGTCTGTTCAGGGTGATTCAAAGTCAGTCCTGATCTCTATCTGTCTTCCACCCCTGTGGTTTCCCCACTGGGGTTCAGAGAGCCTCAGGTGTCTTTCATGGGCCTCAACAGTTGGAGTAATTTTCACTAATGATCTCATTTACTCATCTCACCCTGAATAGTTGCCCAATCACATTAATAACAAAAACATTCTTAGATGACAGTATACAATCTGTAGCTATTGTGGCTACCTGGTTACTATGGCTAGTCTATTTCTTAGGGGAGCTGGCATCATGTAGCAGCATGCCATGCTCCAGCCCTTATGGGGATGTGTCCCCGTGTCTTCTTGCACCAGAGTACAACGTAATTGGTCGAAGGGTGATGAATGCAACGCCGCATTTTCTAGCCGTAGTAAATGAGTCAGAGGGGTGGATTCATGCCCTGGCCATTTGTAGGCATGGGCAGGATCGACCAGGGAAACAAGACATTGGTAATCACCTACCTTTTGATTCGCAGTCAGCGCAGAATTTATTCTCTTCCAGCGCCAGTAAAGAGTTGAGGACAGTCTGGTATCTGTCAACGTCTTTCACAGATTTGCCCGTCATCATTGCACTTGTCCAACTCCTCCACAGCCCCGCTGCAGTCCGTACCGGCTTTTGTCAAATAGGAGAATTAATTTGATCAATTAAAGCAGTGTGTGCAGAGCCGATGCGCTCCGGTCCTCCTCCTCCTCTTCCTCCTCGCTGTAAAGCGGGGCGAGTTTGTTTCACCAAGATGGGATGATTGCTTCTCAGCCAACCAGCATGCGGGTTATGCAAACACTAATATAGGATAATACTAGGCTAATCGAGGCATAACGTGGAAGAAAAACATTATTTGGTAACTAAGCTTCAAAATGTGAAGTAAGGTCGACTTAAAGCGCATCTGTAAGCTGTCAACGATTGGTACGGACTCCTCCAAACAGATCCTCCTCCTCCTCTCTCTCTCTCTCTCTCTCTCTCTCTCTCTCTCTCTCTCTCTCTCTCTCTCTCTCTATCTATCTCTCTCTCGCTCTCACTCACACACATATAAACACACACATCCACACAGACACACACACACAGACAGACACAGACACACACACACATACACACACACTACATTGTTATCAAAATGCAGCTGCAAAATTGTAAATAGTCATTACATTATATTTGTTGTATATAATATATATATGTATATATATCATCATCATATTATTATCTGTGTATATACACAGCCTACTCTATTTTAAAGATGCATTTGTCCTCCTTTATTATGAAAATGTCGTTTAGTTTATAGGCTTAGGTATACTGCCATCCTGTGGTCAATCATGAGTAGGTTTTGAATAGTAGGGCTCTCTGTGGGCCCGTTTCCCCCTCCAGGACACAGGGCGGCGATAAAAAAAAAAAACAACCTGCCAAGAGGAAAATAGTCATGGAAACGTTGGTTAGACAGCTGACTGAAGATCACGCCAACCTAGCAAAGTTACGCCAAAATACCAGAAATTAGGGTTAGTCGTTTTCAAAATAAAATTTGTGGCGTCGCTCCCGTCTCTCCTGTAAAAAGGGAACAACAATATAATGCTTTTTTAAAAATCTTATTTTTAATTTTAGCAGACAAAAAAATACAACATCATTATTATTAAATATCACCACGAGGCTTCAATATTATTATTATTATTTAATTTGTTTATTAAGGCATTTATTTATTTTATTTTTCTTTCTTTTGTTAAAAGTTATACATGCAATTTTAGCACGTAAACATTGCATTATTTACTGTAATATCTGTGCCTGTATTGCTCAAGCACAGATATTCAGCGAGTTAAAAACCGGAACTACTACGGTTTAATCTAGCGAGCTTGACTTTAGTGGAAGTGTGTGACCACACCGGGGATTACGGAAATAACTGCTAAGCCGAAATCAAATAAATAAAGGATTAATATCGACTCGCCACCTGTGTTAGCCTGTAACCCTGTCCACAATGTCCAGGCAGTCCAACCGAACAACAGACAGCAAGAAGATGGTAAACAGTCGCGCAGGGTTCGTTAGCCTAGCTAGCACAATGCTAACCGTAGCATCATAGCTAACATAACAAACTGGCTACACTAACAGTTCCTCTGCGAGCTAAATGACTTGTCAGTAATGTATTTTTGTTTGGCATGTGGGGCTAGATACACCAGTTGGATAGCTAACGTTAAGTGTTTCATTTATAGTTATATTTGTATCTTTGAGGAAGTGCAGTTCGTTGCTAGCACACAAGCAAAGCGGTTAGCCTCCGTAGCTGTTATGGTCTCCTCCTTGTCACTTCACTTTTAAAGATAACTTTATGTACAACTTAAAAATTAAATCCATGATATGCGATTTTAGCAAATATATAGGTCTGTCATCACGTTCAACTATGGGTCAGTTTTTATTTGCACGGTTGGGGATGGCATTAAAGTGTTACATCGACATCAAGATGATCAAAATATGCAGTATGTTATTTAATTATGGCGTGTAAATGAAGTTTATTAAAAATATTTATTTAAACAATTATTATTATTATTATTATTATTATTAGACATCATTTCAGCACCAGGAGCTGTCCATAACATGATCTACTTCCTGGTGCAGTGCAAGTAGGCCCTGTATCTGTTTACAGGTCTCTCCACATTGAAATAATTCAATTTTAGCCCTGACTTATGCCAAAATTCAGTGTGTTTTATACATTAATAAAAGGCAAGGTAATTGACAACACTACTTTTAAAGAGTGTGGAGCTTGTTATCGTTTCAACCTCAAACCACCAAGCGCTACTAGTCACAATTGATGTGTTTTATCTGGCCAATACTGGATCCCTTCTGAGGTGGGGGCCTGCTTTTTTATGATTATTGAATCACCACATAACATCCATACGCTATTAGTTAAATGTCTTCATACACTTATTCCAGCGTGAATCATTTAATTTTGAAAGGCACAAATAACATGATAATTTTGTTTTCTTTGTTGTAGAACTCTGAGCTGTTCACTCTGACTTACGGGGCCTTGGTCACCCAGCTCTGTAAAGACTACGAGAATGACGAAGAAGTCAATAAACAACTGGACAAAATGTAAGTATCCCGATCTAATGTCATTAGCTTTGTTCACACCCAACTATACTGTAGTTTGCAAATAGTGTAGCTACCAAGCAAGTGTGCCAACAGGTCATTCTTATTTTTGCACACAGAATGTTTTATTTTCTTGTCGAATTATTTCTTATGTTTTATTAATTGCACGGGTACCATATTAATCATTAAATACCCCTTTTCATACCACCATTATAATTACATACATCATCAGCAACAGAAAAGTTTTACTATAAAACTACCCATAGGCTAGTTTTAGCAGTTATTTGTGTATGTCAGTGCAATTCACTTCAATAACCAAGCTGCAGTATGTAACAGCAAGGCTTTCACATCACAGTATACCTTACATACCACCTTCACACCATCACATATGGTATATGAGCTATTACAAGGTGTAACTTTGCTTTTTGTGTATAAGACCACTGGGGTTTGTGGGAATACTCTTATTCAGTACATAAAGTACATAAAGCGAGTTGCTTTGTTTCAACATGTTCATCGTTTGCTTGTTAAACCAACGGAAGAGTAGTGATTTTCCTCTCTTTAACTCTCACCATCACACTGCTCCGACACAGTCCGCCGCCCTCTATTCATAATATACGTAGACACAAACTAGATCAGAGATATGACAAACCTGATTGTGTCAGGTTTTATTTCTCACACTTCTGTGTCAGAGGTTCCCCTCTGCTCTCTGAATTTCTTAGGACTTACAGGGTGTTTGAAGATAAGAACACTTTTATGTTTGAGAGAGAAACATTTCTGGAAAGCAATGCTGGATACTGTTCTCCCATAAAATATGATTAAGAAAAAATTCAAAGCATCCTGTCACGCTGACAGGACTTTGGACTGGATGTACTTTTCTTGTCTGGTCCTTAAGCTCTCTCAAAGCTAAGCTATGATGGGGCTTGTCTTACCTGGCCTTAGAAGGCAGTGAGTCTGCACTGCCCATTCTGTTAGTTGCCAGCCAACAGGTCACAGGCAGACCATGTTAGGATTGGGATGCATCAGTTGGCTCTAGATTCTGTAGTTGGAATAAGTTGACTTGACCTTCTAATCATTATTATCAATATTTGTATGACTCAGACATGTTCTTCCTCTTTAGGGTTATTCTACCTCAGTACTTTTCTTCTACTACAATAAGAAAGAATGACTTTATCTCTTTTTCTCTTGCTTCTGTTTGTTTTTCTCTCTTTCATAGGGGTTATAACATTGGAGTGCGTCTGATCGAGGACTTCTTGGCACGCTCCAGCATTGGCAGGTGTCAGGATTTCCGAGAAACAGCCGATGTCATTGCTAAGGTAACTGAACTTTTCCGCGCCAATCAGAGCATGACCGTTGACTTCTCCCAAAGATTGAGGGAGAGAGAAGTGGAAGGAGGGACAACAAAAAAAGACAAATTAGAGAGAGTGATGTTGATAAAACATCTGAAAAATGATGAGGGAAGGAAGAGAAGGATGTTGGAGTAAACCCATGATTATGACCAAGTAGATCATTCCCATTCTGCATCCTTCTTAACTTGAGGCAAAGTTAACCTTTTTCTTTGCTATGTGCGATAGCTACCTGGATATTTATAAGACTAGGATTTGCTTACATGTGTAATGAAATGTAATCCACCAGAAAGGTGATGCACATTCAGTGATACCCCTTCTCTGCTTCACTGTCCAGGTACTAATTAAGATCTAAAACAACGACAGCATATACTGTACAGGCCTGTAGTACAACTGAATCATCCAGCCTGTAGATTTTTTAACATAATCCTCCAAAGTCAGACTCCCTTTATGACTGATTTGTCAGACAGATGCAAGCAGAAAATGTATGTTTAGCAGAACAACCTCTTTATTTATAATGGAAGAATGTGCGGCGAAAATGTGCGCACCACATGCATACGTCAGACCAGGCGTACACATGGTTTTAGCTGAAATTGCTGCAGGTGAAATGATGAGGAGACTGTATATAGGTTGAGAGATGGTTTTTGGTTGTTTCACAAAGCTACACAGCATTCTGTAAAATGTTAATCAAAGAAATTCAATTTTATATATGTAACCCCACACTTCTAGCTCAGGGAACTGGCTCTTGGTCATGAAGAGAAGGGTCATGTAAATGGAGGACAGCCGTGGGACAGTGGTTTGGAAGGTGCATCGATAGCCTTGCCTGAGGATATCATATGACCTCTAGCTAAACTCTGAAACCACCTCAGTCATTCGTCAGTGAAATGTAATGTGGAGGTCTGCTGTGATGCTCAAGAACAGAGTTTCTAGGTCATAAGAGTCTTTTCAGAAGGCAAGACATAATCAAACCACTTATAGTGCTTTCTAAAAATAGTTTTGTTGTTATGGTTAAGGTTAAGCTCCAGCATCAGACCATTTTACATGGTTACGGTCCCACATTTTAAGAAGTGAGATTTCTGTTTCTTTTTTATTATGAAACAGGTCAAGGTGCTATATAAATACTGCGAAAGTAACAAAAACCTTCAATCCACAGAGAAGTGCACACAGCTGTAGTCAGAAACTGCCTTAAAACAAGCCGTCAGTACTCCCATACGGTTGTGATGTCACAACTACACCGTACCTATACCTACATATAGGTAGGAAGTGCTGCTACGTTGAAGAGACGACGAAAGCAAAGATGCGAAAGACCCAGAAACGCTGACCAATCAAAGCAGACACTGGTTTGTGACTGCAATTTCCTTAGCTGCAGAAAACTTTGTGCATTTGTAAGAAAGTATCCCGACACATCACAGCGTGAAAGTGCTGCAGAAGAAGAGAAGCAACAGATGTGTGTGGATAGGATTGGACATTATAGCCCAACTAATGTGCAATCAAACATTACTGCTCAACTGAGTAATCCTGCACTGTTTTCTTTTTATCCACTCCTCTCCGTCTTGTGGCTGTTATTAGGTTGCATTTAAGATGTACCTGGGAATCACCCCCAGTGTGACAAACTGGAGCCCGGCAGGAGATGAATTCTCCCTGATCCTTGAGAACAACCCGCTGGTAGACTTTGTGGAGCTGCCGGATAACCACAGCACGCTGGTCTACTCCAACCTGCTGTGTGGGGTCCTTAGAGGAGCCCTGGAGATGGTAAGGTCAACATACTCACTATTCATTTTACACTGTCATAGAACAGAGGAATCCATAGATATATCGAAGAACAATTTGTGCATAGAAATGTAAGTGATTATCAATCTGATTTAGGTCCAGATGGCTGTGGATGTGAGATTTGCTCAGGACACTCTGAGAGGGGACAATGTGACAGAGATCCGCATGAAGTTTATCAAGAGGATCGAAGAAAATCTCCCAGCAGGAGACGAGTGACGGAAACAAAGAAAGATCCTTCCCTCAACTTCTTGTCTCATTTAGGGAGAACTGAGTAATATGAGGAACTCTGTCAGAGGATGAATGAACTGAACTGAACTCAGAACATCAAGATGAGTGGTATAGCTCAAGAAACAATTCCTTGGCACTGATCTGCGGTCCAGTTTGAGGGGAAAGTTTTTGTAGGTGTGTGCCTAAATTACAGCAGTGGCTGTTGAGGAGAAGAGAATGCTTTTGACCATTTATCTGTCACCCTTTCTTCATTTAATGTTCAAATATCTGTCCTGTTTCATTTGATCATGTATAGACTTTTCTTTTTGGTGCAAGCAAGGCGGGAAAGCCTTACATCGTAATGTTTTAATGTTTGTCTTTTTTTTTTTTTTTTTTAAAGAAATCACACTATATTGTTGCCAAATATATGGCATGTTAATTTATGTAGATGGATATGTCAAATAAAAGCGGCATTTAATATGATGCTTTTTTTCATGTGTTTCTGACAGTGGAGAGACTTGACACTTTATAACATGCCTGTTGGGCAACCCGGAGCAGTTTTAATCAGTTGCACACACACACACACACACACAGTCCTCTGTACCACCTTGTCAGTTCTGCTTCAGTGTACTGTCGGCGCGTTATTCCTTCGGTATGCCACAACCACTCTGCAAAGGAAAACAAAAACAGACCCAATGCCTCTCTTGTATTTGTTCAGGGTACATGCATGTAATGTATGTGTGTGTGTGTGTGCGTGCGTGCGTGGGTGTGTCAACAGTGCTTGGTTCTGGTTGTCACACCTGTGAATGGCTTTACGTCACCCTGAAATAATGAGCAGAACTTCTCATTTAGACCCACTGCGCACCTCGTCAATAACTGAAAACACAGGCAGCCATTCTCACACACACACACACACACACATAAATCATCTCTGGTATTGCCTTAGAAGCAGACTTCTGGACTGGATGCCACGGGAACATTAGCCATGTTTTTCTTATTCTTATGTCTTTTTTGTTTTATTGTGTCACAGAACAATAACAGAACCAAACTCACAAGTCTGCTGAAAGTACTTAGAGAATGAGATTGTTAGATAAGGGTTTCCTTTCGGAGAAATCTGTCCGCCATTAGCTGCTGGAAACCTTCTGGGTCCATGCATCCTATTTTATAACTGCTAGTACATGAACCCATGTCAGTTTTAGTATTCAGGCAATAGAAGTCAAATTCTCCAAACAGCCACCAGAGGTTGCTGTGTGCATTGTGTCCATCAGATGTAGGCAGCATCGTTCCCAGTATAAGGCTTAAGTGGGTATATTGGGTGAAAAATATTCCAAGGCTCCAGAAAACACAAATAAAAGGTTCATTTTTAGATTATTAATATGGGGAGGGAAGACAATTTGCAATAATTGGACAGAGTGGCTGATGCCAATATATGGACTCTGGCTTTGATTTGGCTGGAGATTAGAGAAACGATGACAACATGCAGTCCTGCACTTGTCTGGGGTATTGCTCATTTTAAAGGATAGAGTAGAACGTGGAAGCACCCTGACGGCACTCAGCTTTCAATAAGCCTCCTGGGCCATTAGGCGAGCCCTCAACACATAACCTGCACATATCTATGTACTCTGTAGACCTGTGTTGTGGATGTTGAATACAAAGTGAGCAGGAAATAGTTTTTGTGCAGAAGTTTAATGTAAATGACATGGCAGAATTAGAGCTTTGTACCTGGAAATAGGCCGTTTTTCTGTATCCCACCACTAGAATGTCTAGAGAGTGTTTTGTGATGATTGTTTTCACAGTTTTATGCATTAAACAAGAGAGTATGAACACGAGAAACAAACATTCCGATTTGACTCCTCATAACCTGTCCATCTGTGATTTCTATTCCCTTTGCAAGACTGCAGATGTTGTTGCAGAATAAAAACACAAGCAGAAAAAAAAAAGTTGTTGTTGAGGCACTTAAGACTCTCCGAACCATGAGGAATCTCTTTAAAGATGCTATTTTTATCTATTGTCCCCCCTGACACCCCCTCTCTTCTCTCTCTCATGGTTGTTTACACACATGCACTCTGGGAGAAGGACATTTCCCATCACTCAAATGTTGGCTAAGGTTTGATTGGTATCTGCCAACGGCACACTCTCTGTTTCTTTTTCACATTTTGGTTTAGTTTATGTTGTCTATATGTTTATTGCAGTTGCCTATATTTTTTTCTTAGAAAACTTGATTAGGACAGACCTGAAAAACAAGTAGCAAGTGTTACGGGCCCGAGACAACGTGCAGCGATCTGCTTTAAGACAGCTAAACGTTTCCATGTGGCTTTTATGGAAAACAAATGGTAAAAGGCACGCTGTGACAGTAAAGCCGAGCGCACAGTCTAGTATTGACCTGCGCTTGAATACCGCATCCCTTTGTTGTATGTCCACTCCATCCATTTCCACCCACCGTTTCTCTCAGTGTTCCAACTTTATTTTCTGTCATTGTTTCAATCATTCCTCCTTTTTTCCATTTTCTTCGTCTTGTTAATGTTTTGCTCATGTGCTCAAGGAAAGCCAGCAGTCTCTAAATAAAAGAAAGGATGTGTTATAGTTGAGGAATGTCCCACGTCTGATGGGAAACGTGTTGTCTCTCAGGTGAGGTAAGGGCTGACTGTGGTTGCAGTCACTCGGGATTTCCAGAGGTTTCCGGAGTGTGTGTTTTCTGTCAGGTCAGTGGAAAGAGCAGAGATGACAGCAGGATGGACAGGACTCTTTAAGAACAGAATGAAGTGAGTCAGCAAACAAGTGTGTTCATGCTAAAATTCCCAGACAGACTGAATAATATTCCCAGGCGGTGAAGCTGTGGGAAGAGGCAGTTGATTTAATGAGCATGTCACTGTTGCGCACCTGAAAAGATGCTCACATGAACATGAGAGTTGTTACATAATTCCCAGACTCTATACGCTTGTCTGCTAAAACATATCATGTTGATCGTGGTGAAAGTGAGATTTTAGTGGTTTCAGGGGATGTTCGTTTTGGGATTTATGTGCATAAACACCTCAGTTAATAAACGTGCATGTTGCTTTGAGGGGTAATTATGATTTGATTTGGTATTTAGTCACATTATGTACCCACTGAAACCTGCTACAGCATCTGCAAGCCATTTGGAAAATGATTCATCACCCACTTCCAGACAAACTGTTGTGCACTTCCTACAAATCTAATAACTCATGCATTGCTCAACCATTTAATATGTCCTGCACATCCAACAGAAAGTGAGAAGTTTTAGGCCTCCTGGAGTTATGTTTGGGTCATCAGGAGTGTTGGCAGGAAGGCTGAAATGACAAACAAAAGCAATGAAACACCTCTCCAAGCTCAAAACAAAAGCATGGGTCAGAGCCAGCTAACCCGTTTGATAAAATCCTGTATCACTAGAGTCAGGCCTTCGTGTTAACAAAGAAAAAATCTCAGCAGGAAGACATGTCAGGTTGAAATTGATCCAAAGCTCTTTTCTGTCTGAGGAGTGACCTTGCTGGTTCCACAAGGGTTTCAGCCGGAGTCCTGGATGCCGCCGAGCCATTTAATGCCTTGTTTTTAGTTTTTCCTCCTTCCCTTTCTTCCAGGCTTTTTGGATGGGAGCTGCTAAGCTGCTTTCACTCTGCTTCCAATTTCCTCCTGCTCTTTTGTTCTTCCTCTTTTCTCCAGGATCTGATGAAGAGAAGTTTTTAGACGTTCCTGATGATACAGGTTTTACCCGTTCCAGATCCTCTTTATCTTTGAGCCTCATTTTCCCACAGTACACTCAACTTTTGTCTTGTTTTTCTCCCTCTTTTTCTTCTCTTTTACCCAACAGAGCTAGAGTTTATGTAACAGAACTTTCCAGCTTGGACAGGCCTCACTTGAAGATGGAGCGAGGAGAATGAGCGGGAGGGAAAGAAAAAAAAGTGTCATGTAATATTGCAATGGCTAGCCCTGAAGGGAAACAGCACTTCACCTTAGACTTCATTATTCGAGGGCCTTTTCCTCCAAATGCACATATGTAAGCATACATTTATATCAGCCTCCCAGGCAGTTACAAATACGTTAATTCCAATTGAAAAGCAGGAATGTGAAAGTCCTGGTTTGCCCTGGACTAAAATCAAACCAGGCTTCCCTCCCAGAGCACAGGGCTGCCTAGAGGCTGCACACCAGCTGCACAGGACGGGATATCACCGCTTACCACTGCCAAGCATGAACCGACCATGTGTGTGTCACATTAAAATTTTGGAGTGACAAAACACACACCATATAGTGATTAGAGCAAAGTATTTCTGATGACGCATGTCTCCCAAGAAGGTCATCCATCTAACTTTTAAAGCATGATAGCTGAGCTAATATCACAACATTAATCCAGGCAAGCCCAAAGGCTTTATGTCTTCAGCAAGTCATTTATTATACGCTCCTTCAAGCACCTTTCACACTGTTCAATGTTATCATACAGGGGTCTGGATGTCCGATTATGCGGGCTAGGTATTTGAGTCTCTGAGTATGACTTTTCACTTAAAAACCCCTCAAACTGTCACACAGGAAAAGACGGACTGAAATCTGACGGTTGGAGTTTCATGATCAAATTCCCAGAGAGGGAGATGCATGATAGGGCATTATTGCTATCTATATTTTATACTATGTTTAAAATGCCTAATGCTTTTCATTGAAGCTAATATGTTTGTGTTAAGTTCATCACTGATAGGAAATGTTTTATTTTAAAAGTGAAAAAGAAATGCATTTGGGGATATTTCAGTGCACGAAAACATTACAGCTAGGCTAAGAGAAAAAAAAGCAACATCTGAAACACATAGTTGGCTCCTTATATTTCTTAATTTTTATTTGTTAATAAAACAGTGTCAAAGCTGATATCCTATCGTGTACTGTGGTTTACCCGTACAGTCGATGCGTTTACCGTTCACCAGCATGCACCCAGAGGAGAAGAACTGCGTGCACAGGGCGTCTTGGTTCCCACATTTGAAAAATTGAGAACAAACTTGTCATTAGTTTGAATTAATTTGTACCCAACTGTTGTAGTCTAATCCCAAACAATGTTGTAGAATTGATGATGCTCTGTTCATTCATAGTCCTTCTGCTGTCTCTCTTTTAAGCTAGTAAGCTAACAGTTATAGTAATGTTACTAAAAGACAGTTGCATTTTAAAAGGCAGCAAACTTACTTACTTACCTTACTTTATCCACAATTATTTCCTCCACACATTACTTCTCAGATAGTTTGGTATTATGCTTAGCCATTCAGCATTCCTTGCTATTAGTATATTTCTCATTTGTCCAGGTCATTGTTATCCCCAAAGAAATTTAAGTCAAAAGCAACTGGACTTGGCTGTTTGTCTTGGAAGACGTTTCGCCTCTCATCCAAGAGGCTTCATCCGTTAATATACGCATCTGACCAGGCTGGGAATGGTCCAAATGTCTGGTGTGGAGATCCAGGTATTAGTAGCAGGTTTTTAGAGACATTGCATTGAAGCTCACCGCCAGCCACACTTTGCCGCTGCTTGGTGTGTTTTTGGCAATATAACCTGTTGTGCTCATACTCTTTGGATTATAAATTTAAACTGGTCATTGGTCACTGCTCTTTAGCCTTTTGTCATTAATGACAAGGCCAGACAAGTGTTCACATTGGAACTGTAGGTATCATTTTTCATCAGGTGTAGTCTTTTTCCATCCCAATAGGGTTGGAGTCTCTGGTGGTGTATCTGCCCAACTGTAAAGCCTTCAAAGTCTTTCTGTTGTTGCCAAGTTCAAGACCTCTTGTTCACCTGCTGCACAGTGATATTAAGTCCTTGGGTGATGAGAGATTTATGCGTCGGGCCGTATTCATCGAACAGAACAATACAATATGCACAGAGCATGCCTCTTCACTGTTCCATGTGAAGTATAAAGTGCTTAAATATCTTAGCACAGCAAGAGTGATTGTCTGTCATGTTTATTGCCTGTCATTAAAGTACTGTGCTTCCAGGTGTATGCCATTGCAAAATGAGCAAAAAAATAAGGTTTTAACAAGATGCAATGTATTAATAATGCTAACTGTGGGTTTTGAGCAGCCCATTAGCACAAGAGAGGATGTTGTCAATACAGGAAATGTGTTGTACTTGCAAGAAGACACGTATACCTGTGTCTATTAATTGTCCTTCAAATACAGCGCATGCATACTGGGATACATAGTGTATTCTCAAATGGCAATGTTACTGCCAAACATGTGTAGCTGAATGTTTAACTTATGCCTTTCCCATTTCATCGCCCATGTCATTCAATGATGTGGGCTCTGTGCCAAAACGTCGTCATTTTATGGTGATTCATTTGTGATGCTTGTGTCTGTGTGCGTGCATATTGTAGAGGATTTTTCCCTACACGTGTACATATGTGCATCTGCCTTACCTATGTGCCTCCCTGTGTGATTTCGTTACTCATTCAGTGTGGAGGTGCTGAAAGCGCTCTCTGTGGGCCTCATAATGCACAAACCTTTTTCCAATTAGCCGGCCAGGTTGGGCTCAGTGTTGCTTAGATCTACTGTAAATCTGACCCAGACAAAACTAACACTGGGTCCTACTCCAAGGGGACAGATAGAAAGAGGAAGAGGGAGGAAGCTGTCAAAAGCTCTGTAGCATTTTGTTAGATGGTTTCCGGGCCTCTCATGCTACAGGCCAATGTCTGACCCTCTGACTGTCAGCATCCACATCAGTTAGCCAGTTAAAGGACAGTCATATGGTTTCATGCAGGGAAAAATTAAAAAGCCAGACGCATTCTGATCTCTGTGGCCATGTTACAACCATGCACATGTATGCATGCAGCCACAAACAGTCCCACATGCAAATATCAAACTGACTGGGCATGCCTCGTGTCAGCAGACGGGTCTCTTGTTTTCAGTAAACAGTGGGTAGCTAACTTTCACCAAGTGAGATTCTCTTTGTTTGTCTTTCCAGCCACTGTCATCTAGGCACACTGTGGTTTATGTTTCACAGTAATTATGAATCAATTTTGTTGTTAATATGCTTTAAGACCCTGCCATTATTTCCTATTTTCCCTTCTTTAATTCCATGAAAGACTTTCTTTGATTCTGAAATTTAACCATAATCACTTAAACCAAAATTGTACTCTGAAGAAACAAAGGAAAGTGAAACATAATCACTGTTTTCAGAAAACCACATTTGGTTTCTTTTGCACTCGGTATGCAGCACGGACCATGGAGACATTTTAAGTGGACATAAATGCCATTGGAGTGGATGAGACCTGGATGTCCTTTGAGATGTGCTTTGGAAGACAAAAGCTAAGACAAAAACTCCAACTGCAAGAGAGCATCCAACATTCATGTTTTTTCTACTCACTTTAACCTCTCCTTGTCCTTTTCTTACTTGTTGGCAGGTGTGAATGAGTGCAAATAGATGATGCAGTGAGAAAAATGTAGACATGTTTTAGCCAAGATAAAAAGTGATGACACTTGTTTTGAGCAGTACGTGTATCTGGCACGAGTAACCAGTTCATGTTTTTGTCGATGCGGCAGTGAATACAATTTTTTTTCTTCAAAGCCTAATATTCTTACCACACATAGGGATTATAGGGCTTATTGGTACGATTCTTTAACTATTTCCTCACTGATTCCTGTCCAATTCTATGTGTGGAAAAAAGTAGGGTTATGCCGTTTTTCAACTGTTTTATTATGTTTGAGTCTGAACACAATGTGGATGAAATTAGACAATATTTGTACAGCATTCATTTTCATTTAGGTTATCTTCGTCAAAGAAAAAAAATCTGCTTTGCCTGATTGCGTGGCGCTAATGTTATTATAACATAGGACATTTACCCTCGGTCACAGACGTTCTGCTTGACTGGAAACGAGCGGCACTTGTGCGTAGAGTTTCAAATGGCATTCCTGGAATTTAAGCCCATGTTGCGTAGAAAGATGTTTCAGTATATTGCTGGTGTTTCCACCCCTACTTGAAATGATAATTTTACAGACATAACAAGCGGCAACACAAGACTTTTTATTATGATTTGTTCCTTTTTAAATCTGAGAATCAGTTAGTGTTTATGTAAAGGTAACAAACACAATAGTATGAAAAAGTTTGATTATAAAATTACCAACAACAGCACTGTCTTTACCACTTACATGCTATCAGAGTTTAACCATGCTATCAGAGTTTGATCCAGACTGACTACTATTGGATGGATTGCCAGAAATCTTTTAAAGACATTTGCAGACCATAGAGGACATAATCTGTTGACTTTGGTGAACTCTTGACATCATGAGATCCACTTTTATAGTTTTGAATTTGATTTCTTGACAACTTTTTAAAGGATTGCCATGGTATTTGGTTCAAAGCATCTTAAATTGTAATCACTTTGGTGATCTATTGATTTTTTTACTCACATTTTTGTTAATGACGAAGTACCTGCTAAACGTTAGCATGCCAGTACTCTAAACTATGATGGTGATTGAACATTACCTGATGAACATTAGCATGTTAGCATTGTCACTGTAAGTATTTCAGCATGCTGACATTAGCTTTTAGCTCAATACACTGCTGCATGCTTTTAGATGATAAAGACTTAATCTTCTTTCACTGTATCAAGAGCATCTGTTTTTTTGCAGCACTTAACAAAGAGACTCTCTTTTCATTTGTGTTTAAATTAACCCACTAGTTTTACAGAATTTCCCCAGTAGTAGGCAGAATTAAAAATGATCTCACTGATGCTGCCATAGTTTGGAGTTGAAACACTTAATGTACTCCAACACCTGAGGCCAGAGGCAGCAGCCTTCCTGATGGCGACACCTCTACCATGAATGCTCGATCCCCTAGGGTGGACCTGGTAATGGAAGCTCAAAGAGTGGACTGTTCAGAGACACAACCCCCCATTCACGCCCACCACTGGTGCTGCATGGTCTGGTTCAACTTTACAACATGACGGGGGGTCTTAAAAACATGCCCTGTCACTACTCAACCTCAAAAAAATGTCACTGATTTTAACACACACACCCCTGCCCATGGCTCACCACACGTGCCGGGAGAGAGGTGGGGCTGTAGTCTTAGCAGGTTATTTATGATACCATGACATCATCAGACCTGGTGATGGAGTGCTATGTCATGCTTTGCTTGGTTTACCAGCGCTGACTGTATTAGAAATAACACCGGCCCTTGGAGGATGGTGGAGGATATAACTGGAGATTGGCACACAACAGTGAGGAGAGGAAAAAAACATAAAATAATAACCCAGGGGGTGAATGTGTTAGCCCAGTTTTAACAGTGTGAACGCAAATCACATACAGTATACTGCTACACATATAAACAAAGCATCTGGCATCTGGTTTTCGATCAAGAGTTAAGGTTAAGGTTAAAGCATGCAGGGGGGAGGACGTGACACGAATTACATCGCACTGATGGAAACGGTTTGTGGTTTGGTCACAAACAATCTAGTCTCTTGCCGTTCACTGAATTTCTCTGATGCTCCAGAAGTTCACAGATCATGTCGTCTCTCCAAAAATAAATTTTTGTTGCTGTTTGTTTAAATCAACCTTCTTTTTCATCATCGGAGGTTTGTTTTTTCCATCTTGGTCGTGGCGCCATAGAAACGTCATCAACATGCCCCATTCACTCTCTGTGAACACACTAGGGCTGGACCTGAATATTTGATAATTCAGATATTCGTTAATTGGGTAGGTATTCTGCGTTAAATACTTAGATTCGTATATTCGTTTAAAAAAATTCCTTTAGGGGTGGCCGGTGGATGAGTGGTTAGAGCAGTCGCCCCATGTACAGAGGCTGAAGGTACTTGAGGCAGCGGCCATGGGTTCGACCCTGACCTGCATTTCTTATTTGCTGCATGTCTCCCCCTCTCTTTCTCACCCCATTTCCTGTCTGTCCTAGGCTTGAAAAACTGCCCAAAAAATCTTTAAAAAAAAAATGCCTTTAATGAAACCAAAAGACATGTTGCAGCGCAATGTTTCCATTTCAGCTCAGTGTGTCTTTACTGTGTTTTGCTGTCAATTACAGTCACATTTCTCTCCTTACCTCATGACCCGCTACTTTATTAATTCCACTAAAACTCTGCAGCACAGAAGGGAGAAATGTCTGGCTGAGTCGCTTTACAAACAAGCAGTCTGAAGTGTATAGAGGTCTGTGTGTTTACACTGTAGCAGCACAATTTACCATAACTGTAACCGTAACCCAGTTCTCTGTACAAGAAAAACAAAACTGAGAGAGAGAGCACGACCACTGATATTTATGGAAATCTCGAAAATAATAGAATGCTTGTTGTAAGTGGTGCAAGGTGTGGACGCCTTTGAATCGGCAAGGAAAGAATGACAGGCGTAGTGGAGGGTTCCATGAAATGTGAGTCATTCACATTACCACCTCTGTATAGAGTTGTGTACCTCACTTTAAAAAAAGGTACACTGTACCTAAAAATAGGAACAAGTAACATGCTTGGAAAACATCATCTGATATTTCCATTTTCACATTTGGGCACTTATGTAAAGGGTGTGACAGTGAAATGGTCAAAGACACATCACACCACCTGAAGACCTGCCCTCACTACTGGTGTTCTAAAGGCCAAGTGGGCCTGTAACACAAACACAGCCCAAGCAGCCCAGGGAAATTTCTTCCAAGGGTTTGAATTCATATACATCCTCTTTTGTGTAAGTATGTGTTTGTACAATGTGTCCATATTTTTAATATCTCAAATATCTCACATCAACAGAGACCTCTAAATGTTGGAAGGATTGTGGGATGGTAACAATGTTTCCTGTCTAATGTTTCCATGTCAGGACATCCAGAGACTGAGGTGGGAGGAGTGTGGATGTCTGCCGCAGCTGACAGATGAGGTCAATGTAGGAAAAGGAAGTGGGATGCACTTTTTTGACCTGTCAACTGGGCGTAGGAAATGTGAATCGTCATCTGGGGCCTAGTCAGGCCAGGTCAGTCTGTCTGTGTCTCTTGCACCTTACAAAAGCCCATTCACAATCCGAAATTTGCATGAAAGTTAGAGTTTATCAAAACTAAGAAATGTAGAGTAAGAAATTGTGCGACAACGGGACAGCTCTGTCACAGCTAAACTTACGACCTTAAGCATTAATATTATTTAAACTGGAGAGACATCGAAAAAGTCACCAATTGTCATGACATGGGGATTGACTTGCTTTGGGAGCCAGCCTCAGGAGGCCATTTAAGGAACTTCTATTTTTGGCACTTGCACTGGCTTAATTTCAACCCTGGATGTTACCGCTTCGACAAACCGGGATGATTTTTCAAATTTGGACAATGCAGTGAGCCCTATACCATGAATTCATTTGAAACATAGGCCTTTACCGTTTTGCCTTCGGGAGTCGTTGCAAACCTCATTCAGCTAATAATCTGCAATGGAGGATCCCATTTGATTGTGCAAAAGAGGAATTTAACACAGAGTCTGTTGTCAGGTTTATCAATCTAATCTAATTGAGGGTCCTGATTGGTTTCTCTTGACAAAATTTGGTGGGAATGGATCTGTCACACAGACTCCCCAAGGTAATTATGAAGTCAGTGGTGCGAGTTAATAGGCTTCTATTATCCTTGTCTGGATGAGTGAGAGCAGACAAAGCTGTCCTGCAGCGGACGGGAACAAAGGTCATCCCACTGCACATATTACCTAAGCCACTTTTGAGGTGAAACTGGAGAAGACATCCCATGCTGTGGAGGATTTTTAGCTAGCTAGCTAAAGGGATCAGATATAGGACGAAGAAGTAATTTGGCAAAATTGTTTAATGGACGACCCACGCTAGATAGAGGGTGAATTAAATAGTTAAATTAGATGAGGTCTGGTCGTCTCTACGTGTAGAGAAACCACACCAATCCATATAACCATATAATATCCTGCTCCATCCTCATCTCCTGCTCATTCAGCTTCTTGCATAATTTTTACTCCATGGTATTATGTTTTTAACAGTGATAATTCCAATTTACCTTCATGGTTTGACACAGCATAAATCTCTTTCACTGGTGCACCATGCACTTAATGCAGCATAGCAGGCCCAACCCAAACTTACTTTCCTTCATAAACCTCTCCATCCCATTTCCCAGACTATTATGTTTGCATATTTCAATCGCCATGGAGCGCAAGTGAGGGTTGGAGGAGGAAGGCGTGAGAGGGAGGGGGGAGAAGGGAGGAATGAAAAACACAAGGAGGTCAACGAGAGAGACATTTCTTTCGTTCACACCATGTGTTACTGTAAGATATTAATTTCCTCTGCGATTCCTCTCCCTCCCTCCAGCCCTTTGTTTTTCTTCTACATCACTGTCAGTGTGCACTGGCTGAGGTAGTCCAGGTCGCATCAAGTCCACTGGATCTCGTCTCTATCTTGGATCCATCCCTCCAAATCGGTTTCCCAAATTGTGGACCGTGCAGAGTGCAGCTGCGGTAACCCGAGAGCTTTCTGTTGTAGTTCTAAGCTGCCAAAGCCCGTTAAAAATGAGCATGTTTGACTTCTGAGCCTGGTCTTGTGATTGAACTAAAGGGACAATTTTATTTATCAAATTGAATCTAGATGGAGATCTGTTGACTACATGTACGATTTCCAGTTAGGCTTGGATTCAATGTCAGATAACATGGCAGCAACACAATCTGCTAACAGGGCAGTGAAATGTTATTTATTTATGTCAGACAGTAATTAATAGACTTTATAGTAATCAAGGCAAATGGAAAAAAAACAGACTATTCTCCTGCATTTCTGTCTCATTCTTCATCTTATTCTCTTTGTTCATTTCTAACCCTTGGCGTGTACTGCCTCTCCAGTGAGCCTGGAGTTATTATTTAACAGTGCAGTATGGCTCTGACTTAAGACATTCTCATCATAAAACCATAAAAACAAGACTGTGGTTGTACTTCAAAATGCAAAGCTTTCTGGCAGTCAGAGAGCGGATATAAGTCTTTCCATGTGGAGGCGAGGGTTGTTGAGGCTCAAAGTGTCACATGCTTCTATTGCAGCTCTTTGGTTCCCATGCACAGTAGCCAAGGATCCTCATTAAATTGTGTGTTTTGTACTGTCACTAAATGGTTACATCATTGAAACCCATTGAAATAAGGATCAGGATGTTTTTGAAATCCAGCCTGATTCAAATGTAATCCATCTTTGTACCAGATGTACCGTAAATCAGCAGATCAGAGGTCATATAGACACAGGTGTTCACAAACACTCTAATAGTGGTATGTTATGCTGACAGGAAGCTGAACTGTTACTTAGGGTAACCATAAGGTGCCATGCCCTTCTGTCCCGCTAGTGAGCTTTCTTTGTGGTCATTTATGGATGCAGTCTTTTATGTGTGGTTGATGAGACACGTCAACTTTGAGTTCCTAACTCAAACGAACCCTGTAGAGCCCTGGGGTTGTCCAAACAATGTAAATTGTTCAAGCTGAATCTGTTAAACTACTCATCTTCTCATTTTCCTTTTGTAGTTAAAATTTAAATTTTTAGTTCAGTTATCAGTCCTTAATATGTGTTTTTTCATAGCTAAGCAACCATAACAAGGCACATAAGGCTTGTCAAGCTTTGGGTTTTCTCAGAATACCAAAAAGGCATGCATGACTCTGTAGCATAGACCGTATAAAATATGTCCATAGTCTCTATTATGTCACCCTTATGTTTCTTTCTCAGCATTTAAAGCGTTTGGAAGAAGTGAAAGTAATGTATTAAACAGTATATTGATCTGCTGTATCGTAACTATAAGCAACAGTCATTAACATGTTCAGCTAAAGAATTTACTAGGCTAGCTTCAGTAGTAACCAAGCTTTACTTATCATTAACCACTTGTATTAGTTTGCGGGGTTACAAGTTATAAATAAGCCCTGTTCACAACTGGTACTGTGTACTATTTCCCCACTGGGTTGAATCCAGTCCTATGCTATCACAATTTAGGCTAAGGTTAGCTCTTTCCCGCTCTTTATGCAATTTAGGACTTGCGGCTTTAGCTTTAGTTTTTTAGCATGGTATCTTGTATATCCATCAAATGCATACTTAAAATAGCAAAAAAAAAAGGCAGTTCGAGTTTTCAACCAACTCAACCCAAATGTAAGCCCAATTAGCCAACTGATACGTGATACCATTTTCAAGTATAAATCTGCCACTTTTATTATTGCGAACTGCATTCAGTATGTGCTGTTTGGAGAAGCACGTCGTTAATCACAAAAGGGAATTTGTCATCAAACGATACCATCGTATTTTCTGAGGAAGTCACCAAAGTATTGCTGGGATAATATTTTGCCAGGTGCTGAATGTGAACTGGGAGACGTTTATAGAGCTGAGTGCTTTATGGAATCCCTCTTTAGGATCAGAGCAGTAACGCAGAGGTCTACCTGCATAGTGTACCGTAGAGAGAGACACAATGAGAGAAAGGAGAAGATGGAGTAAAGAGGAAAGAACACCAGGTACAGACAGAGACAAATACCCCTGTGTCTGACAGTGACAGTTAAATCCAATACCCTGCAATGCTGCAAATGAGGCCCCGTACTCTTGCTATTTTTTAAAACAATTTGTAAGGGAGATATTTTTGGGTCGAAAGAGCTTCACGCCACAGTGAAGTAGAACTAAAGAGTTCTGCTAAATTCCTGCCTTTGGAATTTGGATTCCTGTGTTTGGAGACATATGCTTTATATACGAGCCTGGTGTGGGCCCACGCACTGCTTTATTTTCTTTTCCAGACACCCACTGCCGTGTAACGTAACTGTGGTCAAAAACTGGGAGAGGTTTCAGCAGTGTCCAGACCCCACCCCAACCGCCAACATCCATGCATGGCGCCTCGCCCCACATGTTCAGCTCGCTCTTATGTGTCCGTGAAAGTGAGAGGCTGAGAGATTCAGGAAAGAGAATAGTAGGATTTAGGCCCTACCAAAGGGCCACCTCGGTGGCTTGGGTTACCTCCACTCATTCTTCCCTCCCCTCTTCCCTCCTTTTTTCCACATGAACAGGAAAACCCTTGCTCTCCCTCCCTCTGAGTAGTGGTGTGTAACTGTGTCTATGACAGAGAGGTTGGTAGAGCCCAATCTGCTTGGCCTTGGAAAAACCACATTCTTGAGTGAACCTTACCTTCAACAAGCTTCCCACAGAGAAACGCATATCAGGGTCGTTCACAACCCCCTCATAAAATCTGCACCCTACTTTCATCTCCATTTTTTTCACGTCTTTCTTTGTTTCTGCGTGTCTTGCTACTATTCTTTCGATCTTGTTTTTCTTAGGGTTTCACCAAGTTTCGCATTCTTTCATTCCTTCTTTCTTTTTCAAACGTGCAAACATGTCAGTGGTAATTCATGTTGATAGCCAGTCCAAATATTTCCACTGTAACTTTAACCGAGAAATCAATGGTAAATCCTTTTAATCGAGCCGTTTGCTGAGGTGGCCACAAAGTCCAGCTTTCCTTGGCTAGTTGGCAACAACCTGTTTAAACATACGCCCATTTTTCTTTTTTGAGTAGAGTTTTGGATTTAACCTCTCAGTCCGCCATTCATCACACCTGATGGGAACAGATAGACTGAATCTGCTTAAGCTGTCAGTCAAGGGTTGGTCTTGGCTGCAAGTGCAGCATGTGTGGGTTGTGTGTATCTACAATGGATCTACAATGTGTCAGTGTGTGTTTGTATTGTGCAGAGGGTTTTAGGTAATGAATGCAGGGATCATCTGGGTCATGAATGTACAGTGATTATGTAGAGCGTGATGTATTTGCAGGGTGTAGGTTTGATGGCCTCTTGATAAGTTAATGTAGTGTGCACCGTATAAACAGTGCGCTTCTATAGTGTATCTTTGTACTGTTTGTAAATAGCATGAACAGATGTTTTCACATCTGCCACCTCTATTGTTAAAGTTTGATTAGATTTAGGCAATTAAAATGATTGTATGCATTATCACTTATAAGGAATGCATCATCATACCATGTTTAAGTACAGTAGCATGAATACATAAAAATTACTACAGGTTGAAAAATGTTTAATGAGGAAACATGCAGTATTACAGTAGCCCATTGTAACTCCATTATATTTTATATGCAGATCAGTCTGGTAACGTGCGGCAGAGAAAATTTGGAGAAGTTTGCCAAACGACAAATCAGTGTTGGTTTTGGGCGGGTCGAAGTGTGACCCAACAAGAAGCGACTGTAAACAACATTGCGGCTTCCAAGGATCAGATGAGTGCAGTTATCGAGCAAGCCACTCGCTAACGCTTTTTTTCTCTTGGATTCTTCTGTTGGAATATGGACTGGGCACATGAAATTGTGCCTTTTATCCGTAAATTTGCGTCACACAAACGGCGAATGTCCTTTACTGACATGTTGTTTACTTTCTGAGCTTTACCTCGATGCTGTTAGCATGTAATGCTCTTCGTTGATCTGATTGGTTGATTTGGCCCGTATGTTGGTGATAGACAGATAGTTTATCCTATCAGCAACCTATATTTGTGCCCCTTCCCAAAAGATCTCGTAACTAGAGTTCCCAGATGGATATGGTAAGCAAATGTTAATTATGCAAATCAATCCATCTGGTGGAGTCAGGTTAGCACTACAGTGCCAGAACAAAAAAAAAATCTTATTCATGTGTCTTTTAAAGTTGCTTTATGTTTCCTTTATATTCATTTATATCTTATATAAAGCACTTTGAATTATCTTGTTGTTGAAAGGTGCTGTACAAATAAACTTGCCTTACTGATTAACGGGCGAGGATGATGATGCTCCAAAAATGTGAATAAACAGTAAATCCATCATGGACACACACACACACACACACACACACACACACACACACACACACACACACACACACACACACACACACACACACACACACACACACACACACACACACACATACACACACACACACACACACGCCTCCTCTTGGTCTGTTCACCCATATGATCCAAATTAAAGAATTATATACTACTTCCACACTGACTGATGACTGTGAGATTTTAGGGAAATCAGAACTGTATCACAGGATACATTTCACGCATACATGAACTTAAATGCAGTTCGACATAAATCATAACCTACCCACCTATTCATTCAACCCCACACAACCACAATCTCTCTTCACATACACACACACACACACACACACACACACACACACACACACACACACACACACACACACACACACACACACACATACACACACACCGCAGTCTGTTCTCATCTGCAGGCCGTCCCGCCCACAGATGTTCCCTCTCAGGGTGATCTCCAGGATTTGGAGAGTGTTTTGAAGCGTTGGGCCAATGATGCGCTCCAAAGCCCTGGAGATTTCTGTGGCGGGTCCTAAAAGAGTATTTGCCCTACCTGCTGAACTTCACAGAGATGCAGAGCTTCTACTGACCACGGAAACTGAAGGGCCAAAAATGTTTGTGTGTATGAGTGGAAAGATGTATCAATTTTCAGTTTTTCTTTTTATTCTCAGGAAATATGTGTAGCACAGCAGTCCTGTGAGCTTTCCTTCTTGAAGTTTGTAGACCTTTTTTATATACAGATTACATGCTGGCAACCTGCCTCTGATACACATGTTTTCTGTTCCTTAATTGGAAAGACTCTACATTGACCCCATTTACATCTTTTTTTCCCCTGATAGCTGATATATTTTGTAGATTCGGTCTCTTAAATGTAAGAGCCAATGGGGAATGTTCTCAATAAAAACCTGAAAAACCATTTGTACACAAATCTGTGTTTGTTTTGGTCTGCTGCACACTTTGAACTTTTTTCACATTTGAATGTTTTTATGAAAATTTCCTGATGAGTGAGCATGACATATGGCAGACTTGTCCTTTATTATTCACTGGAATAATAACATGCAGTTTCAGCGTTATTTGTCATCCTTGCCCCGCGGGCGTTGCATGAAAACATTTAACCAGGCAAAATTAGCACCATATTACCATTTAGTTTTTTTCTGACATTATGTCTAAACATCCAAATGGTTTTCCTTTGATAGATACCACACATAGAAAGAAAAAAATGCTAAGACCATAAAACAAGTCCAGACTCAACACTCTGTCATAAACATTTCACTTAAATTAGGTTCTGGAAGAAAATCCGTGAATGCTTTTCCAATTTATTGCAAGACAGATTATTATCAATTTGTGTTTACTTTGAAGTATTTCATGGTCATTGCACAACAGGCGGAGTCTACAGCCATGCACATCCCACTCATGTCCTCTCAATCACCTTGGAGGACTCTGTAGTGTGCCCGACTCTGACTGCCTGGGTGTGACACTAGTTGACCAGCTTTTCTTCACTGCCAGCATGTCTGCAACAACCCACTCCTGCAGATCCATCCTCCACAATATCAGGAGAATACGCCCATTCTTCAACCAGGATGCATTACAGGTTCTGGTCTAAACCCTTGTCATCTCACAACCACCTTCCTCCTGGCTGGTCTTATGTGCCATCCAACCTCTGCAGCTCATCCAGACTGTAGCAGCCCAAGTGGTATTCAACTTACCCAAGTTCTTCCACACTACTTCACTCCTCCGCACCCTGCACTGACTCCTAGTGGCTGCTCAAATCTGACTTAAGACACCAACCACTGTCATGCTGTGAATGGCCGAGGCCCTTCTTACATCCAGAACATAATCAACCATACACCTCAGCACATCAACTACGTTCTGCTACATCTCTCTGCAATTCATCCAAAACTCAAGATATTTAAGTTTGGACCAAAGTGGTGGACCAGCTGACAAACCAACATTGCCATGCCTATGGCCACATCACCAACATGGCTAAACATAAACAAACTATGGGGCAACAGTGGTAACAAGAACTAACCCGGCCCTCAGTCAGCTCCATCAAGTGTGTTTCGGTTTGACACATGCCCTGATTCTCTATTGAATGCAATACAGACTCCCATGATGGATGATGGTATAAAAACAAGACATGTTTAGCGTCATTGTGATCTTGCTGTATGGTGAAATCTGACCGTGTGGTTTGCTTTAAATCAGAGGCAAGCAGGATATGCTTGTATGCAGCCCCATTTTGGGTTTGCAGAGTCTGCGGTCATTTTGGCTTCCTTGCACACTACATAGAATTGTGAATACAGAGGACATTAATGATTTGATCATTCCTACCATTACCATGGGAAGGGAACAAGAAGTGGTGGTTGTCCAACTGTGGCTGTGGTTTTTACAGAGCCAAACTGGCGCTTAGAGCCTATTCCAGACCTTGATTATACACTGCAAACTCCTTAAGAGGAGCAGAATATTAAGGCAGATAATTGTACTTCAAGCTTTCGGAAATAGAGAGCTCCAGAAACTTGTTTTCTCACAGCTGAAAGCAATAAAATACCTGTGCATTTTCGTTTGGACTTGAAGCGAGGCCGTCACACAATTGAGACGACCTGGGGCATTTTGTTGCCCTGAGCCTTTCAATTTCGCAACTTTTGTTATGTAACTCTTTCTGATTCAGCAGTGCTTACTGCCTATGAAGAATGTACACAACTAAAAGAGAGCTGGATCAGTACCAAGGTTTCAATATGTTTCCATTTTGATCCTCAGAACCCACACTGGAAACACAAGGCTTCGGCCAAGACCATTTTTGAAACAAGCGCATATGAGTGAATGTTACAACTTACAAACACGTTTGTAACATTCGAAATGGAAAAGGAAAGAGCAGATCACTTTAGGACTAACTAATAATGACTATCTTTAAATAGATCAATACATAGGAGGTTCAGGATTTTTTGGTCATGAAAACAACAATATTGGCTGTCAGACTACAACTTCATATTTCTCCACTTTTTTGTGTGTTTTGTGATGGTTGGAGTATATGAAATCTCTACATCAATAATTATTGTTCAAGGACCAATCACTTGATATACATGAGTTATATTCTCTGATTCTACTAAATGCCTTTGTTTCTGTGGTTCCTGAATTTTTCCACTGAGTCGACATAGTGTAACCATCTCTCCAGGCCATGGTGTGTGTGCTTGTGTGCTTTTAAAGGATGAGGATGGGATTCATTGAGGTTTGAAATGGGAAACAGACTAGCAGAGACTCTTCCAGGGGTGATTATATCTGTGGGATAGTCGGGTCCATCCAAATGTGTGTGGCGTCTTTGTCTCTGCATGGCTCCTTAATGCGACCCAGGGGTGCAGAGCTGCATAAGGCTGAAGGGTCCTGCTTCATACCTGTGTCTCTTGATATTCATATTCAAGCCCTTTTCTTCCCATGGAAGGATTTGGTATTCAGTAATGTTTATAATCAGACCTGATATTTACAAGAACGTAATTTTGTATTTTACCATGCTCAGACAAGCCGATAAGATATCAAGAAGCAGTCCAACAGAAACCTCAAAATTATGACAGAAGGATAGAGATTATTTTAGTAATAGTGTGGGTTCCTGGGCATGCCCTTTATTCTGACCCACACTTATGGTAACTTCCTGTCTGATTGCCCACGTGATGGTGGTGGTTCTCGTCTGGATGCTGGTGCCTTCTTTTTGCTTGGAGTTCTGTGGAATTTTTTGTTTTGTTTTCTTGCAGATCAGAAACAGGCCCTGCATACACCCTGGCCCCTATTAGGAACAAATTCATAGACTACTTGGCTTTGATTACTTCAAGATGAGAATTTGTGCCTAATCTCTGTTACCTGTTTATCAGCGTTGCACTAAGACCGCAGAAACAAAAACATGGAGCATTTGTTCAGGAAGAGGTGCGCCTAAGCCGTTATTCTCTTTCAAGTTCCCAAAACCATGAAAGCAACCTTTCCATCCTAATTGACATGACTTGATTACACATGATTAGACATTAAAACAATGAATAATTTAATGTTGTTTAGTGTATGCTGTTTGCAGATGACAGCTGGCTTTTCCAAACAGTTTATTTAAAGTCAGATGGATGCTGACCTTACGCAACGCAAAGAGGGAAATTTTGGCCAATGGGGGAGTAAACAGGTTTTGTTTGAGCGTGTAAATGTTGTTTGTGCAAAATGCTTCCCTGTAGGAAACAAATGTCCCTTTGACTGATTGAGTGGCATGGTGATGTTTTATCTACTAAATGAACCTTTGAAACTTTGCCCACTGTTATACCATGCTGCTAGTCATGCAGAATGCTAATGCCCCTTCAAATACCTCCAGCAACACATTGCCAGTTTTCTTGGATCAACACACGGCTTCTCCCATTAGGATGTTCAGGGCATCGAGTCATAATCTGAACCGCATGTCGGAGTCTTGGTTCTATTCGCTACTATCCTCATTCCTTTTCTCTTTCATTCCAACTTCCTCTTACTCTCTCTTCCTGACCCTGCAGCTGTTTCTGGGAAATAGTTCCTTTGTTTCTTTAATTCTCTTTTTGATCAGAGTGTCTTAATATATTATGTGGTTGAAGAGGTTATGTGATGCTTATCTCCCACCCTCTGAACCTTTACCTTGTCTAAAACCTCCCTCCCACTGGCCAGCAAAGGTGTGTATGTGAATATGTGCACATGTGTATGTTGTGTACTAGGTCTATCCACTCTATTCAGCACATCTGCGCTGCAGCTGAGCACTCCTTCGGGCAACGTCTGCACTGTTTGGTTTTCAACATCTTGTGTGTGTGTGTGTGTGTGTGTGTAGGGATGTGTGTGTGTTTATGTATGCTCTATAAGATAAGACGACCCTGAACAGGATAAGCTATTAAGAAAAAGGATGGATGGATGTCTTTTATGTCTAGGCATATGTGCTTGTGTGCTACACAATCATAATTACAGTGTGTTTGAATGTGTGTATGCCCATCTTGCATATGTAGAACACAGGTGGATGTCACTCCTTTATGAACCCACTCACCCCATACAGCTTCCATACAGCTCCAGGGCCCCGGAGAGCATATATTTTATGAGGTAGCCAAGCTCAGCTAATATGGGGGAACTGTACTGTACATTGCGGACATTGCTGTCTCTTTTATTTTTAGCTCCAGGATCAGAACTAGGTGATGGCTTTCAAAGAACAACTCTCACACGCAGCAGCCTTAAGACTCTCATGCAAAGCTTTGAGTCTTTGGCAGGTATCAGGGCCCGTGTGAGTATTTTTTCTGTATTCAGGTATAAATATTTATCATATGGAGAAACAGAACATAAGAGACTGTTTGTGTTCCCTCCCCTCAGATGATTTGCTTTACTCATGTGTTATGGATTTAGCTTTTGATAACTCAGAATTGTTAACACTTTAAAATCATAGAAGCAGTACAGAGCATGGGGTTTCGCTTTGTGTTTCCCCCCATGTGATGTTCTAAATAAATGCACTAACTATTGGAAGGATCTGGGATTGAGTTTCTAAAATTTGGCTGGTTCATACAAACACACAAGTGCCTTGTTTGCTATGGTCGTTGTGGGATGTTTAAACTTCCTGGCTAAACTGCTGTAATGTTTTGCATATCAACACAATGCGTGATTTTCTGTGATTTGTATCAAGCTTCACACTTTTGTGTTGCCTTGTGAGCAAATGCCAATTTCCTGGCTTCATGTCAGTGCTTACATTACAAGTGTTTGAACAAAACAAAGCTGTAGCAAGTATACACATTTTTAATGTAGCAATCTTTTCGATTTTGGGTAAGTTTAGTATACCAACACGTTCAGTGTAATCCCATGTGGTTTACTGGCCTAGTTGTTGTATTAGTATGATATCTGGGTGGGTGGGCAATACAAATAGTTTATGTCACCTAAATTCCAAAGGTATTTGATCAGCAGGAAGAACAAGTTTGTTAACTGGTACCAATCTTGGATTTGAGTGTTCCCTATTCAAATCACTTAATAACATAGAGGGTAGTGAGGTAAAGGACTACTTATTGCTAATGCTAGCTAGACCCCATCCTCCTAGAAGAACAACTAAATGTGTGGGAGCTGCCAATGACTTGAAAAAGTAGATTGAAAGTAACATTGTTATTGGTGCTATTGTCAGCAAGCTAAGCTAACTAGCTTCCAGTCTCAGAATGGAGGACAAGAGTTAATGTTAAATAGATATTTGTACATAACCAACACTATGTGGTCTTTCCAGTCTTTAGTACAGTTTGACTCCTTTCAGTTGCACACTATACCGCAAACAGATTCAACCTCTTTTGAAGATGAGAAAAATATGGATAATAGCTGCAGCAAAAAGAGTTAAGTAAATTCGAATGGGTTCAACTTTATTGAGAAAATTTTCACGGCTTAGTTGGTATAAACTGCTAAAGACCACTAACAGCTGCAGAACAAAGACAGTCCCTTAGAGCGACATGCCACATTGAGTTAGAAAGAAGTTTAAAACATCATGGAGTCATGGAGAAGGGGCTTTGTACATGCCAGGGCATTTACTACCAGTATACACTGGGCAAATGTTTTTCAGATTTGCAGTGCAGTGTTAAGTGACCTGTCTCGTGTCATGTCATGTAGATCTGTCCACAATCTAACATTTCTTTGCTCCTGTGGCAAAACAAACTGTGTAGCAACGGATGTGGGTAAGATGTAGGTAGAGGGACAAAAGACAGCTGATGGGGAAAACCGTTGTGTATTTCCTGAAATGGTCCCTTACACTTTCCGCATGATGCCTGTGATTAATGGGCAGGGAGCACATTTGATTTGATGTAACCGTGGCAGGGAATGGTGCTTTAATACATTCAAATTGAGATTAATGTTGATGACTTTATGTACATTGCTGAATAGGTGCCCTGCACTACCTCATACTGTAGGGTGGGTGAACTGCTCGCCAAGATTCTGTATGAAATTAAGTGATGTGAATGTGTGTAAATGTTGTATTTCACGATATATTGTGGTGTGGGCTGCATCACAAAATTCATCCATGTATGCTACTCTTAAGTGAAGTATCTGGATTCTACTCTCACATTTGTTAGAAAATATTGTGTCATAACTGTTTGGAGTATTGACATATAATTGACATAAAATTTATTCTCAGCTCTTACTTAAACATGTACAGTATTTCTAAATGGTCCAATCACAGATAGAGTTCTCTATATTTTTCTCTCAACCTTGTATTTGTTTGATCTTTTGAAAACTGTGGGAAATTAAAGATGCATAAGTGAAAATTTTGACCTCTCACTGCAGACACACACACGCAAAGTCTGTGTTGTGTTGATGTTAGCATGCTGCTGAGGTCAAGAAATACATCACTATCAAACCAAAATTTATGACAGAGTGGGTTTACTTTCTTCATATCAGTCAGTCCCAGGTGCCAGGCATTCATCACAATGAATGTCGCAATATCACACACATATGGGCACACAAAACTGTCAACACAGCGAGTGGACAGGAATACTAGACCAAACGAAAAAGGGTCATGCTGGGAACAAAGAAGAAAACAAGCCAACAAAGCAATAAACTGTATATTTTGAGTGTGTTCTGACCACTGGATGATGGATGCTGGCTGCAGTGCTTGTGTTTACTGAGGTATTGAATACTGTTTACGAGCGAGATGAGATCAGAGCACAGGGGTTACCATGGGAGCAGACCGACTATCCGGGGGTCGTGTGATGGATGCCTGGAGCACTCTGTCATCACCAAGTGGCGCTCTCTGCTTTGATTTCCTTTATTAGATCCCTTATGTTTGCTTCTGTGTCTGCGTGCATATGCACATGTATCGGTCGGGGTCGATTCACATCACGGGTGCATGAGTCCTCAGTGATTAATTTAAAAGTGGAATGTTATCCATAAAAGTTGAGTGACATGTTAAGTTTTTTAGTCCCAGCCCTCTGGTTTCCTCGGGCTTTAATCACATAGAGTGTGTGACAGAGTCCAGAGCGGGCCACTCATGACGCACACTGTAGACACACAATGTACTGCATGCTGTGGTTAGTACAATACATGGGCTAAAGTCTTTAATAAGCTCGATAGAGCTGTTTTTGAGTTAGTGCTTTTGTGTTGCCTGGTTCTAAAGGCCGGATATTAATTCATTCCAATGGAATTGCTGCAAAGAGTTCAACTCTGGTGAATTTTGAAATGCAAATTTTGCACTGTTGACGAATTGCAAACCCTGACCTTCATGGAAATGGAGAGAGAACTGGAGAGTCCTAAATTAGCTATTAGCTATTATATCAATTGCATTGCACCATCCGATTTTCTATGAACCTACACTGCAAAAATGCAAGCAATACTAATATCCATTTTCCATGAACAAAACTAACCATAACTTACTGTAACTACATGACTTGAAGTAGTCACTACGATACAAAGCTTTCAGCTTTGCTACAAATGGGCTGTGGAACATCTACAGATTCAACGTCTTGCCTATGGTTGCTGTGTGACGCACGCAATTCCCAGCAAAAAGAGAGAGTGACATTATCTTTCGTCAGTAATATTCAAATCATAACAGCAGGCAAAAAAAAAATAGAAATCTTTATATTTAACTCAAAACACTTCTGTTGACCAAATCTTAACCATTTCTGTCTAAAATAAAAAAATAATAATAATAAAAGAAAGATATCGCAGTGAACATTCTTTGCCAGCATAATTAGCTACACCAAAGGTTTTATTTACCTCAGTTTGCTAAAGCATACTTTAAAACACAAGCTACTCATATCAGTTATAGGGAAGCCTGCAGCTCAAAGCAACGTCACAGTCATACAGCAGATTTTCACAACAGTGGCAACAAGACCCCTATGTTTCCAAATATTTTTACATTCAACATTCATGGTCTTCACCATGAAATATGTCAATTACATCATTCAGATATGTACATTCTTCAGTTACTGGCTGTTACCTCGGCTAACTGCCAACTGGGAGAACAGCAGACGTTCCTCATCAAATTAACAGAGGAGAAGCGTCCCGGCCACAGAGTCATTTTAATTCAGACATTAAGTGAAAGTAGCTATCTACTGTAATTGTCAATCACAAGGCTTTGCCAAAAGACTAAAAACTAAGACTCAAGCTCAGAGGAGGTGTTAGCAAATATTAAGAAGTCTACAAATGTTGCCGTTACAGTAAAAATATAACCACAGTAATATACAGTAAATATAATTTAATTAATGAGGCAGAGGAGAGGAAAGACTATTTCCAAGAATTATCAATAACATGTATTTTCCATCTATTTACTTTCTTCTTTTTTCTCTTTACTTCCATATATTAATATTATTTTTCTGCTTTTCTTATAAGATTCGCCAGTTAGTCAATTTGCATTGAAAAACTAAGTCACTTTGGCTTTTATCACAACTAATGAGGTCACTTTTGCCTCCAGAGCAGTTTCGCCTCGGAAATGTTTGTATAACTAAATGTCCAATCTGCTGTTTGCGCCTGAGTGCAGACAGGATATTTTGATAGGCCCACTTTCACAAACAGGAAGCATTTTAACCCAAGCGACAGTGCAGTTTATTTTGATTATGATTTGTTCAGACCTCCACAACATTTCTTCCAACAGTATTGTATGCAAATGCAGGATTTATTTTGATACACTTGCTTGCTCCTCCAAGTGATGAAACATTGATGCATGGATCCATTTAATTTGGTGAAGATTGTTTTCCCATGTCAATCAAGCCAAGCAAGAGTTGAAATAAGCACTCTATTTTAAATGTGATATTAAGATAATATATATATATATGTAGATACATGTATATATCTTTATATAATATATTAGTATCAAAATGTCAGCTGTGTTATAAATAAAATTTGTTGTTCCTATAAAATACAGAAAGTCACATGCAACAAAGTGACTTTTTGTGAGACTGCCTAATTGCTTCAAGTCATGCTATTACACCAGTGCATTTTGTGCATGTTTGTGTTCCTGCTCTGCTTTGCCCTGTTGCGGCAAAATTGATTTCCTCAGATTGTCTCATCACACAGCAAGAGCAGGAAGCAGGAAGTGCTTGTTTGCTATGACGTAGCGTGAACGTTATGTTCTGACAAACACTGCTTATTGACACTTGGCAAAGAGCATTGTTAATGTCTTGAGTGGCCTGCGAATGCGCAGACGCATGTGTGTGAATCTGTGCGAGTTGTACTGCCTCCATTAATGCATTGTTTCCTCCGTCTATTTGTCTTCTTACAGACAGGCGGCATACTTTGCACAGGGGGCTCATGGGAGTAAAGCTTCAGAGGTCACAGAGTGCTCATAAAGCACTCTCCTCATTGACCAGTTTATCCAGCTCAGATGTTTCTAAAAAAAACTCTCTAAACTTCTAGATCACCAAATGCTACTAACAAAAAATTAATGAATGAATGTAGGATAAATGACAGGAATAAGTAAAAATTCAACTCATCTGGCTTGGAGAAGCATCACAATTGATCCCAAGAGAGCAGCATTACAGCATTAGTGCTACAGCATTACACATCTGACTGGAGCTGGGTTAAAGAGGCTGTTGTTGGGAAGATGGATGAAGTGTGGGCCCTGACGTCTGCCTCCCTCCCTCCCTCCCAGCAACACTTTCCTATTTATCCCTGGAAGTCACCCATATTTGTCCAATTCACGTTTGCTCTTTGTCAAAAAGGAAAGGAATGATAGGATGAAGGACATGACATAGGCTGTGTGTGTGTGTGTGTGTGTGTGTGACTGTGTGTCTGTGTGTGTCTGTGTGTGTGAGCGTTATGTAACAACAACACTTTGATATCTGCACCCATGAGCCTAACAGAAAGTGGTAGGTACGCTCAAAAACACATGCAGCAGACTGTCAAAAAGTGCCTTTGATTGCAGTAAAGCTGGCTAGTATCATGTACCCCAGTGTGGGTATATGTGAGGTCGACAGTCTAAACTACCCACTGGGGAACAGAGACTTTCTTACCGACCTGTAATCACCTGTCACCCCACGATCCTCTAACTACCTCTGAGGTCACACAAGTGTGCATATGGTTTTTAGTCAGAAGCAAGAGGCAGTAAGACACAGGGGAAGAAAGAAATATTAAAACTCATTTATCATCTAAATGACAAGACGAAAGCATGCAGTGAATTCGTATCAGCTTGTAATTTCTTGCTAGACAGCGGAGTGCAAAGTAACTGAGAGTCTCGAAAAGCATTTGGAATGCATAACAAATGTTTCGGGCGCCAATTTTCAGTGTTTTACATTCCAGACATACAGTGATGAGGGTCATTTGTCTTATGTGGTCATTTGTGTGAGTGCCTGAATGAATATGTGTGCGTAAATGAGCATTGGCGGAGCACATAGGATGGGAAACAAAGCCATTTTGGCCAACCTAGGGATTAGGTATAAATGAGTGTGCTGCGAAAGACAGGAAAAACAAAGTGAAGATAGATAAAGTGAGAGGGTGGAGTGAGGAGGGAAAAATTAAAGGAAAATAAATTGGAGGGTAGAGAGGCAAGTAGAAGTAGAGGAGCAGAATAGGGTGGAAAACAGTGGAAAAAATAAGGAGGGCGGGAGGGAGGGCTGAGGGCCTAGGGAGTGGCAGTGAGGGTCGTTTGAGTTGGAGCGGGAGGAGAAGGGGCTTTTGGGAGGGGAAAGGGAGAGAGGGACACTGTGAAATGTTCGAAAACCTCACAATTGATGGTGTTTGATTTCCACAGTAATTACCATTCCTCTGGCTCCGCGCATTCCCAATCTGGGCCTATCTTATATCCACGCCACATTCCGCAAATGATTAGCTGGCCCACTGCTTCTCCCGGCTGCCCACTGAGCAAGACTGCGAGAAAGACAGTGAGAGTATGGGTTTAGATGTTCCCCATTGAAATAAAAACAGATGAAAAGTTGGAAAAACGCCTTCAAAACTCAGTGGTCAAAGCCATCTTTTAAATCCCCACTGCTACCTTTAAATATTCATGTAATAAACTCACACCGAACACCAAGGTGCTGAGGCTGTCCCTAATTTTATGCCGCATGGTACGTAAGATCCTTATGGTGGCCTTATGTTGAGAAAACGAAAGAGAGGAAAAAGAAAGACAGAGAACACGAGGGCCGCTGTGCCAAGCTTATTTGCACACAGCTCCAACAGCAACCATGCTTAGCTGTGTGGAGAGAACTGGCTCCAGTCGTTAAGAAAACGTCCACATCACTTTTCTCTGTTGACAATTTTTCAGCAAAGGCACAGAGTTGGTTTTTGAGACATACATAGTACATAAAGTTAGGGTGTGAAAGATTTAATGCTTTCACATGCAGAAGAGTAGAGTGTAGATCAGAGGGCCCCCAGACTCCAGAACACCTGGAGGTCTCAGTGGTCCAGCCGCTATCCCATCAGCCCCATCATCAATCACTGTCCAGTTACACAGCAGGAGGCTTCACTGTACGTCCCAGAAGCCTGCGGAGCAATAAAGTTGCCCTCATATTTTCCAATATTACAGGGGGCAGCATGTGAACATTCACATACAGTAAGTGTTGAAGCTTAGTGAGGCTGTTAAATAGACACACACACATGCTGTATATGATGCAGACACAAACAATAACTTGCGCATGGATATATATTAATCGCCCAGGCAGTGTTGAAGGATGTTTTTTTTAATTTGTTGTTTACTCTTGTGGTTTCCAACTGGTGGATCTTGGACTATGGATCAATTATATGTGCGTGGCGAGCATATGGGCCAACTTTCTCGCACTGTTGTCGCATGATCTTTGCCTTGCATGTCCCTTGACTTTAGCAGTTACCTCAGAGTCTCAAATGCTCGTAGCAGACATAGGAGAAGCTCGTTCATCCCGCAGCATTAGTTATTCTTGTCTTAAACTCAGTCAACTTACACCATTCTGCGCACGGGGGCCCCCCATAGTTGTGTGCTCAGCCCCCTGCTCTTCACGATGGTTGTTATTGAATTCCGGAGCAGCCCAACCCCTAAACCCCCCCACCACCCTCAAATGTGCTGCTGTAGAGAGAGTGAGGAGCACCAAATTCCTGGGGGTGTACATCAGTGAGGACCTCTCCTGGACAACCACCACTGCATCACTGGGAGGTACGGGAGTTAGACTGCCTCCAACTGCAAGAGTCAGATAATTGGTGTCCCGCTCCCCTCATTCCTGGACATTTATGGAACCCACCTCACCCGCTAAGCAACCAGCATTGAGGGTGACCCCAGCCACCCCTCACACAACCTCTTCAGCCTCCTGCCATCTGGGAGAAGATACCGGAGCCTCCAAGCCTGTTTCCACCAGACTGGCAAACAGCTTCATCCACCAGGCTGTCAGGAAGCTCAACACTCCCCCCTCTCTCCCTCCCCTCCCCTCTGCCCCCAAGAACTCTAGACTTCGACACCCCCCATCCACCCATCCCTGCCCCCTCCATCAGGAACAGCACTTTCACTTCATCAGTGCCTTTGACTGTACATTTCAATTTCAATTTCAATTTCAATCTATATGGTTTCCTGTATATTGCACATATATTACAGTGTGTCCTTTACATTGCACACTCTCATCTCTTGTTTCTGTTTCTTTTGCACTATTTAGTATCTGTGCTTTCTATTTCTTTTGCACTATTTAGAATTTATGTATTGTATATATTTTATACATTATTATTGCAGCGTGGGGTCGAGAGAAACATATTTTCAATTTTTCTGTATCCGTCACATATTGCAGAAATTGACACTAAAGCTGACTTTGACTTTGACTGAAAAAGGCCTGGCTTGAAAGCCAGGTAGAAATTCTGATCTCAGTTAAGCGGCATGTGATAGTAGTTGCTAGTCCAGTCTCCACTGGGGGCTGCAGGTTTTCATTAAGCGTCACAAAACGCCACGATTTGTCCAGAGATAGGCAAGCAGCTGCCTGGCTGTTTCCATCAGGAGCACTGCATTTCTCCACGCCGGTCAACAAGCCATATTACCCCTCTGCTGTTTTCTGTGTCTGTCTGTTTGTGTAAGTGTATGTGGGTGTGTAGTTGTAGCAGCAGACACAGACAGCCTACATGTACATGTCCATCTCTGTTGCTCTCTGTGTAGACAAGTACGTAATAACACAAAACAGTCACAAACAGCAGTGCCACCAAGCAATTTATAAATAAATATAGTAGATGGGCAAAGCTATTGACCTATTATTGATCTTTTAGCAATATATTATTGATCTAGTTGCTCATGTGAAAATAGGGGTTGAAACTGTAGGAGAACAGCAGGAAGAGGTTTAAGGAAAATCAAAAGGGTTGCCAAGCAGGGGTGCATATTTTATTATTTATCAGAATCATTCATATCATATCTAATATGTATGTCTTATATTCTTTATAGCAGATTATCAGTGTTTTTTCTTAAAAAAGATAGACAATATACCAAAACAATTGATCCAGATCGTAGAGCTCCGCTGAAGATCTGTGGCTGACAGAGGCGGTTCAATATATCACAATATATTTACTCGTAACCCCTTGTATAATGATACGTATTGTATCGCCATGTTTTTGCCCATTCACAGCCCTAGACTCTGTAGTATTTCAGCTTACAAGTTGACAGTGTTATTCAGTCTTTCCTTTTGCCAATACTAAAAGAAATCATTGTGGTAGGAAAATACTTTGCTTTGTTTGTCCTTGAAAGAAATGCCATGTGAATTCTTACATTAAATAACAATGGAAACACATTTAACGAATAAGTAATCACACACCATGTATAACAAAGTGTTTCCTGATGCAGCGAGGTCATTTTTGTCCCTTCTATTTTCTTTTCCAGTCAAAGCACACCTAACTCACATCACATTGTTTTGTTACATGTGTATGTAAAATTGCCTGTACAGTTGCATGGAAACATAATTATAGATTAGTACTGCTACCCAGCCTCTTTAAACATGTCTGTGGTGCCTTTTGGTTGTTGATCATTTCTGACTGAAAAAATGACCAAATATGTTTATTTTACTAAAAGAATTTCACAATAGAACATTTTTCAGTGTGTTTTAACAGGCCCAGTTAAATCCATAGCTGCGGATTCCTGTTTAAATGGGAAATGAGGGATGAAAGCGACAGAGGTTGCTGCTGTTGGAGAACTCTTGGGCAGATTTTCAACATTTCTTCTCCCTGAGACATTGAATATTTGGAGAAGTGACAGTTGTGTATTTGGGTAAGGATGAGAAAATTCGTTTAAGCCAAAATAGAGGAGGGAAAATGAAAGTGAGAAAACAAACAGTGAATTCGGTTGCACACTTCAGTTGTGCAATGATTGCAAATATGAAATACATTTTCCCTCTCGTTCAAGGACAAGCTCACGTTTCCCCCCCTGCCTCCATGTTTCTTTCTTTTATACCTCTTTTATAATCTTTTCTTCCACCTCCTCTCTAGGGAGCTAAGATAAATATTTAGTATTTCCCTGTTCCAAGCTTGTGTCCCAATGTATCACATGCTTTTCCCCCCCGCAAATGGTCACAGGTGTAGCTGTGCAAGGTTTTTCCTCTATGTTTGATCGATATACCCGGAAGAAGCTCGGCGCGATGCCTCGGTCTGGGATAGCACAGGATTTGGGAATTATCTGCTGATGGGTTGCAAAGGGTCTGGTGAAATGCTCCTCAGCAAGAGGCTTTGATCAGGCTTGCCGGGAGAGGACAGGAACGCGCTGACCGAATATGTTTTGACTGGGCCAAGTGAAAAAAGGTTGGCATGGAGTGTTAGAACTGGCACAGCAAAAGAGAAAGTGTTAAACTGAGTTTGTCTGATCCAGGTGTGTCAGCATTTAAGGGACATTTTGGTTTCATACAGTCTGGTTTTTATTTTCCTAGTTGTGGTCATCATTTCTGTCTATAGTAATAACATAACTCACTAAATTACTTGCTAGGTCCTAGGAACGAGGAGACAAAGTATATATATAAAAAAAAGAAATCTGAGAAAACAAATTCGAACAACCTGTCTATTGTACCCTTCCAAGTTGACCATTCATCGAAATAACCCAGTGCCAAGTAGTATTGGATCTTCCTCAGTCAAACGATACATACCTTCGATCCTTTTTGTACCCACATCTAAAATAAAAAACTATTTGTAGGGTTTTGCTCACAGCCAATCACTTGAAGAGTCCTTTTAATTTAAATGTGAAGTGTGATTGTAGCAGCTACAACCCATACAGCCTGTGGTGTGGTGAAGTTGAGTGCAATGTACTTGAGTTGGCAGTTCAACGTGCCGAGATGCTTATATTCACAAAGGGAGTAGAAAAAAAAGTGAAAGTACTGTATTGGCATTGGTATCACTTTAAGGGTACTAGCATTGGTACTTGTATTGCAGTTTTTGAATGATACCAAGCCCAACTTGCCGTAGTTCTGAACCCATAGTTTTCCTGTGCAGTGATGGATTATTAGCAACATTTCAGGTGTGCTTGGTTTTGGTAGTTATATCCTCTTGTTTCCAGAGTGCTGCAGTTATGCTGATGAGGTCAGTATGATCATAAGTGATAGAAACAATGACAAAAAAGTAAGACTTAGGTCATAATTGACCAAAATATTCCTTTAAAGCGGCCGTCATTTCACCCAATTCACAAATAAGCATATTTTCTCACCACACATTTAGATAGTTTGGGTTTTATCGGCTATTGTTTTGAGCTGTCTGCCACTACCTGTGACATAATTTCTGGAAATACAAGTTGCTGCAAGAATTTTTCATAAGCTTGATTCGTTCATCATACTGAGATGGCAGCAGGACTTTCAAAGTGTTTTATTGTTTTGTAATTTGGGTGACATGCCCCTTTAACTTATCCTATACCGTATATACTCAAGAATAAAAAGGCTCTACTTTTAAAGCAGGTGTACTGTATGCCCTTACTCTGGAAGAATGATCTTTATCCCTGTCTGACTCCCAGCATGCAGTAGTATTTTCATTTAGGAAATTGAAATGACATTAGTACAGTGGTAAGCTGTGTATTGCTCTCTTAGGACAGCTTCATCATGGAACTAGACAAAGCTTAAGCAAAAGCCTCTCTCTTTTAGTCATAATACTTGACAGCAGCCACATGAAGGCTGATTAATATGTTTATTTTATCAGACAAACACTGCATTCTTCTGACTCCTCATGCCGTCCCACATTCACCTCCTAATCCTATCTTTTACAAAAACTATCCATCATAGTCCTTCAGGTTTCTTTGCTCCATTCTGAACTATTGCAAGAATGTGTCTGTGTGCTCCCTTTTTAGGAACTGGAAGGAATGCTCCCATCATTCTCTTTCTCCTCTTTTTTTTCCACCACCGTTCATTAACAAAAGAATAAGCAGTGATGAGGTGCATGTCTAGACTTCTGTGCAGCAATAGTAGTCAAAATAAATCTGGGGGAGATGTGCTGGACTAGACGAAGTTGAAAGGTAGACCGATGATTGACTATGAATTGCTCTGTTGTGAAAGGAATGGGCAGTGAGTGAATTGTTGGCGTTGTTGAGACAGCATGGACAGACCTTAGGGGATTCTGGGACGATAAAATAAATTCCCCAGTCATTCATCTGTTTGCTTTTTCTCCAGCAAATAATGTCGTCATACAAACTGGCCCTGTCATCCCCCCATGACTGGACCTTTTTTTCTCTTTCAACTCAAGCCAGTGGAAAACAGTGAACTTAATAAATTACCTTATTTTAAAATGCAGAGAATGAGAGAACAAAAGAGTGAAGGAGAGGACATGAAGGTGAAGAGGGTTCACACATGTGCTATCTGTTCATTTATTTAGCTCTGGAAAGTAGACGTGGAGGGAGAAAGGGAAAGCTTTCCAGGGAGCAACGTGTGTACTTGTTTTATCTGCCAGGTCAAATACAGGGCAGGGGTCAGGTGTATTTGAGTAGCCTCAGGCTGTTCTCACTGAAGTGGGAGAAGGGGAGAGAGATTTAATCTGGGTGTAACGGCACCCTCAGTGATCTTTTATCGCTGGATCTTCCGCCAAAATGTTCGACCTGTAGCCATCAATCAAGGGCTCTCATAGGTAGTCCAGAGGACACAGAGATGTTGAAGAGGAAGGGGAGATAGAGAGGTTGAGTCGCAGTGAAAGCAAAACAGAAAATGTAGTTTCCACAACCATATCCTGTTCTACAGTTGTATAAATAAAGATGCAATATTCACCCTTGTACTGATAGACAGTACTTACTGTAACTGTTCTTCCTTTTCTGTGTTACACTAAGTGTAATCCTCCGCTGTGCTTTGAGCGAGATGCTGTCAATGGCAACAAATTCCAACCTCACCCCCTGCACTCTCCGATCCAATCTTAGCAATTCCTCCACATAGTCAGCATTCTTTGCCCACACTGGCATACCTCATGAACCTTGAGCCTTTGACACAGACAGCTAGGGAAAAAGCCAAAGAGCGGTCACCCAAAGTTGGAAAGACAAGCATGATATTCAACAGGAGCAGGACGTCTGAATGTTTCAACCTAATGGCGCGTTAAAACACAGGTTATACGAGACCCTTGATGCACAGGCTCAGACATATAGGCCACAGACCTCAAATAAAAAGTATAAAATTATGGACATTGTTTCAAAATGATCTAATGCATGATATTTTCTGCCTCTGACCAGGCAGGTATTTGCCATAAGGTTCACAGCTTATATTAGCTACCAGGGCCTATAAAATGTGGAAATGTGGCCTGAGGTGTATTATACCTCCTAAGTGGATACACCTGGCTGAGCATTTGCATGTGTGTGTGTGTGTGTGTGTGTGTGTGTGTGTGTGTGTGTGTGTGTGTGTGTGTGTGTGTGTGTGTGTGTGTGTGTGTGTGTGTGTGTGTGTGTGTGTGTGTGTGTGTGCGCGCGCGTGTGTGTGTGTGTGTGTGTGTGTGTGTGTGTGAGTGCCAATAGTACAGATATTGTGCTTTTCTTCATTTTAGTTGTGTTTGAGCTGCTGGTTGTATGGCCAAGTCACAATGCCAGTTTAGTCTTAGTTTTCACATGTTAACATCCAAAATAATCACTAAGACCAGCACCTAGCCACACTTCATTAAAAGAGCATTATGGCAATAGGTAAACAGAACTTTGTCGAAGTTCACAGGACACTGGTTTACTCAAACTTTCCAATGGAGCAATGTTAAAAACAAATCCTCAGATCTTCTCCAAACAACTGCACAAAGTTGTTTGGAGAAGATCAACAAAACAAGTGCAATATTGAGGGCATAGATACAGGAATACATTCAGAATAAAATCATCTAAATAATAGTAAATGGGGTAACTTAAATTTCTTCACTCCATTATCGTGTTACACAAAGGCCTGAAATACACACATGCACAAAGAGGACATACTGTATATACATGCATTAACTTGAGAGATTATCGGAGAATCAGAGTCCCATGGAATGGTGCCCAGAGCATTTGGGGTTCAATGCCTTGCTCAAGGGCATTTTGGTAGTGTCCAAGAGGTGAACTGGCACCTCTGCACGCTCCAGATTTGGTCTGTACGGGGACTTATACCAGCAAGCCAAGCCAAGTCCCTATGCACTGAGCTATTTAATGGCAAAGTTGCATCTCTCTCTTCCTTTTTTTTCTGTCACCAAAAAATTCTTGAGATAAACAGAATATTTATGTAAAGCAACTTTCATATGTTTTTTGTCCATGTGGGTTCGTGAGAGCTCGCTTTGGGCCATGCGACATAAATGTCATAACATAATGATGTGGACATCGACATGGAAATGTTTGGAACGCAACCACCTCTAAATTGTAGTATGAATGGAACCGTCTGCATGGAACCCTGGAAGTATGTCAGAGCCTTAAGTTATCCAATTCATCTCCCGGTAGCAATGCTGTGATTTTTGCTTCAGTCAGAATGGCAGGTCGCATGACAGGATTGGGCCCAAAATTACTTCCTGCAGTTCCTCATTCCCACACACTCATTATGAAAGAAGGCTCTTTAGAACATTGAAGAAAATGTTCTGAGCATCACAAATTTAAATTTAGTGTGACAAACGATTCTCAACTCAGGGTCCACTTTACGGTGTTCCTCTGGAGTTTTCAGTCACTTTTTATGGCCTTTATCAAAGTTTGTTGAGTTGCCTTTGAAATAGTTGTCATCGCTTGAATGTATAGAACTTGACTAAAGTGGTCGTATATGTATGTATTTATATATGTTGTGCTATAAAATGGGAAAACATTTTACTAGTATTTACTTGGTAGCCTGACAATGGCAGACCAAATGTCAAATGCATGTTAGTCTGGAACCTCTCAGGTCATTATGGATTTCCAAGAGACGTTATCAGCGGTCATACACCAAAATGCCTGTCGACGCAATTGGCTAGAACTACAACCAATCTGAGCAACAAATAACACACTGCAGCGTGCAGTGTGCCATCAGACTTTGAAAATAGTACTTCAACAGAAAGATTCAAGATTTATTCTTGCCTTAGTGTCCCTGGCACAAGGGTGTGAAACATATTTTGCATCACTGCAAGGGCTCTGCAGGTTGTCAGTCATCATATTGAACCCACCCCATATGAGATAAATGGTTGTGATTGGTCCGGCAAGGGTCTTGTTGGCTGGAAGTCTGTCTAAACGGTCGGTGGACCAGACGTATCTGCCAGATCCTTATCTTGGCTAGGGGTTGGTTTGGGTTGTTTGTATTCAGTGTACATCCAGTAAGCCCGTCCGACTAATTGTTGACACTTAAAACGCTGCTGAACCAATTATAAGTCTTCAACGGAGACTTATTTTTCAATTTCTAAGAAGTTGATAAAACGTAGAATTAAGATTAACCGGGTTTTCTAGCAGTCCACTTTAACTTACGTAAACAGTCCTCTAAAGGACTTATCAACTTTTCGCTCGCAAAACTATCGAGTCCATCCAAACTCTTTCCCATCTAGAGATAACCTGAGTTTGAGGTGGTGATATGTATGTCAGTAAAATCTGACATGCTTGGAAATGTTTTCTCTCCCTGTCCTAAGAGCTGCAGTTTGATAAGCATCCAGCTACTTCACATGTTCTGAGACAATGATACACTGCAACGATGAATGTTTTCATTCCTTGCTGGCCTTTTGCATCGACCTGACAAGCATGAAAATAGGATTGGAAGTTTTACTTTGGCATCATGATTTTTTAAATGCAATTTGAACATATTCTGTTGTTCCACTTTAGTAATGAAAGACATGTTCGGAAAGAGTAGGGAGGATGTATGATCAGAATCCCATTTTCCTTTATTGGGACTTGGCTTCCAAAAGATCAACAAAGCTGCTCTCAGAGTCTTTCGCATTATATTGAGTTCAAGTTGGTTGCTGGCTGATCAGGAGGACGAGCTCAACTGTCAGTCATCTAAGTCAAACATATGACTCTTATTTTCCTCTGAGAAAGGAAACTCATCCAACATGCAGAATAACACCTAAACCAAGGCATCTTTCTGGCACTGTTTCCCGTTTCATTGCCTGAAAGTGGGGGAGTGCTTCATAGTTTGTCATGTCTAAATGGTGTTTTTTTCAATCCCTGAAATTATTTCAAAAGATGTAAGCAGATGGCCCACACCACAACAAAGACCCAAGGAAAACTGTGGGCTTCTTACTCAAATTATGATGTCAAGTGTCCTCTTTATGGCTTTTGATCAGGGGAATTAGTTTATACTTTCAGCTCCTCTTATTGCAAATTCCAGTTGTGTGATAGCCTAGAGTGTCTCCTTTAATATTTCCACACATACATTCATACACGCACTTATTCAATTAAAGAAACATCAGCAGATGTTTGGGTGCATTTGACTTTGTATTTCCATCAGTTCAGTGTGTCTTTTGTTTGATTTACTGCTAATCAGAGCTGATGTATAAATCACACAGAGAGGAAAATGTTGCCACTTTGGTGTGAAATGATTCTCTACTCCTGCAAAAGCTTTGGTGGCCACATTCAAACAGACTCCAACTATGTTTTCAGCACACATCATGAAAACTTGACATCTTGTTTGGAATTTCCACTGGAACGTTCCTCAGAAACTATGCATACACAGAAGACATGAAGAATGTATGAAGGTAACCACTGAGGCTGCAGCTACATGCTGTTTCTCCATTTGCGCAGATCCTCGTGTTCCACCCACCTTGTCTTTCTTCATGTAACCATTACACTAACCCCACTAATGAGCCTGCTGAAGACAGCATGATGGGATGTAGGTTGATGCAGCAGAAAACTTAAGTGGGATATTTTGATTCACATGATATAAAGTGTATTGGATGTGCACTTTTGTCTGTTCGTCTTTATGCGATTCATTCATCTTTTTTGGCTTTGTGTTATGTTCTCCATGGGTGTTTTGCATTTGGCTTAGCACTAATTTATGCATGTCTTGGTGTTCGTGTGTGGTCTATACAAAGCGCAACATGTGGCCGTGGTTAAAAGTGGATTATTTCAATTGTTCAAAAAATCGGAAAATGTCTTCGCCCACCTACCCTCCCTCTACTTGTCACCTCAGCAGGAAAAAAAATGGAGTCTAATGGCATTCTTTGGATTCTTGGTGTGTGGAGCCGCTGTTTCCGTATTTCACAGATCTGAATGGTGTGACCCAGGCAGTCTGGAATTCCTGGCTGGGAGATCAGACGCTTTGATTTGTCAGGATGTTCTGTCTGTTAGGTGTAAGCATGGTAGGGGAAACAGTGCCAAAGCCTCTATCAGTGATTTGGGAAGTGTCAGAAACAAGGTTTTATAAAGAGGAGAGAGTTCTTTGCTCTAAACAAGCATATAATAAGCTCGATCCAGGGTCACCCCGTGACTTAGGTGTTAAGATGATGACCTTGAAACGCACGGTAGGTTTAGGGTTAAGAAAGCCATATTCTACTGCTTACCTACACTGTCGTCGCAAAAACAGATCAAATTATTGCTTCCTTGATAAACTCCCGGGGATTGTAAAATTCTTATTTTTAAAACTATAAACCAGGGTGCATTGTTTTGGCAAGTCTTCATGCTTATTATAAACTCATGGATCTATTACTCAAACTGAACTTTCTAGATTGTATTTCATGTCTCTGTAGTGCCTAAAACAACACACTCCCACAAATGAAGCCCCATGCATTTTCTTAACATATCTGTCATGAATGTCCACCATAACTGTCTTAGTCTCCTACTGTACAACACTTTGGCGTGCTGAGGTCCCTTCAGTGTTTTTCTTCATGTGTCACTTTGGCTTCGTCTGGACTCGTTGACATCACTTCTCCAAGTGTGATGCTCCACTACAGTCATTGTTTTAAACATGGGGAAGACGTGGTTAATGATTTCAAACAAAACTATGTGGTTAGGTTTAGACAACAAAATAACTTTGTAAGGGTTAGGAAAAGATCAAGGGTGAGGTTCTAATAAGTATGACATGACCTGTGGTCTCCTAGGTGAAAGTCCTGTGTTTGTGTGACCCATTCACCATCTCCACCTCCTCCAACTGTTGGTCTTACTTTGGGTGCACTTGCTCTGAGCGTCCAATATGGCCACAGATGGGTTTACAGTAGAAAGGTTGGTACGTTTCGTATAGATGCCTAAGGGTGCTTGTGGGTCAGTATCAAATGCTGAGGGCTGTGACAAAGCATCAGTATTTGATTGTACCAGTGTGGTTAGCACACATCATTTACATGAGGGTGAATATGTTAGAAAATACTGATAAAAATAATCATGATTTAAGGCTTTTGACTGGCCATATTACTCTTTACTATAGATCGATTCATAAGCATACTGTATATTCAGGGTAATGATATGTGATTTTAGCTGATTATTTCTTTACATTAGTTCTGCCAGATGCAGTTAATTTGAGTTAACTGCTTCCAGAAGCATGTTCGCTTTAAGGCATAGGTTTTAAAGGCTCTGTTCAGAATGAGAGAATAGTCCCACATTTTGTGCCAAAATCACCCAGCTAAGGATCTTGTTCACAGGGTTGTTTCAAAGTGATAGACTGCCACTGTTTTATAATAACATGTGTATTTTTTGAAAAAAAAACTACAGAGTGTTGGTATATAAAGCTGCAACAGAGAGAAATGTCATGAATTTAACTAAGTTGTGAATTGGACATTTAAGCAGTAGTTCTTTGTTTAAAACAAGGAAACTAAGGAAAATAAAACATGTTGGTGAACTACAGTACCAATGCAACCAAAGGATATAGCACAAGAGTACAGCACACAGACTCGTCCACGCTTTGAAACCATTTATTTGACAATAAATGCTTTCACTATTAGCAATAGAGTGCTGCAGGGGAAAAGTGTTTTTGTAGGCAAACCCGGAGGTTAGCATCGTCCTGGGTTCCGTTGATTTTTCCATTGGATTTTGGATTATTGCAAAAAATAAGCTCTATGGTCAACAAACGTTTATGTTGCTTACAAGTTTTGTTCAGCAATATAATATTCACAAATGAACCCTACTTTTATGATTTATGAAGCTTATTTATAATTGGCACAAGTAAAAAGCTAACGTTAGGCTATTAACAAACTACACTACCCACTAGCTTCCAACTGATTTTACTTGTGCGGTGTGATGATGTTTGTAGTCTCATTTAGCCACTCGTTAACAACCGCCTTTTTAAACATGTGTACAACTTTCAAATTTCACGAGTGGTGTATTGACTGACTTTTATCTTGTAGAACAAAATGTTAAAATCTCTTAACCCTGTGTTACATTAACATATCTTATTTCAGGCATCTAACCAAAAACCCATTCAAAAAATCCTATTGACTTTGAGACGAGGGAACCGGGAGAACAACAATGCTAACTCACTTCAGGGCTTTGGGACTCATTCTTGTATTATTTTATTTACTGATGAGGGTATGTCATAAAGCCTTCTTTGCAGTGGGAATGTCAAAGCATTTATTTAGACCTGGACCAACTTGGATGTGTGTCCCTTCAGGGTGAATACAATCAACACACTTATGATGCTGGGGGCAAAATTAATCACCAAGTTTTCCACACAGGAAGCCTTTTCATTCATACAAGTCATGAGGTAAATGTTGAAAAGGTTCTGGCTGGGTATTTTTGGGAAAGAGCAAGCTCTTAACCTTTGAGGACTGACGTAAAAGAAAATGATGAGGGTAGCAACTGTACACTTTGCCGAGCTGTTATTTTGAAAAACAGTAACATTAGGGAGAAGTGGCTTGGGCAGAGACTCATAAGTGGTGTTCTGCAAAATTTGCTTGTGTTTGCTCGTAATGTCAATGACAGGTTTGACTTTTGAACACATGCCCTATTCGACGTTTTCATCAAGGTTAGTGTTGTTCTTTTTGCCTCCAGGGTGAAAGCCATGGAGATGACTGAGTCATGGCTTCAAGGTGGCTGAGACTTTAAAAAAACATTCCCATCACCTGTGATACCCAGGTCCCAAACCAGGCACTTTTGAATCAATCACAACCAGCTGCCCACGTCTGAAATCACACACTAGGCCACAAAAGTTAGTAAAAATAAAGAGTGAACCTGCTTTAAAAACCCCACGTGTATTAGCTGCATGCTGTTTTTGCTGAGGACCGGATCCAGCCCCAAAACACCTGCGGCTTTCAGGAGAGAGTGCTCTTAACAGGACTTTTAGTGCACACTTAGATGGTGCTTTTTGCTTGTTTTAGTAGCTGGAAAGAACAACTAAAGTACTGCTTCTAATGTTATTATTTATCTGTTAAGCGTATACTCTAGAACTTTAGATTCTTTTCTTCATGCAGATTAAAGTGCCATGGTTGGTAACACTGCACCATGTAGGAAAACAGCATACTTTTTCATTAACTTCAATTGTAGTTAAAAAAAAACAACGTTTTGGACACTTACCTGTTTAGCCATTAGAGTGAGCACCAAAAGCACCATGAATGTTGTGTATATTTTACTTGGATGCACAAACAAAGTCAGCAGACACATACTGAAGTAGCAGTAGCATGTAGATTATGAATAAAATAGTTCCCCAACTTGTGAAAACATTAGTTACCATACACATTTTCATCAGTTTAAACCCAGTTAGTTGGAAATGTTTCTCTTGACCTTTTGCATGATATTTGTCAGTTGCATTTGAGGACTTTCAATAGCCTCGCGTGCTCCATTCATGTATAGGCTATTTAGTTGAGATCATAGTCATATAAATTAATCCTGAACAGATTTTTGAACATAGCCACCGACAAGCCACACACATGCTTATAGTAAGAGCTATCCAGACAGAGGGTCTCACAGAAACCTTACTGTCACGCCGTCAGTCATTCAGGCAAACACACCTGCACACACACACACACACACACACACACACACACACACACACACACACACACACACACACACACACACACACACACACACACACACACCCACACACACACACACAAACACACACAAACACACACAGAGCTTTCAACAGGTTAAACTCACTAGGTAATGACCTTTAAAAAGAATTTTCATTATCCCTAAAAGCAAACGGGCATCCCTGCAAAAAAAAAAAAAGCTTCAGTGAGATTCCGTAAAGTCAAATATACATGTATTTTATGGCCTGCTATTGGATCCACATGCCAGAGCTAATATAGTGGGGAGAGCACACTTGTGCACATGTGTATCCCTATGACTTTTTGATTGTTATAATTACATGTGAATGGCTCTTGTTAAGGCTCCTGATCGTTTAGGGTTTCCGCCTGAGTACACAGGTTCAAATATTTTTTCTCCTCATTTAATGGGAAACATTAAAGGCCGCCTTTGAGGCCTTGCCACAGATGGCCTGAAGATCTGTACACTGTGGACCTGACACTGGAATATTTGTACCCTTTGCCTTTTTTTCTGCCTCTTCCGTCTCTTGCTCCTTCTCTGTATTTTGTCATTTCTCCTGCCAACCAGCAATTCTTCGCACCATGCAAGCCGTAAAACGAGTGTTTTAACAAAAAACACTGGCATGCCTTTACGCTCCTTCAAAGGGGACTTTTCTGGCTTTGGAGACAGTACAGAGACTCCGCTTATGTCTCATTGGATATTCCCAGACACATTCTAAATTGACAAACACAGAGGGGTGGGATATTCGCAGGGCAATTCCAAGCATCACCACAAACTTAAGACACATGGTGTATGGAGACAAAAGACAAGAGTGATAAGCCGTTACAGAGAAAAATAAATCACTCCAATCTCCAATCACCATAACTTTATACCTGAGATGGCCTTGGGATTGAGCATTCACAAGGCTCTGATGATGAGTGCTACGATTCCCAGGAGGTTGTGTGCTCCAATCTCTCTAATGAGAGAACCTTCCAGGCTAGACATTGTGGGCTCTGGCTCAAGCCTCCAGCCCATGATGTTCTCACCACAAAGAAACCAGCCAGTTATTCACTGATTCCTCTCTGACATCCCTGGCCAAAATATCTTCAATCCCATCCTCTTACTACCACCACTCTCAACTTGCTATCTGCCCTCATCTTTCTCTTTCTGTTCTTTTTTCAACTAATTTTCTCTTCTTAAGTGTGGTTGAACTTGTTTTCATGACTCAGATAACTACTTACTAACTTACTTTTCTATAAACAAGTGTATGAGACACACTAAAAGAGAATGTAAGGGCACAAACCCTACATGGGCAACACTTAGACAAACTGACTCACACGTTCAACCTCTTACAGGAGCGCTGCTGTGCTTGGCATGTTCAGCGAGTGTCAGTGTTTACACAGCATGTGATAGCTCAGGCTAATGGGAGGGAGGAAATAGCATCGACCAAAAGGGTGGCCAGTTCTGAAGGAGGAGGTCCATCTGTACAAACAGCACCTAGTTTAGGGAGTTATTAATTACCCTGGGTCACCGGCCAAACTTTTGGGCTGTCACAGGAGTGCAGAGAGGGGGAGAGGCAGGGTTAAATAACAAAGGGATAGAAGAAAGAAGCAGGCTAGAGAAATAGTAGTGAAAAATGTGATGTTCTAATTGCACCAAAAGTGGAATTATTACACCTTTTTTTTTATGCATATGAGAAGTTGTAAACGTCATTGGATCATTTGGAACACCTTGTCTCATTCCACAACACACACCTAAGCAGGTTTTTTTTCTCTCTCCAATCTCTACTTCTCTTAAATTTGGGAGAGAGGGGTCAATGGCTGTTTTTCTACCTCTCTTTTCTGCTTTCAAGAATGTCTGCAATGCTTCCCAGGAATCCTGCCTTGTTGACTTTGGTTTGGGATAAAAGGTACAGCCTCCTCTGTTCTCCATGCTGATCCGAAAGGTGATTAAGCTGGCCTCAACATGAGCCCGTGCATAGCCCAGAACACTGGCGCAGACAGATTACCCCACGTTCCTGTGTGCTCCTGTTATTGAGGGGACCGAGGTGAAGAGATAGATGAGAGGAGAGAAATTAAGGGGAAGAATGTCGGTATCTTGGTTGTGGTAGAGTGGAAGAGTGAAAGTTCAGATGCTTATAGTGTGGAAATGGTTTGCCTGGAGATGACGCTGTTGTGAATTATCTCTCTTTTCTTTGCCGATGACGCAAACTGTTTTATTCTGTTCAGTCCATACAGACATTGTTTATAAGGTTAAAACCTAAATAACCATGCGCCTATCTGCACCAGCCATCATCATTAATGTTTATTAGTGTGTTTTAAAAAGACAGTAACATACTGTATTTCATAGCTGCACAGCCAATAGCCCTTTCAGTAACTAATGACTAGTGAGTAACTAGCACTCATGTTAAAAGCTTTTCATTTAAAGAAAACCCTGTTCAGCTTATTTGTTTGTTAATGGACTGAAACACACTTTAAACCCAACCCACCCATCATTTAACTTTTTTCATTTAGCCACAAGTTGTGCCCTTGACATACAGAGTCACTGTTGATGCAGAACCTTGATGCCAGGGTAAAATCACATATACTCTTGGCTTTTTACTTCCTTCTGCAGTGGAGATGCCTTTATGTGTTCCCTCACTACTTCAGTATTCCTTTCCTCCCAAAACTGTGGTTACCCTTTCCCTCCTCTTTACCTCTCATCTCAAAAACTACCATCAGGAAGCTGTAAGTAAAACTCGTGTTTTGAAATAAGGAATATTTCCACAAGCACAATATTCTGATGCATGGGTGTGAGAAAATGGTGATTGGCTTGCATGGGCCAACAATAATATTGTGTTTAATCTAGATATCATTACATGCAAAAATGAGCAGGAGAAATTCAAGGGCACCATTGTTTCCTTCGGCCAATTTTCAGGGGTCCAATGATGGAGTGTTTCCTTTAGAAATCCGAACCAGGAAAGACGTGGAGGTGCCACTTATAGTGTTTCAGCAAAATGAAGAGAGGGACCTTGAATAAGAAAGACAGGAGGGAGAGGGTGAGACAGTAAGTCTAGGTAGAAGATGAGCGCTTTGTCATTCATTCCGTCATTCTTTTAATGGGATGTTTGATTGGCCCACTTTAACCCATACAGTCTGTGGTGTGTTGAGGTCAAGTGCGGTGTAGTTGGTGGAGCTGGAAGTTCACTGAGTCAAGATGTTTCCATTTTCATTATGGGTATTAAATAAATTAGAAAAAAAATATATCAAGAAAATGTGCAGTAACAAGAAAATAATTTAAACAATAAAACATGCTTCAAAGTTTGTTTGCTATCCCAACAAATGAATACTGTAATTGGCACATCTATGATAGATAATTGTGTACTGCTTTATTGTTGTATATTATTTATCCAAATCCATCCCAACCTCCATACTTAAAATCCCAAAACTGTGCATAACTACTTTGGTACTGGAATATTTAAATGATACCCAGGACTAGTTCTGTGTGACAGCAGGTGGATGTACCTATTTTTTTTCTTGCAAGCTAACAAGTAAATCATTGCTATTTTGGCCCCCTACTGTGCAAAACCAAAGTCAGAAACGCACTTAAAACCTGAGCCTAAATTACAGCCTGCAAGGAATACTCCCTTGAAATCCGCTTGTTTGCTGTCTTGCTGGAAATTAGATGAGAAGGTCCATGGGCTAATTTATCAATGGAGAATAATGTGCTCAGTTGTGCTGACTCCAAAGAATCTCACGCAAGCTTGTGTAATTAATAATGAATTACCTACAGCTAATAAACTCCACCAGTGACCTGTGAGTTGTTATTTCAGCCAGAAAATCCAAAAGCTGGAAGCTGAAAAATTAGCCTGGGACAGATTTTTCTTCATTGTAGGATTTCAGCTATACCAAAGGTCAGGAGAGGGAATGTGAAGTGGAAAACCCACTGCTTCTACTTGGCGCTGGTTTGTCCTCATGGATGAGGCACTGGGACAGAGGCAATCCTCTGCCGCCGCGATTCTCATTGCCTCCATCCAAGAGGATGAATCGGGGCCAAGTGCACAAGTGGAGAAACAGGAGGAGGAAACAGAGGCAGGACATCTGTACGTTCTCCAAATTGGGCCAGAAAGACTGATGGACACAGTGGAAAAGCATGTAGAGGAGAGCAAGGACTAACCCATTCACCTTTTTGGAAAGAAATATTGATAGATTTAAAAAACTGCATAACATAGTTAAGTGGCTTAGCTGCAAAAAAAAAACAGTATCTATAGCTGCATGTGTGCCTGTGTGTCTCCTTGTTAATGCAACCCATTAAGATGCATAAGATTACAGAATTGTCCCATAGTTTTTCCTTTATTCTTTCTGCATGTCTGACTTTGGCGACTCCCAGTGGTAGTATCTGGAAAGAAAATATTCCTCTTAAAGCAGCGTTAATTGATTTTTGGCCACTTAACTGTAAACATTACACTGAAATCAGTGTCGTTATGGCGTACATGTTGCTAAAAAATTGCCTATTTCCACATCCAGCAGACATGAAGCAAAGCTATCATTTATTTGAAGTCGTGTTTCTTGCCTCCCATCAAATGTTAGTCCAATATTCACTATCGTTTTAGCTCAGTTTTTTGTCTCCTGCGGAAAATATCTGCCTTTTTTAGCTGTTAAAATCTCCACTATGTCCATCAACTAGTTGTTAACTTTGTCCGCCTGTAGTTTGGTGCTGGGCAGGTAGTGTAGATTGGGTTCATCACAACCTGGCAGCTGCCTGCTGCGACTGGAAACAAGGTGTTTTGATAGTGAACCTAAACAAATAGCTGACAGAAGCTTAGATGCTAAAGCCATGTGATAATTACCTGTAGGTTCATCACTACAAGTGACCGCTCTCACATTTGATCCATTGTTTATATAAAAACATTCATTCCTAATCTCTGTGAATTTACCATATGTTTAAATATGTTGCATGCTTGACATTGTGACAACAAGAGACAAACATTCATGGTGTCCAAAGTGATATGTCCAACACCTGACTTGTGTTATAAATATTACATATGCACTTGTTTTAAGCGATGGTGTGTTTTCATTTTATGTAGTACTTAAGTGGATTTTTCTGCTCAGTGCGTTTATAGCATAGGAACAGAATCTCTCCCATATGTAATGTACAAATTACAGTCAGCCAATTTTGATTAATCAAACTCTAACCATAGCCTGTTAAACATGGCACATCAGCCATGCTGTTGAGAGACATTTTATAGCAATTGCAAAACAACACAACAGCCTTTCTATCTAGCTAATACATAACATTTCATTTATTATTATTTTTATTTATGGATTATTATTTATGGAAATGTAAAACACCTCCTCTTAGGGATTGGATTCAGAGGGATCAGATGAGCAAGAATATTTGCCAACCACAAGAATCTTGATCTGCTCGATTTCCACATGTGATTTACACCCTTATATTACACAGGAAAGGAAAAGATAGGATCAGCTAATGCTCTTTTGGTCTCACCATCGCCTTCTTAATAGCTCCTCGGAGACAACGGGAGGAAGAGGAAGGAGGAAGAGGGAGCTCAGAGAGGGTGAGAGTGCCATGGGATGTGATTAGGCTGGACCTCCCGTTTATGATTTCTGTATTACAGGCGCTTGGTGCCAGACATTCCCTCCATGGAAGGAATGTCTTCCTAACCAGTTCCATGTGAATGGTTTAGGAGGGAACCACAGCGCACTGGTTGGGTTGAGGGCCCAGCCTTTTAAAACACACCAAGGGAGAAATATGACGATGAAGGGCAAGAGGCTGGAGAGAAGTGAGTACAAGGGGGACATAGATGATGGACAAAAGGTCAGAAAAGTGTATACCACATGTACATACGTACTTCTCTATATTTACAGGGTTCAGTCCAATTTGAATTTTTTTTAAACTTCTATCCACTCCAACTGCTGTGGACATAAATTAACAGTTACATGATATTAAGTAGTGGTGGGGATTCAAATAAAGTTAGTGATGTGGCTTTAGGTTTCATACAAAACACAGGCTAATATCTTTCCAGGATTGCATGACTTCAGCTTTATAAGGCAAAAAAGCAGAGGAGAAGGAAAGACTAGCCCCAAGCAAAGAAAAGAAAGCATATTCACATCAAATGTGTTGGCTTTTTATAGTTGAAATCATCTGATATTCTGCAGCATCTATATAAATCAGATCCAAAGGTCATGCAGTGCACACACAGATATTTTGTTTGATTTTTCATTGCTATGACCCTCTATCACATCAACATCTAAACACTAAAACATAGTCAGACATTAAACAACATCATAAAAGCCCAGCACGCCGCCTGCGTTTAAAGCTCAGACTTCACAAATTCCACCGACTGCATTTGTGACAATTTTATGCAATTGCGCTGTAATTGCAACACAAACAAATCATTAATATGCTTTTCAAAAAGTTGTCACTCTTCAAGTCGTATTCTGCTTCTCTTCCCATGAGAAATTGGCCCGGAGAGAACATAAGTTATTTGCAGTTTACAGTCCAAGAGTAGCACGATGTTGGACGCAAATTGTGAACGTTTGTTTGTACTGGAATTTTAACTGGACTGGATTTGTCTCCTGATGATTTTGGCCATGTGTAATAAAATGATAACAGTGGTTTGTTGGGATCAGCTGCAGTCTCTGAGCATGCTGTGCAAGGAAAGGCTGCAGTTAGCCACAGGAAGAAACTGTTGTAAAGTACATTTCCTTGGCATCTTAAATTATGTGCTAAAAAAAAAAAAACAAAGACTCAAGTTTGGAGGCACTGTTGTTGGTGAATGTAACATCTAATTTCCTAATGTGTGCTTTCTTTTTTCTGTTATTCCATGCATTTAGACAGCACACCCTCTTTGCGTCTTTCCTGATAACACACACACGCACAAATGACAAAAGTCACGACCTTGTGCTATACAAGCCACTGGCCTTAGCTCCAACAATAATGTTTATTCGTCTGTCTCAGGAAAGAAAAGACACGCCTTCCGCTAGCAGCTAGTCAAAGCAGGAAATATATGAGAGAAAATATAGATGTCCTGCACATGTCCAATCATACATCTCTCACACATAAACACCCATAGGTGTGCGAACAGACAGACACAGATGTGCAGAAAGACAAGCTGTTGCCCAGGGCCCTGCAGCAGGAAGCTGTAATTGAGGAAGGCGCTAATTGGTTAAGTGATGGTGAGGTTCCTGGGCCCTGTGCAGGATTTGGAGGCATGCTACTGAAAAAGAATGCAGAGGATAAAGACCTTTGCCATGTCTCAGCTTCAAAATGCAACCCTATCACCAGACAAAAATGTTGATATTGGACAATTCTGTAAAACCCGGGATTACATTCAAGGATAAAGTCCAGCGCCAACATTTTAATGATTCTGTCATTCTACGATATCTTCATAGGCTTAGGTTAAGCCATGATTGTGGGTATGGCAAATACACTGTGATTATTTTACTTTCACCTTTTTCATGGAGAACAGGCCATTGTCCTCAGCTTTCCTTTCCAGCTGTTTCTGTGTCAGCCGGCTCTGTTTGATGTCAGTCTCGAGGTCCTTTCTTGGGCCATCCTTTCTTTCTTGTGCCCTAGAGGGTTCCATCTAAAGCCTTGCCTTGTGATGCTGGCATTGGTTTCTAGAGTGTCCAGTCAATCCATCCCCTTCTTCTTTTCTTAATCACCTTTTCTTTCTTCTTTCACATGTTGTTGACCTGTTCTCTGCCAGAGTTCATTGTTGCTGATGGTATCTGTTAGTATCTGGCCAGTTGAATGCCCAGACAGCTGTTGATGAATGTTTGTGCTTTTATCATTGTGGTCTTGTTTGTCCATGTCTCTGATCCAGTGAGTAGCACAGGCTTGATGTTAGAGCTGAAGAGTCTGAGCTTTTTCTGCTAGCTGATTTCTTTGGAGCTTCAAATATTCTTCAGCTGGATGAATGAAGCCCTTGAGTTGCCAATTCTGGCGGTGGTTCTCTGGATCTGCTGTCGACTTTGAGATAGTAAAGCATGGTCGATGTTGAAGTCTATAGGAAAGGTATTGCTTAAGGATTGTGGTTAAAACTCATGGATAAAGTTAGGCAAAGTTTATGGTTATGGTTAATGAAAGCAAACAATTGCAGGTCTGTGACAGGTTGCAAATTCCAACAGGGTTGGATCCACTAGACGCCCATCCAACACCTAAACCAGCACACCCTTACTTCTGCCTCGCTATAAAAAGGGCACATGTCTATCACACTACAAACATCAGTATTAGATGTAGTGCACATAATTCACAGGACATTGTTAAGACATCGCCACATCTCCATTTACTCACTTTTCTCTCCTCCTCGTCTCTCATATAACTGTTTATGCAGCACATCTCTCTCTGACTCTTGATCTATTCATGTGTGTTGTGCTCTTTATCTGGTAGCACCCTGATCCAAGACCTTGTTTGGGTGTTGGTAGCTTACTTGCCACCTCCATGGGTGGTCCTTTCTGCAGTTTTTCTACTGTGGTGTTTGTACAGTTCAGAGGTCTCTGTTTTTCTGGCATGTCTCTCCATGCTAACCAAAGCCGGAGGCCTGCTGCCTGTTTTCTTTCGCATAGCTGCACATCTGCAGGCTTTCGAGGGGAAACTGAGCAAAAAGCAAAAAAACAGGAGGGTGGAGAAGCAGGAAGGAAGAGAAACACAAGCGCTCTGCCTTCAGTTGCCACTTTCTCCTTTACGTGTATGTGAGAGTTAGTGTTAGCCCCGCTCCTCCTCTGACATAAACTGTGGTTTGTTGGCAAAGGCCTGGCACACACACCCGACAGACTCATTATTTATATTACATTTTGACAGCTTGTTTTGTGTTATATACACACACATCCGCACACTGCCCTGTCTTCTCAGTTTCACAGGAATAAGTCAACTTAATGAATTGTGTATGAAAAAACAGTTTTTCCCCCAAAGGGTGTGTTGTGGCTGAAACAGTCACTCAGTCACCAGCGCTTAATGGCTAATTCCCCCCACTCTGAACAAGGTCATATTGTTCCCTATTTATACTCCCAGAATGATCAAAGGCAAAAAATGATCCCTTCCGACGGTTAATATTTCTAAATGTCTCGCTGAGAGCCAATTTTGTGTTATTCAGACTATTTTCCCAGATACATTTACATGCATCGGGACATATTACCCATTCAGAATTCGATATTCATGATGTGATATCCACACATCGGGTGTGAACAGAGCTCTGAGACGGTGACTACAGCACAATTTCTCTGTTTCCTTGTCTTTGGAGGATAGTGGGTGGTGGGACATGTGGAAACAGCTGTTTAGGGAGGAGGTTCCTGTGAGCATCAAGGTCAGGACACGTTCACAAAGCTTGACAAGAAGTCAGGTAGGACAGGACACCAATATACTGTATATAAATGTGAGCGTGTGCGCCGTTAGCAGGATGCATATGTGTACGTGCACATGATTTTTTCACAGACAGCACTACTGACAGCTTAGCAGACAAAAGCTTCACAGTGGGAATATGGCATAAATTAAACAATGCCAGAATTTTCTCCAGGGTCAGCAAGGGGTCAAGTGAGCGAAAGAATTTATTATAATAGGACTAAACTTTCAACAGCAGGTTTGAGAGGACCACAGTGAGGCATTCGCAGTTGGATCACAGAAGCTCCTTAGTGTGAACACAGAGGGTAAAGGTCAGGGAGATGATTGCTGCCACTCAAGAGGTCACAAGGTTATTGTAGTGTTTTGTAGTTTAGTGTGTAGTGTAGAGCTTGTAGCTTTTAACATTTCCAAAATAAACACCAAAACAGCATAAAAGTGGCCGAACTTACAGTTTACAGTTTGAGCCTGTTTGTAGCATCATGACCAATAAGAAAGTCAGGCTTCCTTTACGTTCCAGAAATTCGAAGAAATTGCTAATAGCAACCGACATCCTAGCATTCAGAGCAACCCAGACAGTCGTCAGGGCTCACGTAAAAATGTGAGTACTTTTTGATGCTTTGGTATTGTTTACCATGACTTTAAGACATGATAACAACATTTAGGCATAATAGATCATCTTTACAGTTATTGGTTTAGGGGCAGCCGGTGGCTCAGTGGTTAGAGCAGGTACCCCATGTTCAAAGGCTAAAGGTCCTTGACACAGCTGCCCCGGGTTCGACTCTCTCTTCCATTTCCTGTCAACCTCCAGCTGTCCTAGTGTAATAAAGGCATGGAAAAGCCCAAAAAATAAAAAAATGTATCTTCTTTGATTGATCTATCTTTGGAAAATATCAGTTAGTTATCTTGAGAAAACACTATATTGTTATCTGTACATATCAAACATTGTTTGCTTGTGATTATGGCGTACATGTCTCATTATTTTTTGAGATACTTATATTCATATTTCTCAAGACCTTAATTGCCTTATTGAAGTCTATCCATCGGACTGACAAAATTGACACGCTTGCAGGGAGAGACCATGACTCACGAGCAGATTCAATTTCAATTATTAAGTGGGATCAGTAGAAAAAGGAAAATAGCCAAATCGATTAATTAAATTTTTTCACAATGATAAAATACTGAAATCACAATGAATTATGCAGACCATCATAAAAATAACATCTTGTTAACATGTTTGACATCTCATTAACAATAAAATTAAACTCTTATCCCTTATGGATTTAAAATGTATGAACATTTGCTATGTCAAGAATGAAATGAGATATTTACGATGTGATCTTGAGATAAAGGTCCTGAACACAGTGTGATCCTTTGTTGCTCTGGGCTTTAACAGATTGGGCGTTAAATATTAAACCGCCTGTACTGTACTGAGAATGTTCAAGAGTTAGTTCATTCTTGAGGGTTAAGACACTCATGAACAAACTCTGCCCACCCTTGTATCACAGTGCCAGAACCTCATATCTAACCAGGGTGGAGTTTTTGGATATGCCGCTGAGATCTCTAAACTAAGGCAGTTTACTTTATTTATTCTAACCTGATTGTTTGGGTTTGAGGATTCTGTTGCTCCTGTTGTGAAGGAAATTGCTCTCTTGCCTGCTGGTTCTGAAAAGGAAAATGGTTTTTAAAAACTATAACAAAACAAACCTAAACGTTTCTCATTGCCCTTTCAGGGCCGGCTCACCAAGACCAGTCTGTCAGCAACAAGGAGAAGAAAAACAGAATCTGAATCGTTGAATAACTGGTAGGGTGATGAGCTTATCAGCAGAGTACAGATCTCTGGGTGTGTTGTTTTTACTGTCTGCGTACAGAAGATTGGCAGGATATTGGTTAAAGTAGTGGCCAGGGAAATTAGAGTTACAAAATGTGTTTGTCTTTGCAACTGAAAGACAAAGAGGAATAATGAGCTTTAAAGATCCGGTATTGTAGAAATTGAGATTACCATGTCTTTTTTATTATAAAGCACGCTCGAGGTGCTATATAAATACTCTCCAAGTATCATAAACCTCAATGAATTAATCAAATCAATCCTCAGAGAAATGCACACAACCCTTTAAGCAAGCTGTCAGGTTGTCATGTCACAACTACTAAAAGTAGAAAGTGCAGCTACAGTGCCGTTACAGTAACAGACGCAGAGAAGAAAGATGGGGAAGGCATGGAAACGCTGACCAATCAGAGCAGATTGGACTTTTTCGGGAGGTGGGCTTAAAGAGACAGGCGCTAAAAAGGGGCATTTTAGACGGAGGGTGAATACAGATATATTCAGACAGTAGAAGACAAAACCCAAAGCCAAAATACAAGTATCATTCTGTTAATGGACCTTTAACTCAAAGCACTGGCGCTTTTGGATTCATGCTCCTGCACGCATCCTACAACCTTGCCTTACGAAAGCCTTTTTTCACCAAGCGGCCCGGTTCAGTTCAGTTTACTTGTGGATGGTACCAATATAATGGCTCCATTCAGTCCCTCATCACTAAAGGGATGAGCTGGAGGCACTGCATCACTGCGGAAAAGGTTTTTCAGCTTGTTTTTACAGCTGTCCATGGCTCTTATCATCCAGCAATAACCCTGATGGAAATGCAAACCAGATCTAGTGTTTAGTTTAAGGTACTACTGAAAGTGTTTGATGGCAATATGGCTATACATACGTACTCATGTATACAGTACACTCACAGTGCAATAAAATCTCTTCTGTTTGAGATACAGCAGCACTTTTGCACTGTGGAAACAATTACTGGGCAATAATCTAAACATTCTTTCATCCCACCACCAGCTCAGCTGATTAAGCTCTCCACTGGTACGCAAGGCTAACCTCAAACATGCTCACACACACTTGTGCACAGTCACTGTATAATAGAGTAGGTGCTCTTGCTCTGTCTTTGGTTACTGACCAACCCTCTTTTCTTTCTCCCACACACCTGACATCTGATTCCGGACTGATGATTAATGACCCTAGAAGTCTTTCAGCAGGGACCACCCAGGGTCAAAATAACCTGCCACAAATACAGAAGCAGTAAAATACCATTCAGTCGCCACTTTTCTATTTACACATGCTGCAGCGGCGTGTGTGTACGTGTGTACGTGCACGTAGGTGTGTGTTTGTGCCAGAACAAGAAAAGGTAGACTAGTTACTGTGGAAACACTTAAAAAATGTGCACCCCCTCCTACTGTCGTCAATCATTTGTGTGTGTGTGTGTTTGTGTGTGTGTGTGTGTGTGTGTGTGTGTGTGTGTGTGTGTGTGTGTGTGTGTGTAAAGAAAGTGGAGGGAACACCTTTCAAAATGCACAACCACCCTTGTGTTATTCATTCCTGCAACTCTTCTTTATTTTCTCCCTTTCTTCCTTTCTCTTTTCCCCAATATTCTCTTGCCCAGTCCTACAGACGGAAGAATTACCCTGGCTGTCCTCTAATCTCTCCGGAGAGCTTTTTTCCCAGGGTGGAAACACTGCCATCCTTTTTCTCTCTCCACTGTCTCCCCTTCCCCCTTTTATCAGTGTCAAATGATTACCCGAGGGGAAACTGAGCTCGGCAACAATATGCATCAGGTTGGCCAAAGGGAGTCTGGCCAAAAACATCTCCTCCTCTAGCTGCTCCATCCCTCCATCCATCTATCCATCCAACTCCCCTCCCTTTTCATGCCCTCCCATCACCCCCCCCTCCCCCACACACACAAACACACACACACACACAGATCCACCCCTGTGCCAGTCAAGGGGGGTGGCAGAGCCCCAAGCCCATCTCAGAGGAATTTCCCTGTTGAAATTTATATCAATTTCAGAGGCCTCAAGTTTTATCCACAGCGTGTGAAAAGTCTGAAACTCTCCTTTCCCTCTTGCATTCACTTTCCATTCCTTCCTCTTCTCTCCTTATTTAAATGTTTCTTTCTTTCCCGTCTCTAACTTATCCTCTTCACAACCTTCCCCTTTTCCCTTCCCCTTCACTTCTATCCTGCTCCTCAACTATCTATCTCTTAAAATTCTCTTTTCTTTTACCTTTTCCTCTCTACTTTACCTTCTTCCCTCACCACCCTTTTTCCAGGCCCTGTGTCGGCACAGCCTGGTGAATGCCAGGCATTCCTTTGTAAGGTTAGAACAGACAAAGGTGGACCACATCACCTGAGGGAAAACGGCCCTTTTGAATCGTCGCCCGGGGGAAAGGAGGCTGATAGGGAAGAAAAAAAGGGAGCATAAAAGCAGAGAGGAAAAGCAAGTGATGGAAGAGAGGAACACCTGTCCTCTGCTGTCCTCATGTGAACCTTCAACTCTGACCTTTGTTACATGATAATGAAGCCTTGTTTGAATAAAAGTGGCTTAGCTGAAGGAAAGTGCATTGGGTGTAGGTGCAAACCTTCAATCCACTATTTAAAAGTGGGAGCTTCTAAAGGCTTTTTGTGCCTCAGAGTAATAAGATTAAACACTGTCAAAACCACATAACTTTATGCTATCAACTCAGTTGCCACCATACAATACTTTAGTCACAGAACGAATGAACCAGTGACTCGAATAAACAAGGTCATACTGCAACCCAAAAGTTAATTCTAATCAAGCTCACAAACACAAACAACTCCACCCTTAAACACACTCCCACCATTCACACAACCCACTCAAGGAACATGCATGCTCAATGAACTCACCCCACCCTAAACACGCCACCTTTGAGTAGAACAGACCCCCATACGTTAATACATAGTGGGTTTATGTTTGCTGACGCTGGGTGTGGTGTAGGGTGGAGTGTATCGTGATGCCAACCCGCCCTCACGGCATATTTTTGGGCTTTTGACGAACATCAAGGGCAAAGCGGGTCTGTGTGATGCAATGCAATGCTTTTCCAGTCACTTAACGGCCGCTATTTGTTTTTACTCTTACTAATGGAACGGAGCGAAGGGGAAAAGTGGAGTAAAAAAAAAAGAGAGAAACTTATGACGACCAGGTGTTTTTTCCCCTCTTCTTGGGAATGTTTCACCTTGTAAAAGCAAGCCAGTGGGAGGGGACATGTGTACCCTGCTGAAGTGAATGGTTTTCAGCTTTTTTAAAAGGGTGTGCGCTGACCAAGGCATACTAGTGAGAATGAATATATGAGACTATCAGAGGGTGAGCTGAGATTTCTGATGAGCCAGAGGCAGAATTCTTCAGCGGAACTGCTGCATAGCCATAACTGGAAGAGGCGGAGGCTTTTTTTTTTTTCATGTTTGTGTGTGAGCCTCCACTGACCAATCTTTTGCCTCATTGAGCTACAGAAAGCTATTGCTTTTGTGGTAGGGTGTGATCAACAACACACATGCACACATGCTCACGCAGAAACACACCTGGGGGGTGAATGAATGAAGGCCCTGACTACCACACAGGGCTCCTATTGATGACATCATACTGGGCATCTGGTCACTCCACCCTTTCCATGTTTCAGAGAGCCATTCAGTAAGCTTCAACAGCACCATGGCTCTTTCACAGACATGACGCCTATTTGCTTATTTTCTAGTGATTATTCAATTTAACCGGCTCCAGTCATGAACAAAATACTTTGCTGAGGGCACAATCAACAATTGGTCATTTTATGCCCTTCCATCAGTACAGTACAGACATCTTTGAATAAAAAAAGAAACAAAATCTATTCCTCCCATGCATGTTTAATCACTTTGCTATCTTGATATTGATGGAATTTCTCAAAAGAGACTAAATGAAACACATAAAACCCCATCTGCATCGTAAATTTCACCATAATGACACTCTTCAAACAGTGGGTCCAATTTAATATAATAGACATTATCCAAATATGCCCTTGTTGAGATGTTGTTCTCATGCAAGGAAGGCTGTGTTCAGCCTAACTTTGATTCTAATGGTTGGAAGATTACAGTCTGGAGACATTTATTACTTTTCATAAGCAGGACATGAGAAGCAGGACTGCCAGTTTTTGGTAAATAGATGGAATTTAAACAGTGATTGAAGTTACGAATGAGTGGATGCTGCTGAAATGACAGGCCTTTTAATGAATCAGTCTCAACTGGCACAACGTGACAATGAATAAAACCACAGAAAACTTGGACAGACATTGAAAACAGCCAATTCTTGATTCTCTCCCTCTCCTCTTGCTGTATCGTTTCAAGATCAACTTGGAATCACAGTCTTTATCTGATCTATAACTCAGCCAATGGCTTAGTCCCAGTAGGTATTTCAGGAAAAGGCTAGGCCAGCTTTCCTCTGGTTTCATCCAATCACGAGCACGGAGCAGATTTCTTTTCAAGGTCCACTACCACAGCACAGGGCCAGCTAACACGGTGCCAATTAAACACTGAATGCTAAGCCTGTACTGGTCTTACTAAACCTCTGTTGGAAATCACCTTGTGAATGATAAGGAACCGCTGTAGTTCATCCAGTGTGTTAATTTAAATGACCCATGTTGATGAGAACTTATGCCTTCTCCCTGCAAATGCTTGGCATGTTTTGAATGTAAGGTCTATTTGATACACACGATACATCTTGTCGCAGTGAATAGTCAGGCTGTAGTAGTGAAATGTGAACCGATGTCATTTACTGCTGTGCTTTGGTGATTAACCCCAAGAGAGTGCTATCATGTAACGATTATACTGAAACAGCAGCGGGTTTTAGGCAACAACACAATGCCCCTTTATGTATTACGCTTATCCAGTGTTATGTCTCGCATGGAGATTATTAATTGACCGTTGGAGCTACAAGGCAAGGAAAGAGAAACGTTTTTGTGGGAGACTTTAGGATTAAAATCTCTTGGGTTTTTCAAGACCAATATCTGCATGTTGAGATGATTTGTTTTTGAATAGCAAAAGGATAAAGGGCAGGGTGATTTAAGGAAAGGTAAGTAACAAGAGCAGAAGGAGGCAGAACATGAGTAAGAGACGCCTTTCAAATTCTCCTCTATTCGTCCCCTTACCTCCTCTTCATCCTACCCCACCCCTCTCTGCGTAGCTGCCACCCCACCCCATCCTGCTCACTCCCCTCCCTTCTCATTGCAGCCAGCCACAGACACTTGCTTTTTGTATGAAGGGGTTTAACCCAATGAACAATCCTGTCTGTCTTTCCAAAAATAAGCCAGTGGGAGAGGGATCGCAGAGTAAGCGCGAGAGATTGGAGCAACGAGGTGCACAGCCCCTGGTTATAAGTCCTGGGTGTGCTGCTTGGACCCACAGCCTTTAGCTCAATATACACTGCCTTGCTGTCTGCCTGACTGACTTGACTGACTGAGTTTCACTCAACTGTTACTCACTCTCTCTCCCTCTCCTGCTCCTTCGCTCCTTCCCTCCTACTTTCCACCCTGGAGAGTGAGAGCGCACGGATTGGGAAGGTGCTCCTCAGACCTGCGTCTGGACAGCTTGAAGACAGCACAGAGAGGAATTTTCACCCTTCTCTGTCATTCATCCTCGCTCTCGATTTTTGCCACCTATGCCAAAAAGCACATGGATGGACTTTTTGTGTTTTTTCTTCAGAGGCAGAAAAATAGAAGTTAAACAGACAATTTGCTCCATCTGCAGTTGAAAATATCCAATTTCTAACTTTTTGATTGTTTTTCCCTCTGCACTTGTGATTAGCACTGGACCAATTCAGGGTGCAAGCTCTTTGCCCAGGAGGACCCCATTCCTCTTTTTTGGCTGCATGTTCGTTGAATATCTGATGCCATCGCATCCCATGGGAGACACGCGTGGCTGAAGCAAGGAGGGAGGTAGAAGAGAGACCCACCTGAAGCTCACACCTACCACTACCCTTACACAGTGCTCCCCCTTGCCCCTGCCCCTCAACGCTCTGAGGAGAGAAAGGTAAGCCCTACCTGCCCTCACGTTTATCTGGGGCTCTGTTAGCATCCTTGTGTTCTGCCGTCTCTCGTCTTTACACCCTCTATTGATCTACTTTGAGTGTCATGACTTTCTCTGTGGTCATAGTAGGACTTTTCTCTGTGTTTTTTCCCCGATAAGTGATGGTTTTGATTTTTGATTCATGTACAGGGCTGAGACATTGTTGAGGCATCCATACCCGCATAAAATCTCAGACTTTTGCTCATGATGTTGGAGTGGGCGTGGCATGTATTCAGAGTGTATATAGGGGTGGGGCAGTGGGCTAGTGGGATATGTACAGTGAGTTTGGCTCAATAACAGTTATTCTGATGAGAAGTGTCGTCCGTGTGTGTGAATGCAACTACCTATCATATCCCATGTCCTGTTGGGATGGACTGCAGTTTGATGGATCGTTTTTGATAGATTTGCTAGTCTGAGTGTGTATTAAAGTTCATACTGTGAGTGGAATGTACCAAGGAGAAGGAATACTGCAAATGGACACATGGTCCTATCATTTTTCCTCTTCTCCTGTCCTCTCCTCGTCCCCCTGTTGCTTCACTCTGTCCATCCACTGTGACGCTTCTGGCAAGCAACGCTGCATTCCATTGTAACGACATCCCTCAGTCGCAAACAGAGAGAGGACAGATTGCAGTGACCCCGAGTCCCCAGGTATTCCACATGACAAACTAACAGAGAGGTAGAGAGACAAGAGATTAAAAGTGGCAAAAAGAATAGGAGGTGGACTTCAGTGAAGCTTCAAAAAACGTATGCAAAAATAAAGAGAAGATTCCAAAATGTATGCTTTGCAGAGGAGATAAAATTTTCGATCACATGTGTTTCAGTGCAGCAACAGCAGGCTTTCTAAGCAAAGGATGGAGGGAGAGGGGTGTAGAGTGAGAGAAAGAGAGGAGGGAAAGAGTCTGGAAAAGACAGCGTGGTGGAGTTTATGAAATCCAAAAACAAAAACAATTGGCAGCATCCGCCTATTTTGCTGGCTTACGGCAAGAAACTTCCACACGATATGCACCTGTGTGTGTGCATGCTCCTAGGTGACCAAACTTGTGTGAGTATCAAAGTGCGTTACACAATTCTTCAAGGGGAGCGGGGGAATGGATACACGCTAAAGCCTGAAATCACCCCCCACCCCCCACCCACCCACTTCAGTATTTGCTCATAAAGATCATGGGCCCCTCATAGATTCAGTGGTTTCCAGTCAGCTTCCCACCCTCTCTTTGTTTCTATTAAACTACCTATAGGTCAGACGATTTATGCCCCTCTCTGGATCACTACCCTTTTTTTTCTTGGCACTTATTTCCATGCCTGGCACATGCATGATGGCAACATTGTGCTGTAACCATGGTAACCCCATGCCACTGACTGAGTCTCTCTGTTCTCCAGTGGGTGGCAACTGATCACTAACTTTGTCACACAGCAGTTCAAGTGCGTTTGTGAGCGCGGCACATTATTTAACCGCAACTAAAAGCCTCCACCGAGCTGCCCATTCAGGCTTTTTATACAGAGTGCCGAAGCGTGGCCAACCATACACAAACAACAGTCACGCTGAATGCGCAGCGGCACACACAGCCTACTTTATGCCCTGTGCAATACAAACACCTACATGGATTTAACACTCCTCGCACACACACACATTTCAAACAGATGAACAAGCTCACGCGGTCTGCTGCCAAACCGCCTGCTCATGTAGTTCTGAGACACTCGCGCCCCACTGCAGTAACTTTATAGGCCAGAACGTGTTGAAGTTGAGACTTTTTAAGACTCTAAACTCAACATCAGCTCTTTCCTCTTTTAAAACAAATATTTGATGGTAATACCTGTTCCAATGGCAAGGTGGAAGAACACGCTGTACTCTGGTGGAACCTTTTTGGTGAGATTTCATCCTCCTCCGAGCGGCATGACAGAAAGCTAGAGGGAAATCAGATCAGTCTTTGAAATATCTCTCGCTCATGCTTCATCAAAAAGGCACAAGTAGAGCAGATTCATACTCTCACCAGGGATTTAAGAGAATTTGTTTCCGCGACCAGAGAGGAAAAGAGAAAGACTAAGGTTTTTTAAAAGAAAATTATGATTTGAAGTTGTATTGGCCTTGATGCTTCTCTGTTTCTAACCCTTCTTGTAAAATAGTCTACACTTTGATGCCACAAGGGGGCAGAAAACCAGGCAGTTTACTGCCTCACACACACAAAATGAACTCAAACAAAAAGTCAAATGACACAAACACATGGTATGTTGTAGTGAAGAGAAAACCTGCTGCTGTATTTCTGACTGCTTTATTGAATAATTTTGACTCTTATTACATCTCAAATCTAATCCTGCAATAAATTATCTCATAACACCAAAGATACTCGAGGTAGTTTCTCATTTGTCTTTCACTCCTCGATCATTGGGATTTAGAGATACAAACTTGGCCAAAGATCTGTGTGCCTGTAGTCTTCTTTAATGAAGCCGAATCACTTTCACAAATTCTCTCAATACATTCATCTGTCACTTGCTGCATGAGTGGGACACTTCCCTGAATTGTACTCCCTAAAAGCCTTTTAGCGCATATTTGTATAAGCTGATGTACTGTGTGTGTGTTTGTCGGTGTGTGTGCGACTCATGTGTGCTTCTATTACTCAGTCTTATGCCCATGCTAGCAGGAAATGAAGGAGAATGCCAGTCATTCTCAAGGAAAGGTAAACGCCCACTTATTCCTTTATTTCACTGGAACCCTAACACCTTCAGGACACACACACACACACACACACACACACAAACACACACACACACACACACACACACACACACACACACACACACACACACACACACACACACACACACACACACACACAATTTTACGCTTTTGTTTCATAGGTACTCAAGCATAAAGAGGAAAGAGTGTGAAAACAGGACACTCCTTAAATGGCTTCACCAACAAAGACTGTGTTTTCTTTTCAGCCGGAAGACCATATCTGTAATCACAGCTATACACACACACACACACACACACACACACACACACACACACTCACACACACACACACACACACACACAAACACACACACACACGCAAAAACACACGGATAAACACACAAACACACAAACGCACACACAAACGCACACTCACTCACTCACACACACACACGCACGCACACACACACACACAAACACACACACGCACGCACGCACGCACACACACACACACACACACACACACATTCACTGTACGTACACACCCTCTTCAGCACATATTATAAGGCTTGCTAACTAGTGCCGCTGATATACACAATGAAGAATTGCAGTGAAGGGCGGTGGAAACAGAATACAGGCCCTGGTCTTAATCAGAGCCTGGACCATAACATTCAAGATTAATAGGCTGGATTTGTTTTTCAGCTCAGACGGGGAGAAGAAAAAGACAGAAACATATTGCTGCCTGCAGACGCATGCAAGATTTGCATCTTGTCTCCCTCTACTTCCTTTTGCCTCGTGTGTTTATGCTCTCTAAGCTTGTTTGCACATCACCACCAGTAGCCGTCCTGGCCTGGACATGCAGGTGATATATGTTGAAGTCAGTTAGCTATATGGCAGATAGTGAATCTGCACAAACCTACAGCCCTCCAGAGTGGAATGAGCAGCACATTATTAATCAGAGCCTTGTATTGGAAGACATTGTTTTGGCTCTCAGCTTTGCATGAGCACTGAAGAAACAGCAGAGTACTTTAGGGGGAGAAGGAAAACAAAAAACATTAGAAAGCTTTCTATCTAATTCTGTTTTCAAATTTTTGCAACTTCATGTATTTATTATTTCTCTCTCTGTCACCCTCTTATTCATTTATCCGTCTCCCTTTGTCTGTGTTTATCTGTCTCCTACTTGCTCTTGCTTGCGTTCTCTCATAACTGTGTCTGGACCAGAGGGAGTTTTTCCACTGGGCTGGCAGCATCAGGGGGACACAGAAAGAGAGACAGGGAGAGCAAGCAGTTGGGAGGCTTGGCAGACGCCCCTTGTTATTTTTCCTCCGTCTCCCATTGACTCTGTCAGCAGTGGCTCAGTCTTAGCAGGGCCTCGACAACATGCCCTTTTTAGCTTTCAGGGGGAACTTATCACAGGCACGCTTAGGAGACAGAAGCACTTTACTGCATTGCCACTTTTCCCCTTCAAACGTGCCCCTTTCTTCTTGACTTTGTTCCAGTTGTCCCAGCTTGTTCCCTTCTTTCCATCCTCTCCATCATTTTTTACTATTATAGACTACAAATCCTCTTGAATCAAATGCCCGCTCTTTGCTGAGCTCAAGCTGAAATCCCTGTGGTAAAACAACCTTGTTCTCCAATGTCAGACATTGCTTTCAGTCAGCGAGGCCTGAACAAGGTGCAACAACCAAGCCATGGACAAAAAAACTTATTGAGCAATGCTTCCTGGAGTCAAATCAATTTTTTTCCCAATTGTTTGCCGGAGCTTTTTGTTTTTAACTGGATGGCAGCTTATGTTTTCAAAGAGAATCCAACAGGAACAAACAGGATTGAGAGCCTCAGTTCTCATCCAGAAACAGTGCTGTTCCTAGTTAATGGGATGTGACTTCTAAATTCTGCTGCTGAGGCTGAGTTTTCCCTGCTTCAATGCTGGATTTAAGAAAGCCAGAGTTTCCATGTGTCTTCTGAGGATGTGAGCGACCAAATGAAGATTGTTTGGTTGGTTCAGGTAGTAGTACAAATGAGCATGAGTGTACAGTACATGCGGGTAGGTTTGTTTGCCTTTTGATTTTGTCTCGGTTCCCCCTCGTTCTTTGCCCCTCAGTTAACCGTCTGGCGAGAATTTTGTTTGGGGCTTCCAACTGCAGGACGCTTGGGCCAACTCTTACCAGGGGTCAACTCCTCAGTATAAAACTCACATTATCCCTCGTTTCATCTTTTTACAGACGTACTTCCCGAGCCAACTGTTTATTTTTATTATTTTGCTGCAGATGCAGGATGGATATATCTCTCTCTGATAGGTCTATAGTGCGTAAAGGATTGGAAACGGCTCTTCTGAGACCAAATAGCTCCAGACTATTATTATTATTGTTATTGTTCAGTCTGAGCTTGATTTAGACATGTGCGTAGGTGTTCGTAAAAAGAGACGGGGGTTATTGTGCCGTTATGGTTCCCTCAGTGCAGGATGATAAAAAGCATTTTATTTCACAGGGCCATAATTTTTTTTTCGGCTGGGGGGGGTAGGAAATGGTTACTAAGTGAAGAAAACTTTGTGGAGTTTTCTCCCCCCTCAATCATCAGTAGCAGGCACCATCCACCAATTACTTCAGTTAAACTTGCAACTGTTAAATGAATGGCTAAACTATACCATCTATACCAGTCTACGACATCAATCTCACTAATAAACTAGAAGTCGCTAGAAATCTCACAATGAAGCATGATGACACTGTAGAATAATTTGTGTATCCACTTCCTAATTTTGATCCACTTCAAAATGTAATGGGTATTTCTTTGGTCCATGCTCCATCCTTCCACCGAGTTTCATTAAAATCAGGCCAGTAGTTTTTCCAATGTCCTGTTGACAGACAGAAAAACAAAGAAACAAAACGAACTGAAAACATGACATCCTTGGCCTTTTTATGTCAATAAGAAACACACAACCCCTTCATGAAACCGCAGTGTCATTTTTACACCTAAAATGATGTACTAATTGAACAAACAAGATAAAATGTGTTTACTGGCCCTGGTAGGTGGATTTGTTTTGCCTTTGGATAGAGCTAGGCTAGATGTTTCCAGTCTGTGCTATGCTAAACTAAGCTTCCTATTTGGCAGTGAATGATAAATGTGAATAAGCTTTCCCTCAATGTCAAATGTATCAAAGAAAAACCCTTTTAACATGTCGCAATTTCATTATATTGTTGCGTAAATTCGATGGTCAAAATAAAAAGAACTGTAACCGAATTGTTCATTATATATTTAAACATTTAGGACATTTTCTTAACAGTATTAATATTTTGACCAATTGGGGGCAGCATATCAAATTGTAAACACAACATTTACATATTAACACTTTATAAAGTTGATAACAATCTGTTAGCAAGCAGTTGGATATTTATGCACAGAAACAGTCGCTAGAATTGAATCCAACATATACTTTAGAATTTATCAGTGAGGTTATGAAACATTCAAAACATTTGATACAGACATTTTTTTTAATATGACAAGATGTAATGTAAATGCTTCAGAGCATAATATGAAATGAAAGCACACAACGCTGTCAGTGTTTCTGATGTCCTTTCATATATAAATCACTCTGCGGTCTTTCAGTAGCAGATAGCAACAGGTGCCCACCACATGGCCACAAACATGTACGTATGAGCACTCTCTCTTCCAGCCTTGAACAAACTTTCTGCCCAGATAAACACCTCAAATTTAGCTTGGCTCACGGTGTTCCTTAAACACATGAATTTAAGATGATTTATACCCTGCAGTGGACCCCACAGGGTTATGACTTGTCCCTTTTTGCATGTGTATTATCCATCATAAGAGCACAAATCATGCCTCAGCGGTTCATACAATCTTGTGTTCATTGATACATATTTACGAAGCCTCAATCCCATGTTAAGACAACAGCTCAAAAAAACCTGTTGGACGAAACACCATCATTTTTGCTTCAGCCGTTACAGGGTCCCATTATTGTTCGATGCAGGGTGTCGGGTTCTCTCAGACTTTATTTTTAAATGGCCTTAGCTTAGAGACTTAATCCTTTCTGTACAGACTTTGAACCCATTGAGCAACATGTGTTTCATAATGCAACGCTCAGAAGCAGCGTATAACACAACCAGCGCTTCAAAGCTTTTCATTTTCGTAATCAGCAGCAAAGCAGTTAGAACGATCAAATGAAAAAGCGACTGTGCTCATTACAGCTTGTTTGAGGTGAACGCTTTGTGAGCATTGCTTTACTGAGTGACTAAGTATGTGTGCGTGTGTGTGCGTATGTTGTCTTAACTACAGTTCTCTCGTTTCCGTTTATCCGTACAATGTAACTAATGCTTCCTGGACTGAGACAGGAGAGGCTATGCATTTTGGCAGCATTATTAAGTGCTTAAAGAAGCTGTTGAAGAAGAATTATTTCATGCTCACGAGACAGGAAGGGTTGTTGCTTTGCCTAACAAATATGGAGGGATACGAGCGGAGTAGAGTTTCATGGAGAACATTTTGGATGCTGTACAGTGAAGACTAAGATAAACAAACAGAAGTCTAATTGGATGACAGCCTCACTGTTTGCCTCTCCATCACGTATTTGCTTGGTTTTGTCTGTCCACATGAATTGAAGTGGGTAACATAAGTAAGCATGCAAGCAAGTATGGAAAGATTTTCTTTATAAAAACTGGCATTTCAGTAAGTGCGCCTCATCATGAGTCATATATGTACAGTGATGACATACAGTATGTTTCTGCAGATCAAATACAATACTCAGCTCATGCTCATTCATTTATAAGGGTGTTGTTACCCTCTTCCATGTATGAGAACAACTTCAGAGATTACAGTAGGAAGGTACTGTTGGCTGGAGAACACAGCTGTAGTTGCATAAAGCAACACAGAAGTTAACTGCTTATTAAAAACTGAGGAAGGCCAAAGATTTACAAGACCAGAGTTGAAATCTGGATGTTTCAACATGATAGGTTGCAGAATGAACTGACGGAAATAAAACTTTGTCTACCTAACGTTAACCATGCAAGTCTGCGATTGTTTGGACGGCAAAAGCCACAGAAGTAAGACTTCTGGGAGGATGTTTTTTGGCCAACTAACAAAACACTTAATTAGTGAGGGCTTTGAATCAATTACCACTCACTATCATGTGGTTTGCAGATGGCTACGCACTCTCCCTCCCTACTTTTCCTGCTCTTTCCTCTGCAAGCCGCCAGCAAAAAAGGCCTGCTGCGTTGTTTCATTGCTAATTTGAACCAGAGAAGTGGTCATTTCCTAACCGTGGCCCCCGGCCTGCTCCGCAATCCGAACCAACAACCAGACCAGTGGAGCCTCAGCTGGACTGTTTCCAAAGCAGGGCAAAAACCACACAAACCCAAGTCTTCCTGACATGTGGTGAAAGTGTGATAGGGATATGGGAAACATCAGGAAGGGTTAGGAAAGAGGGATAGTGATGAATCCGTCTGGAAGAGAAAGAAAGATCGAAGTGAGACGTGATGAAAATGGGGATTGAAGAAAGTGGGCGGTATTTGCGGGAAAGAGGCAAGGAAAGGAGAAAGTACAGGAAAAGATTTGAAGGTAGAAGAAGCAGAAAAGAGAAAATAAGCTTGGTCTGAGGAGCTCTCAGCTTGTAGCAACCATATGGCGTCTTTGATCTGGCCGAGGATTTGAACCAGTGTCAACAGAAACATGTAGGGGCCGTCTGTTTGCTCCCAGACACAGATCATTCCTCCATGAATTACTCTGCTTCAGTTCCCCGCAACCTCTTTACTACTCCAATGTTTGTTTACCCTGTCGGGAACACCCGGCCCATTCCTCAAGTTGAGCAACAAGCTCAGTAATACCCCAGAACTCCTGCAATCAGCTAAACTTTCTATGCCGTTAATCTCCGGGGGGAAGCAGAAATCTGGGTAGTTTTGAAGATTTAAAAGATACTTTTGATTCAAACAGTGCTGCCTTTATATTCTGTAGTTTATTCAGTAACAGGGTAATTTCTCATTTAGTCCTGTAATCCATTCATTCTACTCCAGTGGCTGTCTTCCATCATAGGGACAAGGCATGTTCCTCGTAGTTTGGAGGGGAGAGGTGGGATAACAAGAAGGCAAAGGAAGAAGACGAGGATGCAGACATGTCCGCCAGATCGTTACAGTGAAAGGATGTGTCTTGAATGCTGTGTCCCTGCCATATGACAGATTCAAACCTCATGTTGGGAGTAGGGAGTCAATAAAAAGACGAGGGGAGCAAGAAGCTTTTTCATGGTTAGATTGCAAAAAAATTCTAGACAAAAGGTCATTGATAGCGTCAAGAAATCATGATTTTCTTAAAGCACCACTTACTGATATTCAAACCTGATCAATGGGTCAAATAACGTGACAAAACCACAGAGAGTTATCACCCAGCATCACCCATCCTCCCCTTCCTGTATGCCTATGGGAAATATAGGACCCAGCATCTTTTAAGCTTGAGTCGTCAGCAGGCTCAAGTCAGGATGTGGTTGTCTGTGCTGCATTGATTGTGACTATTCTCATTTTAATCTCCTGCAAACTCTATGGCAGTGCAATCCTAAATCACAGGAGAACCTCTTTAATAATAGTGTTTATTTAACAATATATGTGTATGTACCACAGTACATGAATACAGCAGGTTGTACACTCCAAAGTTACATCCTCCAGAATTGAGAATAAATATGTAAATGACTCTTTTATAAAGGATCTGTCATGGTGAGCAATATTCTATGAAACCAGCTAGCAGGAAGGCATGCACACGTGCAGAAATTAAATTTTTCAATATTTGAGCCTCGCCTCCATTTGCAGTATAAAAACAGACACTTGTGTTTTGTGGCAATGGTTAAGATATCAAAAACATAAGGAGAACGATAGAACTGTGTGCTTAATCCCTCTCTGGGAGTGGATCAGCCGGGGCATCTCGTCTTGAGGGACGCTTAGGAAGGCCAGCTCATGCAAACTAGGCGTAACACTACAAGGAAACTCACAAGCAACTGTCCACTCTCATGTGGACACAATGACAAATCCAGACCCCATCAACACTTGTGGGGAATGTGCGGAGACCCCCTCCAAGTCAGCACAGTACACATTAACAGCACCCTAATGAATTGAGGGCGTTTTCCCTGGTGGGCTGTATATGTGTTTGATCCGAAAACCAGGTTCACTGACATTTCTCTCTGTCTCTCTGTCTGTTCCCATGCATAATTCTGTTGATCACAAGTGTCTTGCTGTTTTCTCTGGAGTTTTGCTTGTCGAAAGGTTTCTCCCAGTGAGCTGAAAGTGATGAAAGTCGCTGAAAGTCTTTCCGAAAGACGGATAAGGTTCGTGTTGCTCAACATGTTACTCCTGTGGTCCAGCTGCTCCTGATACTGAGGGAAATTTTCACCAGTCAATAGTTATGTTGGCATCTAAATGTATACAGACCCAGACCTCTGACCTCATGTGGAAACTATCCAAAGATTGTGTAAGTTCCAACAGGAAGTTGCCCATGGTGAGGAGGAAATTGGGTAAATTGAGAGAAATGCATGATATTTTCTTTGCCACACATTATAAATCAATTTAGATTGATATTGTGATTTTGCAACAAGATATGAGGTTACAATATGTCATGTCCCTGACCATCTGCAACTGTTGGATATATAATTTATTTTCCGGGATTAAAAAAGAAAGTCAAGTTTTTTTTTTAGCTTTTTTGCTTGTAGGATCACAGCGATCAGCGTTGAGGACGAAACAGCTCAGTATCCCTTCAGAATTACGTCCATATTGGACATTTCCACACCTCACGATTTCCGTCCCGACTCAACATTCAGGGCCAGATTGGAAAGTAGTGTGTGCAATGTCCACGTTCTTGTCTGATGATAGTGTTGGAAAGAAACTGAGAATTTTGGTTCAAGAATCTGAGTGGCAGATTTATTAGGAGTAAGGCTGGCATTTTTTTTTTCACACATAAACACCTAGATACATAAACAATGGTTCTCAAATAACTACTGTGCTGGGGAACTATGGGGACCAAAACTTCACTCCATCAGTTATACAGGTTCAAATAAATGAGAGAACAATTATAAGAAATAAGCCGCATGGAAACTGCATCGATTAATCTGCAAATCTCCTCCTTGTGACACTCCTCCCGCTTCATCCCTACCCTTTACACTGCTCCCAATGCGATTATTCAGAGACGAGGGGGGGAAAGGAAAGCATTAGCTGTAATGCTGCCAGGGTCAAAAAATTGTCCAAATAGTTCTCAGCCCTGCCAGACACAATAGCATATTCACAGTCTTGGCTGCTGTGGATTCAATTCAGTCTGTCACATTTTGATCCCGTCTATTTTTGTGTCCTTGAGCAGTTGTGGCATTTTGCTAAGATACTGCCTACAGGTCTTTTCTGTCTATTGTCACAAGATGCCATAGCAGCGGCGTTGTCCTCATCCAGCGCCTGCAAAACACATATAAGCCCTGCTCTCTGTGCAGGAGTTGAACCGTTTGTGCCTCCTCTCTCCAGGAAGCTCCTTGGAGGAAGGGGTGTTGTAATGCCTCATCTGTAACCTCAGCTGCACTTCATCCTATGTCCTCCTTGCACCTTCTCTGTCCGTTTCTTCACTGGCTATCATTCACTCCATAGAGGGCGTCTGGAATGTGTCTGTAATCACTCACTGCATTTTTCTGCAACAAGAGGGGAGCTCAGACAGTAATGTAAAGTGTCCAAGGTGGGTGGGAGCATATGCAGAGATGCAGACAGGCAGACAAAGGAATGGATGGTGACATTTGTTGGCTGAGAAAACCATCTGATCTACAGATATAGAAATTAAGACTGGCCAGAAATGTACCGCTTTCTCCAAAGTGTGTTAGACAAAAAACATCTTTGTTCTTCTGTTGACTTATGATGCTTTGGGAAACCCACTTTTAAACCCATATGGAAAGGTTTTGTCTCCACTGTCAGTCTAGACTCCATTTATTTTCACATCTGTGCTTGTGCGATAAGCAAATTGTAGCCATTGCCTTATGAGTGTGAGAGGGCAATTGTGTTTTTCCCCATGGTGTGGATGAAGAAGGAGGGAGAAGAAAAAACCCCGCACATAAGCAAAAATTAGTGTTACCACTGTGGGAGATGTGGTGAACATCAAGAAGTGGGGATGGGGGGCTTGGTTAGGTGGGTGAAAGAAATTTGGCATCGCTGATGGAAACAGGGCCTGGAGTCGGCACACACTCAAGCGCAAACACATAACATACACAGTCAGAGTACAGACACCAGCACCCATCATTCAAACAGCATTTTAAGGGCCATTTAAGTAATTCCAATAAAAACTGCACCCATTATTATACATTGTCCAGAGGAGACAGAGGAAAAGGAAAGGTATGACATGGGCAGGCTCATGGTGAGGTGTAGTAGAAAGAAAATACAGGGGAAGAAAGTCAGACAATGTTTGTTTTTAAGTCTGTAATCTTTTTCATATCTATCTGGGGGTATGGAAAGGGAGGCAAGTCCTCCAGTCTGGGAAAATTATTTCATGACAGCAGGAAGGTCCTGCCAGTCTGATCAGTAATCAGTTAAGTTATTGCCTCAGCTAAAGTTGTGATATTTCCCATCGGTCACATCTGTAGGCTTGGAGACAGTGACATTTCCCAAATACTGATCCCATGTTGGCAACTTGTTGCCTGGAAACAATTCATGGGATGTTTGACCCCTGTGATGCACATTGCCACCTTTTGCTAGTGCTAATACCTCATGTATCACCCGTCACCTAGATGTTACTGTGGTTTGGCTCACTTACCCCTCACACTCCCACCCTTCCCAATGAGACCCTAGACTACCCTCAAATAACAACCTCCTACGAAGACGTGACAGACCAGGCCGACAGGCAACAAAAAAGTGCGTGTGTTTGTGTCTGTGTGTGTGTGTGTGTGTGTGTGTGTGTACGGGGGGGGGGGGAGTTTTCTGTCTCCCTCACAACCTTAAATCTCCATCCAAGGCCAACAACCAGCATTTGCAGCGTTGCATTCCGCCGACTGTTATTTGGGCATTATGTCTATTTGCACTGTTCTCAGCTAAAGGGCTATGAAAAGCCGTCTAAACACAGCTCTCTCATTCCATGCGATCCTGCTGTTAGCATTGCAGTCAGTCAAATATGGAGCAGTGATTGAGATGTCGGATAAACGCTGCTCTGTTTTGTGTGTCCTGATCCTTTTTCTTTTTTTTTCCATTGAGCCTCTGAAGCACACAAATCCTCACACATCTTCAGACAAATTATAAAAGACATTTTTTTTACTTGCCCTTTCGTGGTCTCTAACCATGCAGATGTTATTGGTTTCATTTGCCTCCACTCTAATTCAATGTTAATGAATAAACAATATGATACAATACGATATAAAATACTGTAACCACCATGCATATAGGACAGAGAGAACAGGTATGACAACAGTAGAAGACATGGACATCTCAAGGCAATATAAATTAGGGGAGAGCATAGCAGTGATGAATAGTGTAAACATCAATGACTGACTGTACTAGAATATCATTGTATTTGTGACGTTCACAGCAATATACCACCACATTAGTCTACATAGCTTAAAATCACTACACATAATGTGTAATTGTAATTTTGGTGAACTTCATACACCATATATATAGGTGTATGTGTATACATGCACATACGCACACCCACCTTCACAAATGTCCTGAGGCCCAGACCTCAGAAAATTTTTACAGAGCTTGTTCTCTTTTATACCAACCTACCACAGACATCACTCTCAACACACACTACTTCCAACACGTGTAAAGTTTTTATAAACTCATGGTTTGAGCATGAGTTGATGTCTCCTGTCCCCATCTTGTTTTGTTTTGCATAAAAAAAAGTATTGGGGTTTTCACTCCTACCTCTCCAAACCTAAGTAAACACGCTGGCTTCCAAACCATACAGCGTTGCGCTAAAGAGACGCGTCAGACGGGGCCCAGGGTTATGCTTTCTCAGCAGCAGATGAGTGATTTGAAAGGAAGGAGAGGTTTTGTGGGCAATTTACATACGTGGACTTTGAGTCATCTCGGGGTCGTTTGTGGGCTGCAGGCAGCCATACCTTTGGCTCTGGACAGACCATCATATCTCTGTTTGATGGCTTTCATTTACACATTTTCTTTCAGTGATGTTCTAGAACAATCTCACACTTCAAGAGGGAAAATGAGAGAAAGGTGTTTGTTGTTTCTCATTTCTAAGGGGAGAGTAGAGAGGGGACAACACACAGAAAGACAAAGACAATCAATTGCCCTCAAAGCATAGATCTTAGATTTGGTCGATGATGCTTTCATCCACCTCCCTCTTTTCTGCATTGCCCTCTAGCCTGGTGTTGCTCAACTGGAAAACAATGGCAGAAGTCCTCCATCTGGTTGCAGTTTGTATCCCGTGCCAGTTTGAGTTGGAGTGATACAGAGACCTCCAAGTGGCTTAAAACAACAACAGCTCGCAGTCAAGAAGGCTGTTTGCATATTTCTAGCTACTGTAGCAATAAACACATTCACACACACATTCATACGCAGAGAAACCCAAGTGAGTAACTATTAAATTAATATAATTATGGAATCTGTTGATTGATTACATTCAGGGGAACGGCGGAATGGCTGGGTATAGGAAATACATTCAAATGATGAAGTGTATGATGAGACAGAGGGAGAGAAAGTACGACATGTATTAGGCCCATGGCAAGTGCAGTGGTGGAATGTCCCGGGTGTTTTAATGGAGTTTGTCTGTCCACACCTGTGGAACTAATAGCCAGGAACTGAAGTCACAAGTCCTATGAAAATATTTGGTGGAATGAGAGAGGGGGAGAAGGGGGCGTGGATCAGTTGGAAGGTTCATATCTAGAGGCAGGCGTACCTAGTTTGGCTAACGCCTAGGATTTCCATTAAATGGCAGGTTTGAGGAACAAGATAATTGCTCTAGCAGAGTCAACAACCTGAACCCATTCTCCTTCTCTATCCCTGTTTCACATAGCCCATGTGCTGCAGAATCTTTGAGAGAAAAGGACAGTGTGTATGCATGCTGTGAAAACCGCATGTCATTTAGATGTCATATTGTCACTGTAGGACAAAAACATCAATAATTGAATGAGCATTTACATACTTGAAGTTCAAAGCACTTTGAGTAACGTGTCCTCTGGCTGTGTGAAAGCTTTTTTTTTAGCCAATTAAATTATTATTTTTTTTTAATGCATGGCTTTCAGGCTAAAAACACAGTTTTTTCGAAGACTGTGATACAAAGGTTTTATGAGGTCAATGGGGATAAGAAGCCAGAATGTGATATGGAAATGGTCCTGGTAGTATTAGAGGATTGGTTGAGGGTTTCCACTGATGCAAACACTCCCCCTGTTGCTCCCTTGTTTTTTTCTTTGAAGTCAGTGATGGCAGTAGTTATCACAAATGATGTTCCCAAGTCTCATTTGCAACTGAGGAGTAAGTTTCAGTGGGACCGGGTATTTTTTATTGCAAAATATGCATGCTATTATTTGTTCTCCTAAATATCTAATTGAGTGAGACAATTTTCATGTGCAATTCTACTTGTTTTGAAGAAGATTCTTTGATCACATAATTTGATTGAAGCCAGTGTTGTCAGACAATCTGCCTTTTAAGCCATGCTAGCGACATGGCACTAGTTATGACAATGTCGGTCATTAGATTGGTGCGAAATTGTAGTGGGGAATTTATTAATGCTCCAAATTTTTAAAAAACCTCTCTGCGCTTCCCGCTCGAACAGACTATGCCATGCACATATGCTGTGGTCCAGAAGGAGGGGCAAAGACAAGATTGGCTTACCTTTATATTCTTACCCTAACATTAAAACTTAAGCAACGGATCTACCAGTCACAGAAGGGTCACCTTCAACCGTTTCTCTGGAAATCCAATTCTAGCATCAACCTTTTGACATCTATGAAAGGTCTCAATACACATCCATGTCCCCCTCAGGATGTCTGAGTAATAATAAGTTTGGGGGTCCATCTATCTATCTAGCACTGCCATCATCTGTCTGTACTGTAGACTCTTATATTCTTGTTCAAGTGCAGATATACTTGTTTGAAAGGCAGTGGTTTTAGAAATTCTGCCTATTTTCAAGCTAGCAAAATGTTTTTTCACCAAATTATAAACCAGCATTGAATAGAATCATTACACTAACTTGGGATTTCCATTACTTTTGGAAAATCACCCTCTATTGTTATGTATGAGAAACGGCTGAAAATGTGTTGCAGTTTAGAATCTTTTCTTAATTTGTAAGGGTTTTCTGTAAGCCCTTCTGAAATCTCCAGCTCTGGCATTGAGGAAAACTATCGTAAAAAAAGGAAAGAAAACTAAACATTTGCTTACTGTATGAAGAAATAAAAAATCAACAGATTTTCTACCACAATGAACAGCCATTAAGTTCATGTATGTTTCTGTGTGTCAGCTGTAAGGAGTGACTCTCATTAAGGTCAAAAATACAACCTTTATTCAAAACAAAATTGTGACGTTTTAAACTTGCCATCTTGCAACCTGAACAGACTCAATGAAGATGAAGGATGATGATTGGATCGTTGCTACTTGTATTGTCAAATACAACTGAGTCATGAATGCGTCACAGTCTCCTTCATGGTTACACAAAACTACTCTAAAATATGTAATACAGGTAGGCAGGCAGATCCTAATGTAAATGCCATTCTCTCTAGACCAGCTGAGTGACAAGGGTAACAAACATGATCCTTAAAAAATGACTGGCATGGGATTTGACCCTCTGACCTTTCCAACTGCTTCATAATTGGTGACATTTCCAAGGTCATGGGGGGGGTCACAGTGTATTCTGATGGACAGATGCCAGTTGATAAATGTAAAAACTGGAGAGCAGGCTGGAGGTTCAAAGGGAAGCTTAGCCATTGCTTGCTTTTACAGTGCTGTAGGCTCACATGCCTTCCAGACTTTTAAATCCTTCCGGAGATGTTAGACTGTGAGGTGTGACTAGATAATGGAGTATGTCGCGTAAGTGTCGAGTATGTCAGCTTGGATGAGAGGAAACAAAAACCCTCCTTCATTTCCCAGCCATCTTCGGTCACCAGAACAGAGGTAACGGTGGGCAGACAGAGGGTGAATAACTCTGTGGATCAAGCCCCATCCAAAGCTGTGGCAATGTGCCGAGCTGCCCTATACCGCACGACTTCTTCCCCCTTTCCGAGACTTTAATCTTCATCCCACTTTCATATCAAAGACAGAATCGCTAATGTGGGAGGATTGGAGGGAAGGAAGGAGAGAGGTAGAAAGAGGGAGTGGGAGGTAATGGGGGAATAATTGGGGAATATGGTTTCCAAAGCTGTGTTATTTTTTATGAAGCTGAGAGATGTATTCAAGTCTGGAGATCAAACGGTGTGTGGTGCTTTTTATGTTCTCAGACCACAGTGAATGAAGAAGCTGAGGTTCCCTGCAACGGCCTGCTCTGTGTCACCCGGGGAACTCAAACAGCTTTGCCCCTCTCTCTCTCTCTGTCTCTTTCGTTCTGTCCCTGTACTGTTTCTCCCATTCTGGCCATCAAGCTGCTGCCGAGCCATTTGTTATAAGTCAGTCTGGATTTTGCTGGGTTCAGTGGAAGGCGTTCAAGTCCCTGAATCAGTCTGCAGATATTATCTTTTGCTGCGACAGTTAAAATGGCACACTGTCTGTACCTTTTATTTCAGAATAATATGAAAAGGCTGCCTCGAGAAAGCCTCAGACAAATCACAGATGAACTGACTGTATTCTGTAGCTGTTGAAGTATCAGGTGTTTAACAGGACATAAAGTCTGCTGTGTGTAAAATGTGACGGATCATTAACAAGGGTGTATCCCAGAGGAAATGACACATTTTCTCATCGATGATCTCACTCGCGCATTTGCACGTAGATTGGAGGCATCTGCCTTGGATGGACGAGATCACAACCTTATCTGAGTCAGTGTTCCCAACCCGTGCTGTTTTCCGACCACACTTGGCCCGGTGCCCCCTCGCTCCACTTTGCACTCATTTGCCAACTGACAACTTGTAAATAAACTTGGTGAGAGAGGTCACTCAACACCCACTTCTCCCTCAAATCTCCTCTTCATCCCTGTCATTCCTTATTTTGGCGAGTCGGTCATTTAGGTTTGTTTGGAGTAATAACACAGAAAAGACTCCCACCCTTGGAGAGATTTAGTTCCCTGGAAGAACTGAATATGACTTCATGGAGGTTACCTTTTCTCTTTATTAATGTTCCATAGTGGACCTTTTACGTGTCACCCTGTACAGAAGTTTTCTTGTGTTACAATGAATGCACTTTAAGATTTTTTGGCTTCATTTGGAGTTTTGTTTCTGGCGCCTGGTGAATTTAAGTCCAGTATCCACTCTCCTTTTAGCTCTGTTTTTTGTCAACCCCCTCCTGAGGAACATATCTGGCTGTTTAGCTGCTCTACTACAATCATCAGCTAGTCACTAACTGTGTCTGTCTGTGCTGAGCATGTAGTTTACAGATAGCATTTTTTGCTGCCTGCTTCACGCTGAAAAACCAAAACAATAAGATAAAAAATCATCAACTCCAGAGTTGAATACATTTTCAGTTCACCACTTAGAACTAAACAAACTATTATTGGTATAAAAAATAGTGTCTACAGCAGCTTTAAAGGGGACATGTTATGCAAACGTTCAGGTTTATACTTGTTTTAGCGCCTGTCTTTTTAAGCCGCCCTCCCAAAAAAGCGCTGTCTGCTCTGATTGATCAGCATTCCAGGTCTTAGGTATCTGTGCTTTCACTGTCTCTGCACCATCATTGCAGCCTTGAAGTGACTGTAATGGAACTGTAGCAGCACTTTCTGACGATACAGTCATGACATCACAATATGGGACTTTTCAGCACAACAGCTGCATCAACCAGATGTTTCAAAGGTCCAAACTATTTCTTTGAAGAACTTGTGCACCGTGTGCTTGCAAAGACAACAGCACAAGTCCATGAGTCTATTTTGATTTATTTGCTCTAGTTTAAGGAGGCCCTGCCTCTGCCGCCTTTCAGCGTCGCTCCATCCTCCCCCACAGCTCCTCTGGTGTCCAAGGATGTGTCTTATTCTCATGTCTGTGGTGTAAGTTTTATTCCTCTCCAACTCTCATATTCCACCCACCAATCCTCCCATCCCCTCCAGCTGCCAAGTGGAGACAAAGAAGTTGCTTCAGCCCTCCTTTGGTCTGGTGATTATCTAAGCAAGGGCCCATCAATCTAAACTATCTCCAGACTGAAGAATGTCCCCTTCTTCTGACTGCCAGGTTGGAGATAAACACATATCAGATCTTGAGAATCAGCCCTTAATGAACCATTAGATGCATGCAGACTGATCTGATCGTCTTATCATAACTTCCCAAACTGCTGCTCCGTCATGCTAGATATACTGATATGATCTGATTAAAGTCCCGAGCACAGATCCCACCATTCAAAAACAGAAAAATAATTCTAAAGAGTTCCACTTGATTTCAGCCATTTGCAACATAATGCATAATGAGAAGGTTATTATTGCGTCTAGCCTCGCAAAGGTTGAATGTGCTGTTTAATTGGCTCCTGGCAGCACTACAGGAATCTCATGAGGCAGGTGAACAAGGAAATGGAGTTCATTCAACACTACACAATTATCTGAATGATTGTTGTCATTAAAAGCTCTTTTTTTTCTCCTTCCTGATGAACAGCGCTCAAAATTAACATTGTGGGGAGCAGACCAGACACTTTACAGCCCATTAACCATAAATTTCTCTTGATTTTAAAATGTTTACAGCAGTAACAGATGTGCAAATAATTCATTTTCACTTGTTTGAATCATACTTAGGATATACAGTCTCTCATATAGCACGCAGGCATTTCACACAACTTAGAGGTCATATTCAGATTATATAAGTTTGCAGTTTTGATATGCAGCCAGCTTTTGGTCCCCCTAAACTGTCCCAGACTGACCATGTCGACTCCCGCCGCCTTTGATCGTCGTTGTTATATCTTGTCTCGTGGCAACTGGAACATTCCATTGTGTGTCTCTGATCACCTCCTGATGACTGCGCTATGGAGATAAGAGACAGGGAATGAGGAGATCTGGTTTTAATATGGAAAGGAGTCCCAATGAAATCAATCATACACAAGGGAACTGAACAGGGAGTCACCCCGACCGCGATTAGTGTCAAGAGAGCGGAGGGGTGTTGACAGGACGGGAGGGAAGGTCAGAGGGAGATACAGTGTCGTAGAGTGATAGAGAGATAAGTTTTTAGGGAGGAAATATAGTTAACTCCTGTATCTTAGAAGCACGCTTCGCTTGTCATGCTCCAAGCTTGGAATGATTTGTTCCTCTTCTTTTTTTCTCCATCTCACCTCCCACACTCCACTGTCCAATAACTACACTCTGTCCTCAGTCTCTCATTCACCTGGGTTTGGTTTAAAGGTCCCATATTATGGCCATTTTCAGGGTTCAATAATTTTATGATTGAAAGTATTCTGGGTTTCTACTAAAGCATGTTTACAAGCTTTAATGTACAAACTATAATATAATTACTGCTTTAAATCATGCTTTTGTAGAAAACCGGAATACTTTTAATTTTAATTGTATTTTTCTCATGTCTGTCTGAAAATACGTGTATTCATTCTCTCTCTGAAACGCTCCATTTTAGCCCCTGTCTCTTTAAGCACCCCCTCCTGAAAAAGCCCAGTCCGCTCTGAACGGTCAGTGTTTCTGGGTCTTCAGCATCTGCACACTTGGTGACTCTGCATCTTCATTGCAGCTGGGGAATGACCGTAGCAGCTCTGTAGCAGCACTTACATATAGTATAGTTGTGACATCACAACAAGTCCTGATGGCTTATTTAAAGGCACAGTTTCTGAAAACAGGCTACAGTACTTATGTGATAAGTGATATGAGACATATGAGAGGGACAGCCAAGACAGTTGCTACGGCTGCTTGTTACTTTACACCATATAACATATATTCTGTGTTAAAAACAAGCAAGCAAATTTTATTATGGCCTGTTTTCGCCAATGTCAGTTGTATAGCTGCCTTTGTTTGTGAAACAGTGAGGCCATTATATTGGCGCTGGTCTCTGTTTTCTTGGCCCAGCTGCAGATCTGCAGCATCTCATTCAGCCACTTTTTTTTTGTTTCCTCCTTTTCAGTGTGTAAAGTGTGATTATTGAAACAAGACGCAGTGCTTTTGGCAAACCAACATGTTCCTGTCTCCTTTTCCTTCCTTGATATTTAACAAACACGCCTGTAGAGCCGTACTGGATCACAAGCAAATTAGCAAGCAGCACGCCCCAATTTGTTCTCTGTCTAAAATCAGGAAGATCTCAGCTAATGACTATAAATATTCCATATATGATTTCACATTTTCTTTTGGAAGTTTTTTGTCATGATATTGCCAAGTTTACACGTCGGCCTGTTTCTAACTGACTGACCTGCACAACATGGTGTTTTTACACAAAGAAAATGTATGTTATTTCTACGAGGCAGATACTCATGGCATTTTTAGTATTCATGGGTTGCGCTAATACAGCGGGTATTCCATCAAATCCTGTACAATAGAAAATATCAGTTTTTCCGAATAAATCAAGTATTTATCAATTGTTCTCTAATTCTCTGAGTCTCCAGTGTATGTTCCTGGAGACACCTACTGTGACAGAGGCTGTTTTGAGTATTATTGCCATGTGTTTATACAGTATGTCTGTCTGTCTGTCACCATGATAGTGGGTTAGGGTTATTCATTCACAAACTTTACAGGTGTGTAGTGGAGATCAAAATAATGGTCAGATGTTTTGGTCCGGGCAAGGGTGCCTGAAGTAGGGGTGTAGGATCCCACATACACCGTTTTGCTGTCATAAAGACTCACTAGTATACTAAATGTGTAGTAATCCGCAACTGAAAATAGTCCCCAACAGATGCACAGTTTACTCCACTTTGAGTAATGTTTGGTTAAAACTAGTGTCCAGCTTTTTAAAAACATTTTGGAACCTTTTTTTAAAAAAAATGTAAAGAATGTACAGTATATGTGACCTGTTTTCAAAGATTTAAGTCTTCAGCAGGAACAAATTGTTTTTTGAGCTAAGTGGAAGCATCTATGGAACTCTAGTACTACGAAAAGCTACATTAATTTAACCATGTAATATATGTATTGACAGAAGAAATATTTTCGGTCATTGTAGACATTTTAAAACAGAACACCATATTGTAAAAAATAATCCAGGTACCATACATGGCAGAGTATACAGCTGCGACATAATGTGTCTCCTTACCTTCAAAGCAGTCTGGTAGTCTAACAACGAGTACAGTCTTGAAAACTCTAACTGTAATTCATCACAAGAACATAATGATTCAAATGAATGTAATTGTTGTAATATAGGTGGACCGACTCAGAAATTGTGGAAGTTAAAGGGTAAGAAGCAATGGCAATCCCAATGGCAGCGTTACTGAAATGCTTGTCGTAAAAAAAGATATATTTTGATTACTCAAAGGAGATAATCTGTGATTTAAAATTGGGCTGCAGATGTCCTCAGGCTGGGTCTCTCATTAAACATGTGAAACCTGGAATTATTCAATTTATATATTTTCTTTAGCAGATCAATACAGTGGAATTGATATACTGTCATACGTGCGCTTAAGGGATTATACTTATGCTGTTGCTGCTTATAAACACGTGTGGTTCAATGTACACTGTGTACGAATTGCAGGCACACAAATCACACATTGATACAGACTCTAAATCAGACGTCCATTAACATGCATTTTCCCTGCCCTCCGCTTGTCATCCTCCCCTCCCTATTATCTCACACTTCCAGTGCTCCTAATGACCTGTGCTGCTCTCTGGTGGCTCTTATAGCCGTCATAAGGCTTGGCTTGGGGCCACTGTACAGCACTCCAACGGGACATATTAACTCAGTTTTTCTCACAGTTTTTACATCGCCCCGTGGGTGCACGTCAGCAGCCACATAGCTTCTTTTATGTGTTTCATACTAGAAAAGCAGACTGATTATGACTGCAGAGACGTGGCCACCGTAAAAATCTCACTTATCACATGCTTGCTCCACTGACACTGCACTACTGTTCCAGCAAACCGTGCAAGAAATTGTTTGAAATGATTTAAAGATGATGGCATTATATGTGAGGGATGACTAGACATCAAGGATTTGTTTCCTGTCCTGTACAGCAGTCTGTGTTGGTGGCTCTTTTTTTGTTACTCTGAATCTTACAACTTAAACCATCTTTACAACTATATAGACAGAATTGTACACACACACACACACACACACACACACACACACACACACACACACACACACACACACACACAAACACACTCATGCAGCAGCTATGTTTATACAGCCAAGCGATGGATTTGGGGAGGTGTGAGGCCGGAACTGGCTGGGTCCTCTTACACAGCCAGTGCTCTTAGCCAGCAGCTAATAAAGACTGGCATTGATCCTGATGGGTGGGGTGGGCTTCGGCTGTGACCACAGTCAGACGGGGCTATGCATTATATGCTGGTGGCCTGGTTTATATGCATGTGTGTGTGTGTGTGTGTGTGTGTGTGTGTGTGTGTGTGTGTGTGTGTGTGTGTGTGTGTGTGTGTGTGTGTGTGTGTGTTTGAGGTTCTCTGTTGGCTCTTCAACTGGTTAGCTCTGGAGACTGAAACACCTTGTTGGGGTCAGCTGCTTTTTAAGTGAGTGATCAATCATGCAGAGGCCAATAAACAGTTAGTGGTCCTCAACTTGGATTCAAACCATCCAATGAATTTCCATTTAAAAACATATTACGAGGTGGAAAGGGGGGACAAGTGATTCCTGAGCAGAGAGGGATTCAGCAAATTTCCTTCTGCCCTCGAGAGCAGGTAGAAAGAGTGATGGAGGGGCGTGCACTGTGACCTGATATCCTCAACTATGTTTGGTGTTATATAAAGATTCCCAAGTGCAAATACACACACTGCACTAACCCCTGCCTCCACATACTATTGGAAAACAGCAACATAATTGAAATGGAGCTTACAGCATGATCCCATCCCACATCCTCATCCTCTGATGGCCCTGCGTCACGCTGTCTGAGTCCTTAAGCAACAACAATTCACTTGCTGGCTCATTTCCTCATAGTAGCTTTTTAAAGCCCACATTGCATTTAGTCAATCTCTTGTATTGTAGACTGTCTGTCAAGAGGAAGCTTCAGGCTTCCCATTGGCCTGAATAACTGCTGCTTCTGAAATCTTTTCTTGTTATTTTCTGAGTAATTTCCCTGGTGTGTATTTATTTATTTATTGGAACAAACTCCTAACACATATCAGACAACCACTTTTGTTTTTACTGTTTTATTTTTTATCATTTATTGTCACTTTTACTGTTATTTAATATTTCCCACACTTGTTCTATGTTGTTTTGTAAAATTACTAACATAAGTCACTTGTTTTTTACTAGTATTTTTCCTATATATAACATTGAATTATTTATTTTCTAGCTGTTTTATTTCCTGTTGTTGATTTATTTTGTTTTTTTGCAATGCACTTTGGGCCTTTCCGGGTCTGGTATGACTGGTTGCTTATGGTGGCTAATGTTAACAAACTTCAAATAGATGTTGCTGAGTGTGTTTTCAGACTTTATCTTATGTCACTGATCAACACTGCAATGGTTTTATCGCAAAGGTTCGGTGGCTATTGCTACTTATACTAACTCCCCCTTTTATTATTTATATTCCTGTTTGTCAAAAAGTTTTCCTCATAAAAACAGGTGTTTAGTGTTTAAAAATTAGGTCTTTAGTACAAACCAAAATGTGTCTGTATTGAAAACTTTCAAATTCTGAAAGCTGGCATCAAATGCTTAGTTAGGTCTTGTTAACATGAACACACATATTTATTTATAAGTCATCATTTTGGCAAACTTATTGTATGGCTGGATATGTAAATACAATATATCCCCCAGTATTGAAATATTTCAAACCCAATACAACCATAAACAAGACATAAAATGAATTGTGTTACATAAATCAGCAATAGAGGGAAGACAAACTGAGGAGAAGTACTCCTTGAAAGTTTTGGCATTGAGACTCATTCACTGACATGTTAATCACAAAATGTTTTACTGTGGAAGACAGAACTTACGCAGCTGATACTATGGATTTACAGATTCCCAGTTCAATATTTTATTTAGGCGCATGCCTTTACTCCTCGTCCTGGACTATTTCAGATTTTTTGGTCATCCGCCCTGCTGCCTGTGCCAGAGAACCCCATTCAGATGGAGCCCAGTCAGTTGATAGTCCAGTAGCCTCCAGCACGGAGACATTTCAGCTCCTTCAGGGGGATTTGACGAAGATTTCCTGCCCCTTATTAAATTATAATCTCCCTTCTACCTCTCTTTTTCTCCCCTTCCCTCCATTTCGGACAGAAAAATAGGCCCCCTTCTCTGTTTTGCTGCCAACTGATATGTGTGTTTGTGCGTGCACGACACGTGCATGTACGTGTGAAGCTGTTCTGGCTGCTAGCGGAAGGAGCATGTGGGATGATTGGCGGGGTACGCATCTGAAGTGGGTCAACAGGGAGATCAAGAGCTAAAGCTTTTACTTTCTTTCATTTTTTCTTCTCCATCTCGCAGTCTTTCTTTTTACCCATCGTAATGACTTCACATCTCCTTCATGGCTTCCTGGTTACTCTTCTCCTTCTGTTGCTTCAATTTCGTTTTACGGTCAATAAGGCACTTTTGTCTTTTTCTTCCTCTTCTCCCCATCCCTTGACACAAGTTTCCATCTCCCTCCATCCAGTGGCAGCCTTTGACAATGTGATCTGTATTAGCTTGTTTTTTTAGTGGAGTGTCAAACTGTGGAATCCTTTGATAGAAACAGGCTATGCAAGGACTTTTCTGGGCTTTTCCCTTCTGGAAGATAGCCCCAACTACGTGCAACTTGGGATTTTTTCCAGTCCTGGCAAAAAAGAATGGAACAACTGATGATGTGCGATTGTTCCGGGTTTAGTTGCCTTATTTAAGCGCCCCAGAACATTTCTCACCTTCAGAGCACTGAATCGTAAATAGACCCATGCACACACTCCACATGGGTTTGACTCCTCGCCACAGCCAGCTTTGCCTTTGGATGAACTGCCACCATGAATATTTTGACACACAGTCAGGAAATAACGAAGCCACGTTGTGAAAAAGCCCACTGTGAAACTCTTTATGAGGAAAATCATGATTCATTTGTGCTGTGGCATATTTTGAGCTCTTTTCTTTGTCTCACTTTTGTCAGTGTGTTCTCTGGCCTGTGTATCTACTGCACATTTCAGAGGCCCCATTCTGGCAGAAGTAAAGCCGCCCACCCAGTGAAGGGAGAGAGGTAACAGCTACTCTGAGACATGGCACAGAAACACAAGACATAACACAGATCAAGCCGAACCCAATACATTAGAGCCCTAAAAAGTCCTGCATCCAATCCCTGATCCTGCACAACACCACCCTATCCAGCTACTGAACAATTGATCATCTGCTCAACTCTGCAGCTTGACAGTGATTGTCCAATCAAAGCTTTGCAACTGTATTGATACGCACATCAGGACTGTTGAGCTTTGGATATCACCAAATGCCAAAACGCATAGGGCTCTAATAAGACCAATATATGAAGAGTTTGGAGTATGGTGTCTTATTTTAGCCTTTACAAATCAAAAATTCAATAACTAACCATACTTACCATAGACTGTTTAAGATATGGAAGTTAAGCTCAAAGTGGGTGGCTCCGGCTGTCTCCATCTTGGCAGGGCCTGATGCCGCCTAGTCTAACTATCAGGTTTACAGAGCTGTCATTTTGCAGACAAATCCATGGTCATTGTCTCGAAATAAGATGCTGATTTTGTTTTTAAAGAATGACTATGAATTATGCCTATGTAGGTACTGTGCTATAGAATGGAAACCGAAGCTTTACTTTTACTTCCAGTTACCTTTGCTGTCCCCACTCACTCCCATGTTTCTCTTCTCTTCTTCTGCCTAGACATTTGCTGTTATGTTAATTAAGAATAACAGAGACTTGAGTATATGTCAGTACCAGTGGACTTAAAGGAAAAAAGAAACGCCTTGCTTGGTCAGGCCTTGGCAGCACACAATAAAAGTATTCACACCAGCAATGAGCAGTGGGGAGAGCGGGAGGTTTAAGGAGGAGAGAATAAGAGGAACAAGAGAGGGAGAGAGAAGAGCTGAGGGTGCCAGGCGAGACCTACGAGGCAGGGAGGGACAGAGAAATCGTTGTGATTACTGGGTGTCCTCGAAGTTTTCCTTCTGAAGTGAGGTCATTTCCACAGTGCCCTCTAACATGATTCCCTTTATAGGTGTATTTTCCATTCCATAAATCTCTATTTTTTAATTAATTTGTCATTTTTCACATTTTGATAAAAATGTGATAAATGATTAAAAGATACTTTCACCAGTAATGTCAGTTTTTGACATATGCTTTCAATGACCTGTCTTGCTGAACATTTATTGCTCTGGAAAGGTGAAAGCAGATCGCCTTTTATGATATTATTTTGTTTTACTCTTTCTTCCGATCACCTAATCAGCTGCTCATATTGAGTTTAGGTGCACTGGCGGTTCAGCCAAAAAGGTATAGCATGGTTCTTGGCAGGTCAGGGGTTAGGCTCGACGTTTTGCAGACTTTCAATCTGTCTCCCTTGGCTATATCTTGATCTGAAATGCTTCACTGAAAGATGAGATGATAGAGCATGAATCGGTAAACAGCAGGGTAGCCAGCCTGGCTAATACATTGTAATTAATGCCCTTTTCCCTGGCCTGAAACTGTTCATGCAAGGAGCTTGATAAAAGGTCCCTATTAAGACTCACATGTAACTGTAAATGTGTAAGGTCCCTCAGGTTAATAATTCTGTGAATAATTAGCCTCACTTTGACTGCTTTACCTGTTGCCCCTGCACACACACACACGCACGCACACACACACACTTTCATATGCACGATGCATCACCCCCTATCTTATAATTAGCATGTCTGCTTCTGCACTTAGATAAGTGCCCAGGGGTATTAAACGTGTTCCTCTGAGTGAAGTCATCAAGAAATGGAAACCCTCTTTCTGACCTCTTCAGTCACTTCCCCTCCCCATGCTTTCTTCGCAATCTGTCCCCCCCCCCCCACATACACACACACACACACACACATTTTACAACAGCTACACCCCCCATTTCCTTTTACTCTCACTCGTTCGCTCTTAAACCATTCCATCAGCGTAAACTGACCCCTCTCTGACTGTCTCTTAGCCCTTTTCACACCAGCTTCAACCTTCAGGGATGTTAGGAAAACACAGCCCTGCTCCACAGATACCATTTCCTGAATCGATGAGATGCTTGTCTTTGACCTTTACTGTTTTATTAGGGCCTTTTTTTAAACTCCCCTGAAGCACTCTTTTCAATCCTGTCTTCAGTTCGGAGTTAATTTTTCATCTTCTATTTTGCTTCTTCCCATTTACTTTAAGATGGATACATTTGAAAACCAAGGGTGCATCTGTCATGTGGTTGTAAGGGAATCCTCAGGTTGCACCAGAAGATAACAAGCAAGACAGATGGCAGGCATATATGCAGACATGACAGATTACAGACTTATTCCTTACAGTAATATCAACTGCATGGTGAGCATATGGGCACATTGCACATTACATTACTGTGATTTTCAGCCACAAGAACATTAGCCAGGTTTGGTACGGATGCTGGGTGATGAGGACTAGCTCACAGTCGACAATCTAATTTATCCTAAAGGTGTTGGACAAGTTTTCCCCACATCAAATTCTGAAAACTGATTTTATGGACCTGGCTTTGTGCAGTTAGGTGATCGGCACGACAGAAAATTAATGGGCAACTATTTCGATAGTTGTAAGTTAGTCATCAAGGACAAAAGCCGAACATTTCCTAGTTCCAGTTTCTAAATTGTGATGATGTGCTCCTCCTCTTTCTTATGTAATAGTAAACTACAGTTGATATATTTGGGTGGGGGAGTGTAAGCCAGACAAAACAAGCAATTTGAACATGTCAACTTGGGTTTTAGAAACTTGTGACATTATTGTCAGTCATTTCTGACATTTTATGGACAAAACAATGCACTGATTAATCAAGAAAATTGTATTAATCAAGTCATATTAATGGATAATTAAAATAAGCATTAGTTGCAGCGGTAGTTGTGGCATTATGATTTCCCATAGTTGGAACTAAAAAGTCTGAGCTCAAACCATGAACAACATCACACCAGGGGAGTCCACATTCTATTGGTTGTATAGTGAGTATATACCTGTATATGTATAGTATATGTATGTATATGTATGTATATGTATGTATATTTTCCTGATGCATGCACTTTCCAGCTGGTGGCAACTGATATAATTCATGTGAATGCATCATCATATAAGCATTAGTTTTGTGGTCACTTTTAAACAAACACACACACACACACACACACACACACACACACACACACACACACACACACACACACACACACACACACACACACACACACACACACACACACACACACACACACACACACACACACACACACACACACAGACTTATATGTGAATAGCCACACTGTTTCCCCAGTGCTTTGGTGTTGAGTAATACAGGGTGCATTCAAAGCCACCTAAAACTGTGACCACTACTCAAATAAGTACGCAGTGAGCTGACACCGGAAAGGCGTAATGCTCCGAGTGCCATTCAAACTGAAAGAGCGATTACCTCATTGAAAAGAAGGTGATTCTCTAAATAAAACCCCACACGTTTAATTTCCTCTCCCCCCTCACACACTCACCCTCAGACTCACTAAGAGCTGTGTGGCTCTGGCCCCTAGCATGTTGTGTTACTGCGGGGCTCACTTTCTCCCTCCTCTGTCTTTCCCTCAATCTCGTATGTAGGTATAGAACAAGGTCTGGCGTTCACACAGGTCAATGGTCAATGAAGCTCTGTGTTGTCTGGAAGTGATACCTTAGCAATGTTTGGTCCTGTTTATGTATGTTTTAAGAGTTTGCTTAATGTTTGCAGGTGCATGTGTTTTTACTGCAAATCTGTAAAATCCGTTAATACTCATATGTCTAGACTACAGATTGAATAATAAACCACAGATGTATAAATTTAGTGTATTTTTAGTGTGCCTTTCTTCCTCTAGTGCTGGAAACTCTGTCTTGCTGTAAAAGGGAAGTTTTGTTTTGTGGTATTTACAAGAAGAGGTTTTGGTAAAGGAAGATGGCTGTGGTTGAATAAAAGCTGACCACCCCTGTGGGTTCATAGTAACAGGAATGGTTATGGTCATGGTTGTGGCTAAGGTGGTTAGTCAGAATTGGATGAATCAGCTAAAATATGTGGTCGGGTTTAACTGCAGTTCTCTACGAGACCTGTGGTCGTAACTAAACTATCTAACAATCATGGAACTCAGTTGTTGTTGAACCAGTTGGTGTTTTTGTAAAAGCTTGTACATGATGTTCAGGTGTTGATTCCTCCTCTCAAGGAGAGGCTCAAATGTTCACCACAAAATAACCCGTCTCCTCTTCCCTCCATTGCATAGAATCCTCACACTGTGTACCTATAATCTCTCTGCGGAATGTGGTTTAGGAAATGCCTGGCAGTCTGGATCCACACATGTACCGTTTAAGGGAAGTGGAGGCAGAGCACCTTCAACCTCACCTCCCCAGCGCTGTTGATTTCATTAGCGGCTAGATGGAGCAGTTAGGGAAGTGTGTGCTTGGCTCGCACTCAGCCGCGGTGTATGTGTCTCTTCTGCCTGTCTGAGCAGGCCACTGGAGATGTTGCTGAGTTTGGGTTTGGGTTTGGAGGCTGCTGAATCTGCTTTGGCGGCCCGAAAGCCTTCGCAGATTAACATTTAGGCTCCGTTAAAATGGCATGCAACACATGTTCGATAAAGATTCCAAGCTTCGGGTATGGTTTGCGTCTGTGACTTAGATTACCAGTTAGTCTGGAGACAGATCTGTGAGTTGTATTTTATGTGGGAAAGTGGGATGTCTGTCCATGTTCATATGCACTTGACTTGCGTGTCTTTGTGTTGTAGTTTCTACAACAGTACCATCAGCTACAGTAATAATAGTAAAGCAATTTAAATCAGTTTTCGACATAAAACAAATACAAAGACACGCAAAACAACCAAGATTCCTCTCAGTGTGCGTGGCCCCAAATGTAGCTTCTTCCTCACCTCAGGTCTCGGTGCCCAGCCATGTCTTCTCAGCGACAGCTAGTTTATGTAACTTCAAAGTGTCAGAAAATGACCAAAAAGAGACACAAAACACCCACAAAGAGCCACAAAAGTATTTCATCAAACAACCAAAGAGAGACACTCGCTCTGGGTTTCTTGCTCCTGTGTAGTAAGGATGGGGGCTTTTACATATTTGTGTCCAGGGGCCCATTTTCTCATAATCTATACATGGATGTGTGTGTCAGACATAGCACAGTTATTTAACAGCTGTCTGGAAGTGGGAAAAGAAAAGTGATGACTATGAGAATGTCATGATGGAGTTGGCGGTGCCCTTTTACACCCGAGGGGAAGACTCTCCCTTATTTCCTCATTAATGGTACGTTTCTGTTCTGCTCGTTCTGTCTTTGTGTATTTTTGGATCTGTTACCGTAATAATGTGTGGGGTGATTTCATTTTTTTTCAGCTAAATCTGTTTTATATAAAGTGTCACTCAGCCTGCCAGACATGACTTTTTCACTGTAACTCTGGATGCTGTTCATGTTTAATGACTGGGGCTGGCTTTGATTCACCGTTAGCTTTCCTCTCCTCTCAAACCAGGGCTTTTGTTTTATTTTGTTTTGAATGGACCCATTTTATGTGAAAGTGAGTGAAAGTTAACAAGTTTCAGCATTCTTAAGACACCCATGCAACGTAACCACTTACCAGAGCTATATTGTTTTCTCATGCATACTAAGAGTGTGTGATTGGTTATGTGGGTGTTTGTGTGTGTGAGATGTATGAGTCTCAGTCCAGCAGTGGCTCATAGTGACCAGCCATAGAGGATTGCGTGAGATTTTTTAATGTCTGCAGAGCTTTTTGAACAAAACCAGTTGATAAACAGCTTGTGAAGTTCTGTGAACCGCCTGTCTGCGTCTGATCCCTGTTCAGGCACGGCTTCTGGGTTTGAGTGTGTGTCGCTCGGGTTCTTGAGAGAGTTTGACGCCTGCAGAATGGTGGGCATCCAGAGACGCCTGTTAAATTACATCTGCACCAAAACCACAGACCCCCATACCAGACGAGCTTCCCCGCCAACCAGCCAGCAAGTCGGCCAACGACCGAATGCTGCCCTACCAATACTGCTCTCTCTTTCTCCTGTTTTGTTCTTTTAACATTTTTGTCTTTGTTTGCTTCAACAACACATAGCATGGCACCATAAACTAGCATAAACATATGCCGCAGACACACGTCGCTTATGAATAATAACAAAAAACTTTCTCAAAAACCTGGAGAAATACTAATTGACTGTAAAACAGGAATTTGACTACACAGCGATGTGGTTGCTAAACAATCACAGACATTGGTACAAGTAAAGCTATAAAACAGACCTCATCTCTGCACACACACATGGTGGCAATGAATACACCTTTTTCTAAATACGTGTGAGTTGAAGTCTGCGGTGAACTCCCAGATTACTCACAATCCCTGCTTCCAGTTAACTATAGTACATCATTTAATGTATTTTCCCAATTACAAAGATGCTGTTGCTCATTGTAAACTTTAAAAGGGAACTCTCCTGTAACTGTCGCAACCCAAACTCAGTCCATATTGATTTGGTTGATCTATTGATTTCTTTATCTTTGTGTCGTGCATGCATAAGTGCCCAACCCTCATGGGTTAGCAAGACTCCAAAATTACTGGTGCTGGGTTCGACATTTCATTTCCTTACAAAATTGGAGGTTATTTTACAGCTTGGTCTTAAACAAAATATTCTGCCCTCTCTCTCCCATGCTTTGCAAATAAAATATGCTCCGAAGAAGGTTCCCCTGGGGTACCCTGGTAGCTCAACTGGTAGAGTGTCACATATACAAAGGCCGAGTCCTTTTTGCTGCGGCCTGGCTTTCAATTCTAGAAATTAAATTTGCTAGAGTGATGAAGTGTTTCTCTCCTTTGTCTCATTTGGTTTGCCATATCTCACCTGTTCCTATTGTGACAAAGTGATGATTTTGCTGTATATATAGTCCTGTAAGTGTATGATACTGTCATAGGTCCCAAATTGTAAAAAGTGGGATTTTCATGTCTTTGTCTTTTTTTATTCTAAAGCAATTTTCTACAAAAATACTGTAAAAGTATCAAAACGCTCGATTCACAGAGGAATGCACACATCCCATATTCCGAAACTGTGCCTTTAAATGAGCCGTCAGGACTTCTGTACTGTTGTGATGTCACAATTGTAGGTAGAAAGTGCTGCTATAGTAAGCTAGTTAGCTAGTTATAAATTGTATGTCTCTCGTCTCTCATTTGCCAAATGTCACATGTATGTCGCTTAAATCAGATCATCAAAGCATCCCTGGTAGGTTAATAAACTTGCAGTATACAGTTTCTCAAAGCTATGCACCACTTTCTCTCATCCTCACACAATTTCAATGCCTGATATAAACATGACCTTTTGGGCATTCAAACAGGAACATGGTGAACCAGAGATTACATTTTGCATCCCACATCATCACAAAAAACTTCCGAAAGTCATCAGTCCAAAGAGAGCTGACGAAAACAGCTCAGGGGAGAGTTGCAATGAAAATCAATGCCATTTTGACAGATCATTTCAGTTAAAGTCCAAACCTGGACACCTACAGTTGCTCACTTATGACACACAAACACACTAACCATCCTCTGGTGGTTTCCTGTTCACACCTGACCACGGTTGTGAAAATATTTGGCAGTGGGTGATGTGGTCACGTCTTCCTGAAGTTAATTAAAGTCAACATATCTGGCGGTCACAGGTTCTAAGAGCCATCTAGGCTGAATATTAACCCAACCAAAATACTGAGCATACAGTACAGCAGCTGAGAGCAGGGGCATCAGCAATATGCTAACAGCGTATATTGGTGCATGCTTTCACCTCATGTTTGGAATTAAATTGAATGAATGAGATAATTTGAGTGTCCTTTACCAGTGCTGAAGTGTGTCTGTTGTTAATATATCTGCGTAAATGTAATGTATGCTTAAGTATCTTCTGCATTCCCTACTTTTAAGCAAGAAACATGTTTCCTCGGTTTCCGTTCGCCAAAATGTCTGTGGCTGGCTTGGCTAGGACATATTATGCTTGTATACAGACAAACTAAATAAAACTAAAAACGAATCTTCACAACAAAATAAATGCCATATCAGTGTATTACCTCAAATTGCGTGTATTAGAGTAATTGACTAGTTACAGCCAATAAACGGCAAATGCATGTTTTACAAGGGTACATTACTGTGTGCCTTGCAACTTTCAAGTGTTTCAAATGAAGGGTTTTTCCACAAATGTGTGGCATTGTGAGGTGTTTACAGTAGTAGATTATTCTGTCTTAGACCAGTATAATTCCATTACTCATTATCACTTTAGGTGTTAATGCCGCCTCTGCTTTATCCCATCATACTCTTGTGATGAAATTACACTGCTATTTTTCATTGAGTTGTTTTAAACTGTCACCTTTTCTCTTCTGTTTGTGCCTCCAGTTCTTTGTGTGTGACATCTGAAGCCTGGGATGCTCGTGACCATGCTGTTGGCTCCTGCCTGTGTGCTACTGATGCTGGGGGCACATGCTCTTGCTGGAGGCTATCCCCCCATGCCCCACATGAAGTACATGCAGCCCATGATGAAAGGGCCTATTGGACCCCCGTTCAGAGAAGGCAAGGGACATTACGTTGGTGAGTAATCCCTGTGGTGTATGCATGTCTCTTTTACTTTTATGTCTCACCCTGTCCTGCATTAGAAGACAGTATCTAAGAAACTTTTTCCAATTATCTGACCAAAAGTGAGCATGATGGGGATTGTATGGACATGCAAGCCCAAAACTACACACTAAAGAACAGAGACAAAAAAACAAACATCCTAGGAATATAATCGATCTCCAGCGTTGCAGTTAAAGATGCGATTGATACGGAGAACCTCTCAGGACAGACGTGTGTTCTACAGCTACTGGTTTAGGGGAATTCTTCAGGCAGTTAAAGGGCTCACTGAAGTGTGTGTCTCCTTGCCCTGCGGGTCCAGCGGCATTTGGCAGGTTCTCAGTTGGGGCCTAATGGAAGCCTGATTGGCCACTGTTTGCTGAGCTCCACTGGGCCAGTTGTTCCTCCTGCCATCTGGATGTTGTTACCCCACTGTTTATCACATATTCTTCAGCTGTGGGATGAAGGAGTGTGAAGGAAATAAAAATAGATTATATAAAAGTGGAGGCAAGGGGAACTGGGAAAGGGAGGGGGTGTGATAATCATCCTGAAAAAAATGTGCATGCTGTCATTATCAAATTTTACTCTAACTACCAATACAAGTTATGGATCATATGAGAAGTGTGAAGAAGTGTTAACAGAGGCCCCATCTTCAAAGTAAATTTCAAAGCAAATGAGAACCACAGTTTCATTTCAGTACCGTGTACTGTTTGTGACGTTCGACAAAGACAGACTCCGGGAAGTTGATTCAAGGAGAATTTTGTGTTGAAATTTTGCATTTAAATCCCTCACAGTAAAATCAAAGACTTCCTATAATAAGTTATGCTTTGAATAAATGGGATTTCAAAGTGAATCGAATGCTTTCTGTGGCTCAAATCAATACAACGACTCTACTGCCACTTAGTGGTCATATATCCACATTGCATCACCATTGGAACAGTCTCTCAACTATCCATATATTGTAAATATCATAAGATCTACTGTATCAGGTGTAGTATTAGAATTCCCATGTTGTTATACAGAATAGATAAAAGTATAAAGCATATGTATAGCACTGTATATATCGAACAGACAGACCAGGGCTACAAAATAACATGACTTCTATTGAGTGTAATATCTTGAAGAGTATTTTCTATAGGTCAGTGTGGATAATGTGGTCATTTGATGAATAACAGATGTTCCTGAAAAAAATAAAATAAAAAATAAAAGATATATAAATCAAATCAACCTTTATTTATATGGCGCTTTTCATACAGAAAAGTATCGCAAAGTGCCTTACAGAGATGAACAGAAAAAGAGAAACATCAAATAAAATCAGGAGAAGAAAGTTAAAAGAACCCAACCCTCCCACAGTCCTGCACAGAGACATACACAAATATATATATGTATATATATAAGACCAGAGACAACTCCCAAACTGGCAGGCCCCCTGAGGAAACACTGGAGATTAAAAAACTGTTGCCTAAAACAGTAAAGGGTTAAAATGTAGGCTAAAAACATGAGGGACTAAAACATAAAAGCATAAAAGCATAGAGGCTAAAAACATGAACTAGAAAATAAAAGCATAAGAGCATAAGACATGAGGCCATAAAAATAAATAAAAGCATGAAGGCTAAAACACAGAGATTAAAACAGTAAAAAAGGATAAAAAGTGCTCTGATTAGCACTGCCTAAAAGAAATCAATTAACTAAAAGCCTGGTTAAATAGATGGGTCTTAAGCCGCTTTTTAAAAACCTCAGCAGTCTCCGCGACTCTGAGGCTCTCCGGCAGGCTGTTCCACAGTCGGGGCCCATAACAACTGAAAGCCGCCTCCCCGTGCTTTTTTTAACTTACCTGTGGTATGGTTAAAAGGCCGGTGCCGGAGGACCTCAGAGTCTGCGGCGGCCGATAAGGTAAAAGCAAATCGGATAGGTAAGAAGGCCCAAGACCGTTAAGACACTTAAAAACTAGTAGAATAACTTTAAAATCAATCCTGAAACGCACGGGGAGCCAATGCAGCAACTTTAAAACTGGTGTTATGTGCTCTCGCCCTCTGGTCCTTGTAAGCACTCGTGCAGCTGAGTTTTGTAATAATTGTAGATTCGAAATGCTCTTTTTGGGAAGGCCAGAGAGCAGGGCATTACAGTAGTCTATACGACAAGAGATAAAAGCATGCATCAGCACCTCCGTGCTGGCCTGAGAGAGAAACGGGGGACCTATTTGTGTTATATTTTTGATGTGTGGAATAAAACTGAGCTCAGAGTCAAAAATCACACCCAGATTTTTTACAGATTGTGATAGTTTAAAATTCTTTAACTTTGGTAAAGGTTTCTCTTTCTGGCCCTCAGGACCAATGAGTAAAATCTCTGTTTTGTCCTGGTTGAGCTGTAGGATCTGCGAGGTAAGAAATGAACCAGTTAAGAACAGTACCAGAGAGGCCGACCAGGTTTTTCAGTCTATCTAGTAAAATGTGATGGTCTACTGTATCGAAGGCGGCGGTTAGATCCAGTAGTACCAAGACTGTGAATACCAATACCAATTACTGTTTCAGTGCAAGACATTGAATGTACAAAAAGGCTACCAGTCGTGTATCTAGGTTTTCTGGTGTTCTCACAAGCCTTCGTGTATCAATCTTAGCTGGACACGAGTCAATAGTGATGTAACGTTCGCAAATGGCCACAAACCAAGGGAACCGAGATGTTCTTAGTGAGAGCCATTCTATATATAGTTATATATCGTTTTTTTGATGTAACCAAGAAAACGTTTTCTAATATTAAGCGTTGCATGAAATGCATTCAAGGCACGGCAACTTTATGTACATAACACACTTCCTATAGAGGGTAAATTTAAATGAGTAAATTCACTGACAAAGCAGAGGGATATACCGTCACCCTGTGCAATGTTTACAGTGCAGATCATTAACATTAGGTCTGGCAAAACTAGTAATGTAGTGCTGCTTAATCTAGTCCTAACATGGGAAATTATACTGGTGGTTTGTTTGTTTGAATCTGATCCAAATCTTACCCTCTCATTATCCTAGTTATTATTTTGCAGAAAAACCTAGTAACTTAAGGAACATAAGAAATGACTCCCTTTAAAGAGCCATAATACCCATCACTACGAGTCGTTACTGCCCTTGAGCTTGCTTGGGTACTCCTGTTTGCTCATACGAGAACAGAGTTCAATACATTTCTTGACTCTATCAATTAAAATATATCTGAAAGCACAACTTTAGATTTTGACTCATGGTGAGCATTGCAAGAAGTAATAAAAAAGAAAGTATATCCTCTCAAGTGTGAAACACCTTATTCCCTCTCTCTGAGTGCTATATGAAGGCAAGGCAAGTTTATTTGTATAGCAAAATTCAACAACACGATAGGTCACTGTGCTTTACATAAAACATTAAAATCACTGGAAAGAAACATTAAATTACATTTAAATAAAGATAAAGCATATATAACAATATCCGGCAGTGGATCAATACTGCCTGCTAGCAACCACTACAAGACAAGTGGACTTAAACCGCAACAAGGGGACTTAACCCCACTATAAGGAAAGTGGACTTAAACCATTACAAGGGGACTTAAACTCACTATATGGCAAGTGGCCTTAAACCACTATGAGGGGAGTTTAAGAGTGGACTTAAACCGCAACAAGGGGACTTAACCCCACTATAAGGAAAGTGGACTTAAACCATTACAAGGGGACTTAAACTCACTATATGGCAAGTGGCCTTAAACCACTATGAGGGGACCTGAACCCACTATAAGGCAAGTGGACTTAAATCACTACATAAAAAAATAAATATTTGAGGATGAAGCCTTAAATGAGCACACCCAAAATCTCCCTTTTGTAAAAAACATGTACAAGGTGATAACTAGGAGAAAGTTATACCTGGAAGTCAGTTAGTACACACAGTCATAGACATTTACAATGCACAGATGCACAGGTATTAACTGTATTACTTATTTTTATACTTAATTAATGTTGGACTTTTTTGCAGCATTGCTGCATCCATGGGTTTGTCCACAACCACAAAAATAAAACCTTCATTGTTAAAACTGGCATTTTGCTTTACTGTAAGTTTATCTCAGTTTGCACCCATGTCTTGATAGCCTTTGTGTTAATGGTCGTAAATGTATTTATAGTAACACCTGCAGAAATTGTCATGACATGACTCAAGGACATAATTATATTTGTATAAAACGTGTATCTTTGGGAACTTTCCAGAATATTTGTAAGACTTTAAACTACATGATGCAGGCATCTAGCATATGTGGTGAACATAGGAACATCCACCATGGACAAGATGCACAAAACTGGATTCATATTATACTATTACCCATGGGCTGTTTAGCATCATTAAGCTTTTTCTTATCATTGTGTTTGATTTCAAATACTGATCTTAAAAAAGCTGCATTCTTGTTACATGCCAGCAGGGGGAGGTAGTGGTCCATGGTTACGTTCTTGGACATAATGGGAATTCCAACCTGAATTTCCTTCCATGATTGTTGTTACAAGGAAGGGTAAAGAGTTTATTTACCCCTATCTCATTTATTGCTGTTTAGCTGCAAGTGCATTGACAGATCCCAGGTTTGAGAGGCCATGTATCTCATAACACTTTCTTTGGATATGGTAAAAACAAAATATTACTAAACTACTACTAAATAAATAAACTGACTTGGATTGTCTTCACAACTGAATCTTAGCTTTCCTTTGTGTAGGTAGGCTGAGTAAGGGCTTGCTTTTCTGACACACTACAGTTTTATTGTTATGTGTGCTTTCTTATCAAAATGAATTCAAGGTGAGCTGCCCTCTGGCCATCTGACCTTACAAGACAAGTATCATACAGCTAAGGTGTTGCTGAAATGAGGTGGTGAAACAGCAGACCAGCTGAAATTGTCTATGGATGATTGGGCTGCTCTACGGACCAAGCTTGTGTTTCTGCTCTGTGTGTCCTGGCTGTCTTCTGCTTCACTCTGCTAGAAAAGAATAATGAGGCAGTTTATGACATGTAGCATACTTATTCAGTCTAGTTTCCTCTTAAACAATAAAAAAAATAGCATTTCACAGACACTCTCAGACCCAATTAAACCTTTTGTCAGTCATCTGGAAAACAGAAAAGTTAATTCCTGTCCATTGTACTATATAAAAGAACAACTGCTGAACTCAGAAGCTTATAAAGTCAAGTTTATATGTATGGATTGGAGACCTGAGCCTTCTGCCCAATCTGAGCTGGGATAGGCTTTAGCCCTTCGTGACACTGAACATACACACATACATAACATAAATCATTTAAAATATTATTCCAGTAAAATGTAAGCAGTTGAGAAGAAAAATAAAGGCCCTGAATATTAAAAAAGATATACTAAATGTGAATTCAGAGGACTTGCCTTCAGACATTATTTTTTGATGCAATGTCGAGTGTTTCTTTTGTGTAGCTACTTAATTCATGATTAATTCCTTCTGTCTGCATTGTTGTTTTTCCATGACAGTAGACATGTACTCAGACACTCCCAGGTGTATTTTTTTAATATATATCTTCCTGCTTTGGTGCCTTTGTAGCTGCTAGATTTACTGTCTCTGTATTGACATGTCAAAACTTAAATAGCTTATCAAAAAAGACTGATATTAAAACTTAAAACCTTTAATTATTTATTATCTAATCTGTTCAGTAGTGCATGCTCTGCTGTGATGACACTGTAATCTAATCTAACTGCTTGACAAAGATAGATATAAAGATAGACAAAAGATATTCCTTTTTCAAATCTTGATCATTATAGCTTATCTTAATGCAGACTTGATTGATGATTTTCTACAAAATGTGTAGGGTTGATTGATAGTATTTTTGTATTTTGTATACTTTTACACGCTTGATACACTTACCACAAAGTGGCAGTAATGTGTCTAGTGTTCCAACAATCTTTAATTCTTACATGAGCATGAAGCAGTGTTGACTTTTGAGTAGAAAACAGGTAGTTATCTAAAAATGCCTCTAATGCTGAAGCTGCTGTTGCATACAGTTAGCAGCAGTGTTGATAAAAAATTGCATCCTCTAGTTTTACGTTTAGTTTCGAGTTGCTGTTGGGTTTTTTTAATCTATTTGACCTACAGTAGTTTGAAAAATTTGTTTTTGTTTTGCTCAAATGCATTGAATACACTACAGACAAACACCTTTGTATGTTTATATGTTATAATTGTATTGATTTTTTTTTATTATTATTTTTTCTACTTCTTTTTTGTTTTTAAATATGTTATACTAAAAACATGATCTCTTTTTCTAGATATGCCACCTATGATGGAAGTGAAGGGGGAACCAGGACCCCAAGGGAAACCTGGACCAAGAGGCCCCCCTGGGCCAGCAGGACTTCCAGGAAAACCAGGACTGGGCAAACCAGGTCTCAATGGCCAACCAGGCCCTCAAGGACCTCCTGGCTTTCCAGGAATCGGTAAACCTGGACTTCCAGGTCTCCCAGGAAAGATTGGGCCAAAGGGGATGCCAGGGCTAAATGGAGAGGTTGGCCCTCGTGGTGAACCAGGTCCCAGAGGTTCTCCAGGGCAGCCCGGCCTCCCTGGCCCCGCTGGCCTGTCTCTAAATGGGAAACCTGGACTTCCAGGCATTAGAGGTCCTGCTGGAGCTCGGGGTGAACCAGGACTAAAGGGTCTTTCTGGCCAACCAGGTGAACGCGGGCTTAAGGGCGAGAATGGAAACGGGAAGCCAGGGCCTTCAGGTATAAGGGGTCCTCCTGGGCTGAAGGGCAGTTCAGGGCCACCTGGTCTTCCAGGTATAGGAAAACCAGGACTAAAAGGTTTGCCTGGACTGCCTGGTCTTAAAGGTGACCAGGGACCCTCAGGGGAACGAGGAGAACCAGGAGAGGGTGGAGCTCCAGGTCTACAAGGTCTGCCAGGGCCAGTTGGGATAGGGAAGCCTGGGATGGATGGACTGCCTGGAGGACCAGGTCCACTGGGTCCAAAAGGTGAGCCAGGGCTTAGGGGTTCTCCTGGATTTCCTGGGACTCCTGGCTATGGGAAACCTGGTCTGAGTGGGCCAAAGGGAGAAAAAGGTTATGGTGGGTTGCCTGGTCTCCCAGGGGACAAAGGAGAGCAAGGAATGGTGGGCTCAATTGGGGAACCAGGCCTTGATGGACAATCAGGACCACCAGGACTTCAGGGCCCAATGGGCCTCCCTGGAAAACATGGAATGCCAGGACAGAAGGGTGAGCTGGGTCCCCAGGGCCCTCCGGGACTGCCTGGCCTCAGAGGTGACCAAGGCCCCAGTGGATCATTTGGAAAACCCGGCATCCCTGGGGAGAAAGGCATCCCTGGGTCTAATGGTCCTATTGGAAAACCTGGACCCAAAGGGGAGGCAGGGCATATTGGCCTACCTGGCAATCCAGGGCTGACAGGTGCTTCAGGACCTAAAGGTGAGACAGGGTTTATTGGGACTCCCGGCCCCAGGGGCCAGTCAGGCATTCCTGGTCTACAGGGGCCCATGGGTCCCATGGGGCCACAGGGTGCCCCTGGCCTAAAGGGTGATGGTGGACTTCCAGGTCCACCAGGACTGGGTAAGTTTGGAGAGAAGGGAAGTATAGGTCCCCAGGGTCCTCCAGGGAAACCAGGCCCTGCTGGGCTCAATGGTAACCCTGGTGTTCCTGGTCCTCCAGGGCCCCCCGGTCCTCCAGGAAATGGCCAAACAGTTGTTGCAGGGCCAACTGGTTCCCAGTTGGAAGGAGATGAGGTGCCAGGGGACAGGAAAGGGCCTGCATACAGTCAAGTCCCACTCTCTGCCTCTGTGGCACCAGCCTTCACAGCCATCCTAACTACACCTTTCCCTCCCTCTGCCATGCCAATTAAATTCGACAGGACCCTGTACAACGGGCAAAATGCCTTCAGCTCTGCCACTGGCATGTTCACTGCTCCCTTATCTGGTGTCTACTACTTTGCGTACCACATGCATGTAAAGGGAACTAGTCTGTGGGTGGCACTGTACAAGAACAATGTACCAGCCACTTACACCTATGATGAATACAAGAAAGGCTACATGGACCAGGCGTCCGGTAGTGCTGTCCTGGAGCTGAAGGAGGGTGACCAGGTATGGGTCCAGATGCCCTCGGATCAGGCAAATGGCCTCTATTCTACCGAGTACACCCACTCCTCCTTCTCAGGATTCCTTCTCTGTCCCACATAACCCTGTCCTTTGATTCAAACATGTTCCTGTATTGGCACCTCAGAGGAGCCTTAAACCTAAAATACCTGCAGCCATAACAGAAACACAAAACCAATAGAATTCTCAATATTATTGCAATCATCTTTATCTGTCTCACCCTCGGCAACATCAGCAAAAGAAAATAAAAACTTTGTGAAAGAAATATGGAAAGTTTTAAAAGGCAGGGGAAGGGATTTCATACTGTGTTTCAATGTCCTTCAAATGTGTGTTTTGGGTTGTATTTTATGTTGGTGTTTTTTAGCTTATATTATTTTAATTATTGTATTGTCATAATTTTATTGTTATTATTTGGTCCTTGTCATCATTGTTATTGTTGTTTATCGGATTCAGACTATTAAGTGCCTTACTTTGTAATGTGCTAGTAACAGACCTTCCCATGTGACTGCACATCCTGCCCACATGCTCTGACATCACCAGACCCTGGGGGGTGATTGATTCTTCTGGCTGCAGTCACGTCCCCCTTGTGTTCTTATTTAAACCCGTGAATGGTAATACTGACATAAAGAGTGCCGATACAATGTAAAAAATATAGACAAACAATAGCAAAACAAGGCATTTTGTGCTGTAATAACATTACTTTTAACGTTTATTTTGTTTGGCCTTTTTGGTACTCTAAACATGTGCTACGTTAAAATTTTTAATGGGATTAAATCTTTGTTTCTAGAGTGAGATATATATTTTGACAATTAGTCGACATCTGTAGGATGCTTATTTCTCTGCTTCTTTCTGAATTTAGTAGGCAACCATTTAAGATTACCTTTATCGTTCTTATAATTTATTGAACTGTCCAGAAATGCAATCTAAGAAATACATTCCAAGAATAAATATGACCTCACAGTATTAGAATTACAAAATGTAACTGCCCTTTTAAAGAGGATAATGCAAGAACAATATTAATTAAGGATAATATGTACGCGTAGAGACAATGTTTATATGGCATAGAATAGATACTGAGAGCAACTGGGAAATTAACAGTAAGGGCACAACTCTAGCTGGATCGATGACGGCCTGTTTTCTTGTACAAGTCTGATTTTTCCAATTTGCACTGCAAATCCCATCAACTTGTTGCAGGAATCCCCTTCAGATGATCTAACCATGACATTACTGCTTTCTAATGGTTTACTACCTATTAATAAATCAATATCACATTAACATTCTAAGTGAGCAATCTGTGCTGCCATACTATTGAAGCCCCATTCTGACCACATATTAAAAAATCTGTGAAGATGCTATAATTGGTTAGGAAAATAGGGATTCAAATTGAACGAGAAAAAAAATACATCCACTTCTTCCTTAAATGCTAGTTTCTATGTGATTGTTGCCGAGCAAATGAGAGCAATTCTGTTTCATTTGTGAATGAAAAGAGTTGCTATTAATTCCCAAACCATTGTGTCTAAAATAGCTGACTGATTGTTTAGCTTAATGGAACATCCGTGGCAAGGACAAGATGTTTCTGAACTGAATGATGTCAGAAGTATACAGCCGGAAATGAGAATCAATTTGCATTCACTCCATGAATAAGTAAAGGGACTGACTGGGGCCCACAGGTTGTGAAATACAGGTTGTGTAACATTTAACAAACCCCTGCCAGATTTCTGGGAGAGGTGGTGAGCCAGAGGTGAGAGTGGTGTATTTACTCATTTCTGTTGGATGAGGAATTAAAGATACATGCTGTGTATGTGTGTATGTATGCGTGTGCTTGTATGTTCTAGTAGGCGTACCCTTCTGTCTGTCACTGTGTGTCAATGTTTTTGTGTGTGTGTGTGTGTGTGTGTGTGTGTGTGTGTGTGTGTGTGTGTGTGTGTGTGTGTGTGTAGTTCACATTATCCTCCTGGTATTCAGGTCATGAACACTTCAGCGAGGATAATAACAAACTTGAATGAAGTTAAAAAAACCTTAGGAAGAGTTTACAGCCCTGTTAATGTTCCAAAAGTAATCTGACTTCAGAATCTTCCAGCCTGCATTTAAGAAAAAAATCACACTTTAATGTTGTAAAGAAACACGTTATAAAATAGGTAGATGTAATGAAAAGGTTATGGGAGACGGAGAAAACTGAAATTAAATCAACCTTATCATACAACATTTACTAAACAGAAATTACTGGTCAACACTGAACACTTTTGACTATTTTTGCATATTGTTCCAATGAGTCGCATAATGATGTGCAATAATTTTTTGTTGTTCCAAGTCATAAAAAAACAACAACAACATTCTGGTGACGTATACAAGATCTTTTATCAATGGTTGCAGTTACAGAAGAGAGAAGGTTTGGGAAAAATTGAGAAAACCAGCTTATTATACCATCTCCATGCCTTTACTTAATGCTGCCCAAATGCTATCATTACACTGAATTTAGGACTACCTTACACCTTGATGGAGGAATGTCAATGTACAGGAGGATTGTGCCAAATATTGAGCGTTGCAATTAGAATGAATGTATACTGTTCAACTGATTTACAATAGTTCCTCTACGGTAAATCATCTATCATGCTGTGTCACTATACATAAACAGTAACTCTTCTGGAAAAGCAGTGCTAGGATAAGGCCTAATCAGTATTTTACGTCTATGTAATGCAAACAATGCACTTGCTCTTGCCCTTTTCGTCTCATGACATGAACACATCTACAACTGCTACATATCATTATTGTTATGTGAGTCTACAAGACAAGTCCGAGGCTCGTTATGTACTGTATTGCCTTTTTTTTGTCGCTATCTATTTTTAGACATATAAAACGGTGATGTGAGTTACATGTGGCTATAACAATGTGACTTGCTTGCAGAGTTTGCCCTGTGTACAAATCATTTAACAAGTGTCAGTAAGATCCATGTAAAGTCTCGTTTCCAAATCTCTTTTAAGTGTTTTCTGTTTTTCTTTAAAAAAACAAACACAAAAAGATTTAAAAAAGAAAAAAGGAAAAAAAAAGCCTTGCTTCGGTTCTTAAGGGATATTTGTTTGTTTTAGTTTCAGTAAATACAAACGACCATTCCCATTTGCACATGAAATTAATGAAGATGTATTTATACATTTATGATAATTTAATAGGGATGCCAAAACCGACCACCGAAGCCTAGAACGTATAATGGTATTTAACAGCATTGATGAGTTAAGAGCATTTACAACATGTAGTTAGCATTCTAGAGTTGTTTGTGAAGGATTATTTGTGGACTTTTATTTTGTATTCGTGTAATTTACAATGTATCAACGTATAGGATTTTTGTCATACAAGGCTATTGCGTGCACTCTATGCAATAGAATTTGGGTATAAAATGCACTCTTTTTGATTGAAAATGTTTGTCTGCTTATACAAAATCTACAGTACTTGATTGTATTGATACCACATCAATAAAAAACATCTTGTATATTGGTGTCAGGTCCCATCTTTCTATTGTATCTGCATGTGGACATTATAAAGAAACTGTAAAATCCCTGGAAAACATATCATTAGTGGTCTATATTAATAGCATGATTAGTAGTGGTTGTAAGTGATTTTATTTTTTCTAGGTAAAGAAATCTACAGTACATCTGCATCTGAAACTGTTGCAGGTAAAGGAATGAACACTAGAGGGAGACATACAATATAGTAAAAAACAGTATATCAAGCCTGGAGATGTGATCGATCCATGTCTGATCTGCTAGTAAGCTCAGAGCTGCATTGACAGGCTTTTGCTTGTGTCACTGAGAAAACAAGTGTGTGTTAGCCAGTTACCTGGAATGCACATTCATTACAGATAACGGAAAATAGTTGTCTTAAAGCCTGTGAATGTTCTCATTGTTACGAGTTGTCTTAAAATAAAAAGATATAAACAATAATCCCAATATTTGTCTTAGTTGCTGTGTTTAGATGCCATCTGAAGAGAAACAAAATGTAAAGGGTCCTAGTGGCAAAGAAATCTTTAGTGGGACTTAGGAACAGGATATTTGTGCCTAACTTTATTGCTATGATACTGGTATCCATCTAAAATATATAGTCTTAACATAAATATAGTTTAATATATACACACACTCTAACAAATAAATAAATAAACGTTTGATTAATATAAGTAGCCTAGAGTGGATCCACCCTAATGTACACTGTGTGTATAGACTTTCTGATTCATATAATATGCATTTCTCAAGTGGCTGTTAGAGCTATACTGTTATTGGACAACGACATTAAATAAAATTCATGTTGAAAAACAACTCGTGAGCGCAGGCAAAATTTTATGAGGTTATTTTCTGGAACTGTCGTCACTATGGTGAGCTGTCATCGTGCACCCGGATTCTTCTTACGTCGTACTGACGCCAGACCCTCCATGCTGCATTTGCGTGGTTCGGTGAACTCGTAAATCTAGCATGGGTACTCAAAGAATACGGCTTGACGTGCTCACACGTGTTGTTGTCCTTTATGACACAAGCGACAGCGGCTTATTTAATCAACCTATTGTTATAATAAATAAATTAAGTGACAGTGAGCTACAGTGTGCCCCAGCGGGGAAGCAAAGAGAGAAGCGCGCCTCAAACAAAGTTCATGCAAATGTGGCTAGGTATGTCACTTAAAAATGATTGCCGGTTTTTATGCTTCCTCCAAACAATTAAAATATGTCACAACTCTTCTCCAATAATTTGCCTCGCTGTTTTTGCGCGCGTTTTCAGACTGACAAAGCAGACATAAACTCGAGTTTCATAGAAAGCGATAGACTTCCCAGTTGTTTTCCCATGTGTGGACATCATGGTTGACATGCAATAAACTTGGGCCGCCTCGGAAGTCATATTTCCGACAGTCCATGAAGGGACCAAACCGAGGAGGCTCCTCCCCAACAACAGTTCCCGACCTCCGACGAGAATTCAAGCTGCCACATTGAAGAGGAACAAAAAGGCGACCTGGCAGCGGTTTCTACACTCCCTCCACTTTCTCCGGAGTAGTCACGGGATTTCAATGTTCAGCTTGCTCTTTGTAAGTACATTAAAAACCTATTACTGACCCCTTTTACACGTGTCGATTGTACACGATTGCAGCAACACAGATCCACAAGAGCCTGATTAAAAGTTGGGGCTAAATAATGTTGGGTGATTAGCACAACACAAGGAAGCTAAAACTAAGTTATGAGTGGTTGAATAGACGAACCAGTGTGTAGCCACGTTAACGTTAGCTCGCAGAGCGAAAGCTTAAACGCTCAAACGGTTTGCTACGTACACTATTAAAAATGTCTTAACATCACCCTCCATTGTGGTCTTACCCACCCTCAAGTTAGTTACTCTAATATTAGCGAGTCTATCTCTGGGCAGGTTGCCAAACGGTGTTGGGGAAAAGCAAAGTGACGGAGCCGAGTTAGCTAGCCTGCTAGCTGATGAAGCTACGTTAGCTTGCTATCGTGGCTAAGGCTATTTTCTAGAATAATGATAAGAAATTCCCTCTAACATGACCACGACCTCGACTAGCATGGGGCCACTGGGTTTTATTATTATTCTGAGATAACATTTCAGCATATTAGATGTTGTATAACGTCATGGTATTGTTAAAAAACGTAACGTCGTCCGCAATTTCATAAAAATAAGGTGCTAATGTCGCTCATAGCTGTATAATGAGCTCTTGGTGTAACGTTATCAGTGAATGTAGCTTTTTTTCTTGGACTACATCTATCTCAACGTTAACGATGCTTTGCTTAACGTTTTTACTACTGTCACGTCGTTCACGACAGCAGCACCATTTAGATGTTTAAAATATAACCCGTGGTTCTTTTGTTGTTTGGCGGTGGAGACGTCTGTAGTTGTGAGAAGCTGGGCTAACAGAGGTATGGATGGCGACTGAGCTATCTAACTGCCTTCCGCCCTTTGTGACAAATCCTGACCCAGAGCATGGTTGAACCATTTATTTGAAGCTACATGCCACGCTACCATTTGAATATCAAAACTAAGTGGTCTATAACCCGATATTTTCTGTCTGTTATCGTGTCTTGGGCGTTGATATCGTCAAAGTGCTGTCTTTATTGTTAACCAGCCGGGTAGACTCAGTAAATTCATCAGCCTTTCATGTAAAAATGTAACTAGCACTGAGGTTATGTGGGTCTATAATTTACCCATGTGTGGTTTCTCAAGACCGAAAAGACCTAACCATTTGGATAAAGTGAATTGAGGAAATGCACTTTGTGGAGGAAGTTGACTATAGAGCAGCTGTGAAAGGCTGCAGCACATTCCCATGCCTCTCAGTTTTCAATTTATGACCTTCCTATGGTTAGAGCCTCCTCTCTGTAATACATTCTAGTAGGTAGCTAATACAAATGAATAGCTTTGAACACTCCTTCCAACATGGGTGGCTGAGTCAATGAGTAACTGGTGTAACAGGTAAGCTAATTACATTCCTGCTTATGAGTCACTGCAAGGTGACCCAATTTGCCTGTAGAGAATATAAATGATGTGTGTAATATAACCAGTTATCAAAACACACTGAGGGTATGACAATGTACAGTAGAAGTAACAAGATATTATTGTTATAACTCTTCTATTTGTATGCAAATCACATGATTGTACCACTTTGTGTAATGTTCGCAATTATGACAGACCTGCTTCAAGACTAGGATTTCACAACTCCTACAGAATACCCCTGTGACGTCTTTATGCTCTATTCACATTTTATTGTGGAAGTAGGTCACTGATACTCGCGACCTGCTTTATGTTATGGCTTATAGACGCTTGGTGCACAGTCCAATCTGGAAATGGTATTGGTCCTGTCAGTTTAGAGCACACCCTGCAGCTAAAGGAGGCCCATGCAGTGGAAAGCCCACATTCACGACATACCATACTTTAAGTCAAACTCCCTTTACCTGTGCATGTTTGTAAACTTGAAACGGCAAGGCTAATCCTAGCCTTCATTATGCTTTTTTCATTTTACATTGCTGTGTTCTGTTTTAAAGTTATTTGGTGTTCAAGATTGAAATATGTCGTAGTAGGCCTAAATGTAGCTTGGTGCCTGCATGACACTTTACACTTACACTTAATTGTGCTTCCTCTGTCTACATTTGGCATAAAAAAGGCAATGTGACAAGTGGATAAGTTCTCAGCCTTGGTTACCGTAACTGAGAAAGATGAACCGCGTGTACAGTAACATGACACCAATTTACCAAGGAGGTTACTAGGGGGAGAAGAACACCTATGCTGTAGCCTGCTGGCATTCAGCCCAATCGAGCCACAGGGTGGCGGTGAGTGTTGAAAGGTAGGGTTGAAAAGGTCTGTTCCAGAGTGACTGATTTAACAGATTTGGCCAATTTAAAAGTGTGTCTGGCTGCGGTGAGAATGGAACACATGCTTTGGTTTTACTATGTGTTAGCTTGCTAAGATCCCTGACTTCATAGCAATTTTCTTCTATTGAAATCAACCCAAAGTTGAAAGCTAGGATTAGATGGCCACCCATTTTTTCTTATTTTTTCCAGTCGAGAAAAGCCATATATAGTAATGCATTAGTAGCCATGGGTACCATGTGTGTTTCTTGTGCTGTGTGTTAATGAATCATGCCATAGTCAACACAGCGTTCGTTTACTGTTGTTGCCACAGTACTGGGATAAAGCAAAGGCACAGGCTCTGTAGCACTGGCAGTCTCTGACAGATTGACACTTCTAGATGCTGCTGCAAAGCTGCCTACTGAAACTATAGCAACAGGTAGGAATAGGATCTTCCTTTGTTATTTGTGTTTACAGCTACCTTGTCTAACAACAGCTGTCAAAGCTACAGTTATCAGGGAAAAACACTGTCCTTTTCCAAAACACGCTATAGTTAAGCATGTTGTTATTGTTATTAGAGCTGTTGTTTGTAGGCATATGTAGCGGCTCACCTTTACTGATCCAGAAAGCTTTGTAGTTTTGAAGCAATGGTACTTGTTTGATAAGCTTGCTCTGTTTTCCTATTGTCTGGACACTGCTTTTTCATCATTTCCTTAAGCAGATTATTAAACGCATGAAATGTGTGACCTCCTCTCACAACATGACCTCAAACTAATTCATTGTGGCCATAATCTGGAAGAGATGATTTTAAATCTCAGGATATATTTTATGTCTGTGGTAAGGGACTTGGATTTCGTAGGTTAAAAAAAGTTTCTAATTATGTGTACTGTATATGGGCATCCTTATACTTTGAACTCTGATATTCCTCAATGCTGAACCTCCTACTGCGTCTTCAGCTTTGCTCTGTGAGTGTTTAAAGAGGACCATTGCTCTTCTCTGATCTCTTCACAAGGGATACCAAAATTCCCAACAGGAGCACTTGTTGCTACTGCTGAGATAATTGTTGGTATGGCAACAGGCATCCCCCCGATGCTGCTGTCAGAAGGCCAACTTAGTTTCCAAATGTCAGAAGAATATATGTCACAGTGGGAGTCTGCACCTCTCAGCAAGAATGTGAGCAGGCATTCTCATGTCACGGTCGGCCTGAAACTTATTTCTGTTTTAGATCAGAAAATGACTATGATTTCAGTCATAGTAATTACTTATTAGAAAATGACATTGCTTTCACTCAGTAATTACTATTATTTCAGTGACATTAATTGTGTCCTACATTGACTGGTTTGCATATTGACATCAACATACTTGGACTAACCCAAAATCCATACACACAAGCACCATGTGTCTCTATAAAACTAGTTTAGATCCACAGTAAGTGGCTGTCAGCTTTTGCCAGAATGGAAGTAATTGTGAACTTCTAATTATCCATGTCTTCATGTGTTAAACAGGTGTTGCTCACTACTGTGATGAATGTATCTGGGTGGGAGATGTCATCCTGGAGCCGATTTAAGGATTATGATTTATCAAAGGAGCTCAGACATGACTGAATATAGTCCCTCGGCCCATATTCCAGATAACAACCTCACTAGAACATAACAGAAAACTTAACTAACAAACAATAATCTTGATATACGATACAATTATTAAAGCATGCAGTTTAAAGCATTTATGCTCCCATTTGGTGTGTAAATAGAGATGTACGTTATCAACGCTGTAATCGTCACTGCCCTCATGCTTTCATGCTTCCTTTAAGTTTTTTGTGTACAATGCCCACACTGCCCCCATTATTTCCTTTGGTACTGCAACGTTTGGTCCGTGTCCGTATCCGCAAGCTTGCAGGATACGTGCAGAAATACAGACGAAATATGCGCAGAGTATGGACAGCAGGCTCCGTCCGTATCCAACAAGAGCATAAAGGAGCCTTAACAGGGACAGATGTGTTGCTAGTACATCAAAACACCCTAACATAACCGTCTGTACTTGTACTAAACACTTGTAGGCTGGTGAAAAGTGAAGCAGAATCTTCCTCCCATCTGCTGATTTACTTTAAACTTCGTTGCAAAACCATATCCGTGGTTGTTCTAAACTAATGCGTTTTAACAGTCATTTAGTGATCCATTGAAACAGTATGAAAAATTTCACACCACTGAGGCTCAAACAGGATAATGTTTCAATTGTTTAAGCTCTAACTATGCGTGTCCCAGTGAATGAATGAATTTTTCCTTACCTCTGACCAAAGAAGAACCAATTAAATTTTGGAGCAGATTTGAATAACAAGGCAAATACACAAATTATTTTAAGCCTTTTTTAAGACTACAGCATAAGGCATTTGGCCTTAGTGGGGGTCTGTGCTCTTTGAGTGCCCTTCTACTTTAAATATGTAATCCTGAGTGTAAACAAATTGTTTCATACTAGATTCATTCTATAGGCAAAGCATGAAAAGCCCTCGATATCACAGTGCAATGTTTTTCTTTGTCCTCCTTTGCCTCTTTAAGTTGTTGGCTTATTGTCATTTGCGTCTACCGTGCAGGTGTTTCATTTTGTTGAAAGCGTGATTAAAAGTGCCACTAGGCCAAAGTGAGGACAGAACAAGCCTTTGTTTGGATATGTTTTCCTCTTTTCATTCCCATTTCTAAGGTACTGAAGCCCTGGTCTCTTTCAGTCCTTTCCAGAGACCGATCAGTCCTTGCTCCCCCTCCCCCTAAGCGACATCAGAGGCCTTTGATCGTCATACTGTTTATCTGTGCTCACTCAGAGACTGCAAAGCTGTGTGATAAGTGGGCTTTGCCATGTGCCAGTACGTACGTCTGTTCATGGAAATAGGGAGGTTACATATTCTCTCACCTCCCCTCTCCAGCCCCATTTACACGGACACAAGAAGCAAGAACAACAAGTACTCTGCGGGAAGATTAGGTCCTGTACTCTGGGAGCAGAGAGAGGTAGTAACCTGTTGTGCTGAATAGAATGAGGACGTTCATTTGCCAAAATGTCAACAACATTTAAATGGACAATGAAACAACTGCCATTGTAATGGCTTTCATAGATTTTCTCAATTTGTACAGAACCATGGACCACAAATGGTCTAATGATCCAATAAATTTAGGCATGTCACGGCATCACAAGTATTAAAAGCCAGTGACAGTTGCTGTTTATGAAGAATACAGTATCACTTACTGTAAGTGGATCGAATCAGAAAAGTGCAAATCATAGCAGCGTTTTGAAAACTTGTTTTGCCGTCTTCGTTCAAGACATGACTTTTTTATAATATGCAGATGGCCTGTCAGAAATGTTTCAAAGACGTTGCCAAAATAATAACAACAGTGAGCCATGTGTCCTGTGTATTATTGTTAGGCGTTCAGATACCCCAAAAGACACACATTTGTTGAATGGACGCAGATTTAACATTTTCAACCAGCAATTGTTTCTGTGATTGAAATAGAAACTGTTGACTTATGTCTAGTTACTGTGGTCTCTGCAAAACAGTGTCTGTACTGATCTATGCTTGACCAAATTGTTTCTAGAAAAAAACTGTACTGTGATATTTCAAATGAAAGCAAGTAGAGTGTTATTTTTATTGTTCATACAGACCAAAAGAGTCATGAGTCATTCTTGGGGAAGTAATCTTGCATTTAAATTGCCACTACACACAGCATATCAATATTTTAAGCCTGTCAACGTCAAAGCAGAGTCAAAGTTATTCTTGTCAGGGCGTCATATCATAGCCTGACTGTCATCATTTACAGCCATTCGTTTACTTCTAACCTTTTATTTTAGGAAGTTGGCTTAAATGAGTCTTCTGCTTTCTTGCTGGAGTTTTGTCTGTAACAAAATACTTTTAAAATGAAAAAAAATAGAGCACTAATAAACGTGGGAAATATACCTTCAATTTTGCCCTACAACAGCAGCCTTATATAAAGTGAAATTCCGGTGTAAAATCATCCCTGTCTCTTTTTAGGAAAATACACTCATTCGGGATGTAACGATACACTCCTCCACGATTTGATACAGTTCACGATTTTATGTTCACGATACGATACTTACATTTTTTTTAAATCAAGATGAGCGTCAGACAGATTGACCAAATAAAATGTTTTATTCATAGGAAAAAAATCAGAGGTGCTTTCTTTACAGAAACTCTGTTTCAGTTTGTTCCTCTTGTTAAAAGTGCAACTTGGAGTCATCTTAAACAAAAAAATACATCAAAAATACCTCCTTTCTTTAGAAAAAATCTCAAGTTAACTGCTGTAATTCAATATCTTAATGGACAAAAGAATATCAAATCTCCATCAAAAAAGAGGTTCTTTCTTTACAGAAACACTGTTAAACACTGTTTTTGTGTCTTAGAAAAAAGTGCAACTGAAGTAGTTATTCACTTGCATAACAAAGAATAACTGAATTTTTAAAAACAAATCCCACATCAAAACATAAAATCTCTAGAGATATCCACCCGTCAGTTGTGATAGATACAGTATCAGCCCTGCGGAGAACCATAACCACATGAGCTCTTACCTCCTGGTAGAGTTTTGACACCACGACCTGAAGTGCTGTCAAGATGGGATGCCCTGGTAATTTCTTGCGCTCTTGCGTTTATATGGGGAGAGAAGATGCGAAGCCTCTTGTCAGGGTGGTTTGCTTCTTTGACAATTTTCGCTCAAGAGGTGGCGTAACATTACTTTGCTTCTCCCTGTGGTGGCGGCTAATACGCTGCTGTGTGTTGCCGGTATATGTTTGCAGTCTCTTGCAATATTTACATGCTGTTTTGGTTTTGTCAGTCCATTTCTCACCGGTTGTATTCACGTATTTGGGAATCCAAAATGCAACCAGACAGGTGATTTAAAACCACTCTGTGCATCCTCTATTTCATGTCTTCCCTCGTTCTGTGCCCTCTGACATAAGTCATGTGACTTGACGTCAGACGTTGAACAAATTAACCACCAACCAGAGACTTTTTTAAGATAACGTAACCTAACAACAATAAAAGAACGAATCCTACTTCTCTCGCAATCGTGATTACGTTTTTCTGTCAACCGGTGCCAATTGTCACTCATTTGTGCCGATTTGTATTCGGGTCACAATGCATTGTTACATCCCTAACACTAAACAAAAAAATGTCTCGATGGCTTATTTTCTTTCATGTATCAACTGAAGAGTATGAAAGAGTCGCTAACAGTGAAAGAAAAGAACACAGAACCTGTCCATCTTTGTGCAAACATCGCTCCAATGTCGTTCAAAATTAGTTGGCACCGAGTGTGAAAGAGAGACTGAATAAGTAACAGACATAAAAGATAAGTAATGACGCAACATTTTTTCTTGTGTCCATGCTGCTTTCTGTTGTTTACAAATCCTCTTTTCCAGCACATTTGTAATGACACCAGAAAAAAAATTAAAAAAGAAATGCTCACTTACAGGTTATGGGCAAGGAGTCTATTGCCCACTTTTGGCGGGTTTTCCTGCAGTCCCACATATACATGTGCTAATTTTGGTGGGATAAGGGCATATGTAGGCACACATGCTAAGCCATTTGTCAGTAGCCTTGATGCATCTTGTTTTTATTGTATACCCTCTCTACAGACTTTCACTTTTGTTTTGAGGACGTCTGCCGATATTCCTCTAGCCACCTAACTTGTGAGCAGCCTTGAGGGTTTTTGTTTTGCATCTTTTGGGTTGAGGTGTTGCATTCATGGAGGGTCATTCTGCACCCCCAATCTATTTCTAGGCTTGACTAAACACAGTCCACCCACAGACATGCTTAAACAGGAGGGATGCTTTTTCTTCTTTGCAAGCAAGTGTAAAAGGAATGTCTTACTAAAAGTTTAATATATATCTTTGTGTTGCCTTCTTGGTTTTCATTTTATGTTAATGGTTATCTGACACTAAACCTTTTGGCTTACAGGTTTTTAAAGGCATTTCCCAGGCACACTGTTTTGGTTCTATTACCACATTTGAATTTTCGAGTGAGAGCACATAGCTGTCTTCCACTGCAGAGACGCCTTTATCTGTGGTCAGTCCATTTTCAAGTATTACTACCGAAAGTGGGTATCTTCGGAGTCTGTGGTAGACGCCCTATGAAAAACACAGGTTTATTATATTTCAAACGTAGACTGCCATAAGCCAGAGTCAGACTGTCTGTGTTTACCTGTGTTAGAGAGGAACTACGCACAGACATGACTAGTTGTGACTCATGTCCCAATTATAAGACTCTGATTAGGCGAGACTGAAAGACAGGTAGCTTTTTATTTATGCTTATATTCACTGATTCTCACAGATTTTTTTACTGTGCCACTTTTGTTTGTCCATCTATACAATTATAATGAACATATTTTCAGGTTTAGACTGGCTGTGCAACCATATTCACTATACATCCTATTTGTACAAGAAGTTACTGAATTTGGCTTTATCTAATACAATTGAAGACAGGACATTTTCTAGATTGCATGTCAGATCTCAGCCATTTATTTTAAATGCACGACGAATCTTTTAGCTATTTAAAATTGGGCTGAGATAGCGAACTGCGTGCCGATTGACAACATGAAACCGGAGCTTGCAGATGTCCCCCTGTCATTCAAATCCCAAGTGTGAGATAACTTCGGATTCCAGGTTAATTATGAACATTCACAATCCAGGTGTTATTATCACTGTAGCTTTGGAAAAAAAACACGCTGTGCAAAGCGAATTTCAACAACCACTACCAGGGAATTCAGAACGGACAAATGCCATAACCTAAGTTAATGCAGCAGTTGCACTTATTTAAGAAGTATTTTATTTATTGGAGAATTGTAGCAGTATTTTTTTTACATTTGTTATAGATTTTATTTGTATGTTTCATACTGACAGCGAAAACTGTTTAACCATTGTTTTTAATTGTTTACTTATTAAACTTACATTCGTTCTGACAACAAAGCAGTTTTTGTTAATTTTCCCCCTTAACTAGGAACCATACCGTCCTGTACTGTACCGTGACTTTAGTGTACCGTTACACCTCTGGGATGAGAATGCCAGGAAAACAGCTGTGCGTGCGTGTGTGTGTTCGTTCTGGAGTCTGAGGTTTGGTTATGGTTCGGGTAGTGGTGACAGCACTTACCAGACAGCTATAATTAACCTTTACATCACCAACCCTTCTCTACCCTACAGCAGGTGAAATAAAGGTGCTGTTCTCAGAAAAGTTTTCAATGGATGTGTACCAGTTCTTCCCTGCTCCCTGACTATATTCTCAGAAACCCATTGGTTGGCACGTTATCTGAATTCAGTCAACAAAGCGTGAGGCCATACAGAATCTACTGGCTTAAAGTATCACTTTAGCCCGAGGGTCCTGTTTGTCAACCCCAGGGGTGTGCAGCTCATAGGAGGCACAGCAACAGTTAAGGATCTCTGTTTGAGTTTTGCATCTTTCTCTCAATGTCGTCTTGTCCGGAAGATTTGTCTTGCTTGTTACACTAGATAACTAGTGATGCTCAGAAAAAAGGATTCAAAGCTTAATTAGTGTAGCTTATTGTAGTTTTTTTTATGTATGTGCGTGTTTGCTTTCTTGTTTGCCTTTCTGTTTGTCTTTTGGTTGTTTTCAAGCATGACTGATAGTGGGTGAGAGCGCTGAGCACACTACTTCTTTTATGTGTGCACTGTTTGCTGAATGGTGTGGTGACCTGTTACGATACCCCACATTGACTGGCCCCTTCTTGGACTGTGTCACGAGAGCCCATAACATGCTTTTGTCTTTAGTGCTGCAGCTATTGAATTTTAGTAATGGAGTATTCTGATTATTTCAAAGATTAATTGAGTAATCAGAGAAGAAATACCTTTGCTTCATTAAAGAGCATTAGTAAATACACAAGACAAAATAAGATGGATCTCCCAAAAAGAACAACTAAATGGTTACATTTGTAGAAAAATCTATATTTCTGTTGCTTAAATGGCATACAATAATATTTTCTGTCAATAAACTATTGTTCTGCCCAGAGGAGTGAGGCAGAGCCAGTTAAGTCGTCAAAGTTTCATTACATTGTAAGGGCGTGAATGTTACCTTGTATCTGGTCATCTCCGTGAAGACTGGATACTTTCTGCTGAGATGCTGAAGCATTGACAGCGTGCAATTGTGGTAAAATAGTTGGGTTTTACAATAGACAAATTGTACAGAGTTTTTATTTTCAGCTTCTTTCTCTTCCTCCACTTTGTAAGCTGTGCCATCACACCTTCTTCACAGCATGTGTCCACCATGGATGTGGTGAAATGTGTGGTGTCCACAGCATAAACCTGTTGCGCGGCCGTAATTATCATCTCAGCGGAAACGCAGTACGCTGTTTATTAAACAAGTTACGCAAGGACTCGTTTAATCCCTTCATTGAATGTTACATGGAATATATATGTAAGTCTGAACAGACATGGGTGTAAACTGCAAATTGATTGGTTGGTGGAGGCATACAACTGCCAAGGTGGTAATTCTTTTTTTAAATCTGTTGTTTCCCGCTGACATGCAAAAGAGTTAAAAACTATTCATGCATGTGTGTGGCTTTTCATAATGCAGAACCTTTAAACTAGGCTAATTTCCAGGTGTTTAAGTGCTGGGGTCTTGATTCATTGCAGTGATCATTGTTATCGAAGAGTGATTCTTTTTTTTTTTTTTTTTTTTTCCTTATAGTTCGATGGTGTATACCTCCTTACTGTAGGATTGGATGACTGTAGCATATAATCATGTTAATTAGCTTTCAGCGTGTGCAGTGGTTGGTGTTCACATTTGAAGATGGAATCTAAGGGAGTTCACTTTAGGTGACCCCCCGCCCCCCCAAAAAATACCACCGTTTTGAGGTGGACAAGAGACTGCTTGTCCGGCAAAAAATGCCAAAGAATGCCCAAAACGTAGGCATGTGTCTGTCAGTAGAGCTGATTTGGCCACTGTCCAACTTTTACTTCCGCTGAAATATCCCAAACCAGCTGTTGCTTTTTTCTCTGCATGTCCCAGCACTCATTTGAAATGAATGAATGGTGGTTTCTTCATCTCTTTTTTTTTTTTCGCGATTTGTCTGATCATACAGTTTGGTTGAGAACAGCTCCAATTTGAGGTGAGATCTGCCCACCCAGCCTTTCAACAGCATTGACGTCACTGCAAGGCACCAGCTGGACCATTTGGCAGGTGTGATCTCAGCCATTGTAACTTTTAGTAACTTAGTAACTTTCTTTTTGCTTTTTTCTTCGCTTCTTCTTCTTGATGATTTTTCTTGCCATCTTACCAGCTTTCTTGTTACTTTTCCTTTCTCCATGTCCTCCTTGACATTTCAAAACATATTTGTTATCTTTTATTTGGCATTCACAGAGGCCACAGCAATGAAGACATGCCCCTGTGACATTTGGCCCCATTTCTTTTCTCACTGATTGATGGTTTCTGTGAGTTTGATTGCGACTATCAATGGTTTCTCCCTGATTCTCCTGTGAGTTTCAGATCAGTGCTAGCTATATTTGGAAGCTGAAAGGAGAAAATACCAAGTATGTGGGGCAAGAGTGTCAGACATGGTGTTTGTGCTTCTCTTACTTCAACGAGAGAAGGGTTTCCTCTGTCCTTTCCATCCTGCCATGAATGACAAGAGCCCCCTCTGCTTCTTGACTCGGTTCTCACACGGCAAAGTATCCCTTCAGCTGCTACAAGGCAGAACAGTCTGGTCATGCCCAGTCTGGCTCCAGACAAAACACCAGCAAGACTCAGGCACAACCTCAGACCACCAGACAGGGTTGCATGTAATACTAACATCTTTCACAAGGGGGGAAGAAGATGAACTCAGACGTTCCACATTTTGTGTTAAAGTCTGACATATTACCACCATGCCCTGTCTGTCTGTGTGTGTTTTCTAATTGTAGAACAACCCCCTTGTGGCAAATGTATTACCCCAGCCAGCTTTTGACTATCTCCACTATGTACATGGTGCACATAGTTTATGCATATAGCAGTGGAGGCGCGCGAGTGATGAGGATTGGCCACCCGACAGCTATCAGGTATCAGCTAGAGCTGTCTATGGCCTTAGCTCTACAATTATGCAGTCCCATGACAGTGAAATCCATAACAATGTTGAAGGCTTTCAATTAAGGCTCTCACTGTAGCAGATGTCTCCATGTACTTCAGCTGTGATATCTTAACAACTTCCACGGGCAGTATTCCAATCTATTGCTGATGGTATGAGCTCTGTCAATGGAAAATATTGTTATATAATCTGCTCCTGTATAATTATGATTGATATGACAAACGGACAGCTGTCTCATCTCTTACACTCAAATCACTCAACAGTTGTAAGTTTTTCATTCTGTTTGCCATTAAAGCTGACATGGCTTTAAATACTTGACAGACAGAGGGATGAATCACCCTAAAATGATGAGTTAGCAGTTGCAGGATACCCATGCCCCTATTCCCATTCTTTTGGGACTGCTATCACCTGTTTAGGTTTGCCTGTCCCTTTCTGTACTGAGATACTGCAGTCCTTATCAGCTAGTACTACTTCTCCCTGCTCTCTCACACTTCCCATTTTAGTTTTTCTCCCTTTGTACTTTCTCCCGCGTCACTGTAGGAAGTTTCTGGGAGAGGCATCGGTCATTGAATTTTGAGATGCTTGCAAATGCAGCTTTGCCAAGATAATCAATACAATGACTGTGATGAATGAAGAGATGAATAATGCCAGTTTTGTGGCTCCATCTTCTCAAATGTGAATTTCTGCTAGGTTTTTGAGTCTACTGTTCTAGTAAACTCACTAAATTTGGGCTAACGACTGTTAGTTCGACAAGACAAGCAATTGAAAAATTTTGTTTAGACATTTAAGACCAACTGATTAATTTGTACAATTATAGATGGACTAATCTATAATTAGCCTAGTTTACCAGATGTACAGTGGGGCCTGGCACTGTCTATGCATCCTGGACTTGGCACCTCCCAAAATGACTGTGAATGGTTTAAAGAAAACAAAACAAGCCAGAGAGTTTTGTTTTTATTGCCTATCCAAGAATGTTAAATTATGCAGCCACATTGTACCTAGGCACTGCAGCGCCGTGGAGATAGGTAAATAATAACATTTGTCCTCAGTTGCAAACTACTTGTCATACGATGTTTGTGTCAAGTCAAAACAAAGTGATCACTCATTCATGTTTGACTCAGCTGAAGGTTGCTCAATGTGCAGATCTGAGGCTCTTGTATAAGATTTTTTCTTATTTCCTGTGTGGTTAAACGTGTTTACTTCTAGAAACAGATTGGGTGTCAGTATGTGTGTTTGTTTTGTTCTTCCTGCATCTGTGCAGTGTGTAACTGCAGAACCAGTTTGCTAACTTCAGAGAGATTTGCATGTGTTCCCAGCAGCATAAGCCTGATGCTACCGCAGTTTACTCACTTCTCTGTTGACAAGCTCACTCAAAACTGAGGCCATGGGTTCAATTGTCTACAGTAGAGTTGTTGTTTTTTATTACAATAACTCAACCCAACTGTGAATATGGACAGTTTAAGAGTTGACTAGTAAGCTAGACAAATCATTGACACATTTTTTTTTCACTCTCATAAGATCAGTGAAGGAGAAGTATGTTGAACTTAATGTTAGTCATGATAGGGGAATGGCAACCAATACAGATTGCGTTGTTGGTCCCATTCAGTGTTATACTAGTTCATTAACGACTGCTTCCCTTAGCCCAGCCCAGATTACTTCATGTACCAGTGTGAACTTTGAAATAGTCTTTTGCGTTTTTGCTCTTGGTAACCCTACTATTGACTTAATTTAAAACGAAGCCTGTATGAAGTCACTTTGTGCATCTGGGCAACCGTCCACAAACCAGCCGCTTTCATCTTTAGCATACGCTGTCATTGTGGCGTCTTTGCTGTGTCTCTTGGCACTTTTGTGCCTCAGTGTTTCCTCCATGTTTCAGTCTCTCTTAACTATTTGCTCTCCTTTCCGCAGTCAGGTTTCACAGGTGAAAAAACATGTTTACTGCCCCCTCTAGCCCCTTGTCCAGCCTTTCTCATTTCTGGAGGATAAGAAGCCAACAAACCTTTAAAGGTGTGGTTACCCCTTTTCCAAGCTTCAGTCAATTGCATTCAGTAATGCCACATTGTGTTCAATAAAATTAAAGGTGTCACGGATGATCTCGGCCATCATGCAAGAAAAAAAAAAATCAAAGCTGTTTTGAGTGCCCCTGTTGCCAAGTATGAAAGACTTCATAAAGAAAATTATGGAGGGGAGTGGGTTGATACATCCCCTTGACGGTGGCTCTTTGCTTGTCAGTTAACTGAGAGGATAAGCGACACTGGGGAAGTGGGTAGGAGCAAGACAAAAAAAGGAGAAACTTGGCTTTCTTTTGAAGTTTCAAGCCCTGGGTTTCAAAAAATTAAATATCTTTAACAGACTCTTAAACTACTAGAAATCAAGCAGGTGGGATTAAGAGACACTATAAAATGGTATGTACCATCTTCAAGTCAAGTTTAATACGCTGAGTCAATTGTGACTGAGTGAAATAGAAATAGAGAGTCAAAGGCACATAAAGTCTTGTGTCAGTCTCAAGGAGGTGAAAAGAGAGAGCATGGGACTGAAATGCTGGGGCTGTTTGAAGCTTTGCCCACCCTGCAATCCTCACCTTGTGACTACAGCCTGTGGCACGGTGCTGAAGTCCAAGCTCTTTCTCTCTGTTTCCCGCCCACCACTTGTGTGTGTACGTACTCAGTGTAGCGATAGCCAGTTCTTGTCATTCACTACCGCCCCCCACTCCACCCTCCCTCCCCTTCCTATGTTGCTCTGAGATGGTTTCAGCCAGTTTGTGGCGGCTGGGTTTAGACTGACAAGGACTTGGCACAGTTTGACTGCTTCCTGGCTAGTTACAAAACCAGACATTACCTGTTCTGTAAGACACACTTGTGAAGCGCGTGTGTGTGTGTGTGTAACACACTGAGCGTATTATTAGTTACATTTTTTGTGACTATGGTGGTGAGTTGACAGGGCAATGTAATCCAAAGGTGTAGTCAGTTCCAAGACTGGAACGTGGACACGATAATACCTGTTTTTGAGTTTCTGGGCTTAAAATTCTGTGTTCAGAAAGGTGAAATAGATGCCTTGTTTATACATTTTTGATAGTCATATAAAAATTATCCAGTTGACAATTTTTGATGTTGAAGGTTTCAGACCAGTCAGAGAAAAGTCAAGTCTTTAGGTAACTTGGTAAGCGCTCTGTGGGGGGAAAAAATATTCAAATAATTTAAGATATTACACTTACTGTAAACTTAACATTACTTACTTATTGAATATAATTTTGTCATGATTATTTGAATATTAACAACTGTATATTTGGCCCACTAATAATGGCAATCTGCTGGGAGGTCATGCCTGATAATGTTTTTGCTACCTGAATGATTGAAAACTACTGTTGACAGCTCTGTACTGTAACTTTGTTACGTTAATGATGGTCTTAAAAGTTTGACAGGATAGTCAGATGACTCTCTTCACCAGCTGTCATTTACTCAACCACTTCCCACATTGTTCTTTTATGAACCCGCAAAACATGTGATTATCATGTAACCTCACTCTCATCACTCATCTCTCTCCTCTCTCGGCAGGGTTTCTGTGTTGACTTGAGCCGTACCTATATGGCGTGTGTGAACGGAGAATTTTGCCAGGCACAGCACCTCACCTCCGTGGAGAAGTGAATCGGCCGCCCCCTGAGGGACTACGCTACCCGGAAGCCCCCCTGACTGCAAGCACGCGAGGAACTGCTGATTTATCCTAAGTCCCCCTGGGATTCTGCGTAGTCCTTGGCCCGACTGCCCTGCCCTGTCGCAACCAATACGACAAATCTTTGCTCTCCACTTTCTCCTTGAACAGCCAATCACAAACAGCTCTCCTGAATGGGGTAAACTGATTGGATGACTCCTGGATAGTCTCTCCATCTTTTTTCTTTTTCTTTTTTTTTATTCTTTAAGTTTTTTTTGGTTTTGTATTAATTCATTTTTTTTTAACATCCCGGAGTACTGTGGACTAGTTTATCCTTTTTGTTCCCCTTTTATGTGTAAATCTTCCATAGTTAAACACCTGTTGTCCTCCTGATCTCCATCCTTCACTACGTGTTGTCATTTTTATTTATTCTACCCTTTTCTGAATACATAAATCTCCGATAAGTCTTTGCTGACTTCTGAGCCAAAAAGTCGCTTTTGTTTTGTAAGAGTATTGTATTGTAATTGTTTTTTAAGCCGTCTCGCCAACATGAACCGCCCTGCTGCAGTCGAGATTTCCTACGAGTGCATGAGGTTCCTCATCACCCACAACCCCACCAATGCCACGCTCAACAAGTTCACGGAGGTATGCCTGCATCTGTCTATGTTGGTATCGTGTGTTTAAAATCATTAAATCATTAATCATTAAAATAAAATTAGTCCTGTGTCTAAACTCCTCTCTTTTGATGTCTGTCAGGACCTGAAAAAGTGTGACGTAAACACACTGGTGAGAGTTTGTGATGCCACCTATGATAAGACTCCAGTAGAGAAGGAGGGGATTCAGGTCCTGGTAAGAGTTTGCACATGCACACACGTGCGGCAGCCTTTCTTATTGTATGTTTATCATTTTCAACCTACACACTCACTATTCTTTTGTCTCCTCCAGGACTGGCCTTTCGATGATGGTGCCCCTCCTCCCACACAGATTGTAGATGACTGGCTCAAGCTGCTCAACACCAAGTTTCGAGAGGAACCTGGCTGCTGCGTCGCTGTGCACTGTGTGGCAGGGCTTGGCCGGTGAGTGGCTAGCCGCATTGTTTTGTCTTAGCGACGTGACAATAACTCAAAACAGTGCAGATTCTCTGAATTGTTGTATGGTAAACTTTTGAACGACCTCTGGTCAGTGTTCAAGTGCTGTTCTAAGATCCGTAACATTAAACTCCTTGCTCCTTTACACCAACTCCAGTGGCAGATATGCCACTTAATGTAACAAGCATCGAAATGCAATTTGTAGAAAGGATATTCCCATTCAAATCAATGTAGCAAGATGGTTAGAGTTGCAACCATTTTTATGTATATTGTTGCCAATGCAATGGGTTAACTTCCGTATAGTCTGACTTGCAGCAAGTCAGTCAAATCAGGGAAGGTTTTGCAGTAATGGCCAAACAAGCAACTTCATGCTTCATTCAGACACCTTTCGAAGCGTAGGAAAGCACATTTGTATTGCCAGATGAGTGACAACTTTGCATTGCTTGTTTTCTGTGACCGGTGTGGTGTGGCGGCACGTCAAAGGTATTTAAGCACCATACCGACGTATTGTCACTAAAACTAACAACAATCACCATTTGCTTTTGAACTAGTTAAATTTCCACAGAAAACAGTTAAATGTAATTTCTGCTCTATTTCTGTGGTTTGTGTCTAGTGTCTAAATAAGTTGGTTTTCTTCTTCATCTTCCCGTCTTCTAGCCTTCCTCTCAAGCCTCCTCCTTCCATCCTATCTGTGCAGATATCATATTCACAGACCAATGTGCCAGTGAATTACAGACACGTAATGCCGAATAACAACACAAGTGTGAAAACAAAGAAGGCCGAAGCACATGACGTGGGCGAACTGGTGTGAAAATGTCTTTCCTGACCATAAAGGCGCGATGAGCCTATCAGTTCTCAATGGCTTTCACCATTTTGCATTTCTGTGGCATTCCAGAGGTCTTATAACTACCAGTTTTGGTTAGACTGGCATTTTCTGTGTTCTGTGTGACTGCAGTCATCTGGGTTTTCCAAACCCTTACGGTCTGATCTGCTTTACACTAGCAAGCATTCTCTCTAGGCCCTTAGTGTGGGAGGCTGCAGCAATGTGCCTTGTTGTTGTTTGTCCCTTCTTTAACGATACTTTCATCCCTCGTTCCACACTATTGCGATTTTCTTTTTCTTCTCATTTTCTTTCCTTTCTCACATACTGTCCCTTGTGAATTTTGTGTTAGAGATAAGTCACTGAAGGAAATGCTCTGTCAGCACTGAGATTTGACCTGCCAAGTGCTCTTGAAAGTTTTTATATTTATTTTTTTTTCTCATCGGGTGAGATAGGAGAAGGTTGTCTTACTGTTCTCACACAGCAACATGCCCCAGCAGGGCGATAGTGACAGTGGTTGTGCACCCCTGTTGATTTCCCAGGCCTCTTTCCCAGGTTTAAACCCACTCTCCCTCCCCCCCACCATATTACTATGGAAGCATGTGAACCTTGGCATTTAATCTTCTGTTCTCCTTCTCTCTTTCTTTGATTCTCTCACTGTCTCCTTGTAATGGTCCATTGGATTTCTTTACCTTTCAGAGCTCCAGTCTTGGTGGCCTTAGCCCTCATTGAGAGTGGGATGAAGTATGAGGATGCTGTGCAGTTCATAAGGCAGTAAGTACCCTTTTGCTTTTGTACTTTAAGGTTTTAATAAAGTTTGAGTCTTAAATCAGTAAATGGTGCAGTTTGTGTGAATAGAAACGGGGTGCATGTGAAATGAACAACATCTTGGTTATTGTCATTATTACACTGTAACTCTTAATTGGTTATTGTCATTTATTATTGTTGTAACTGTAATTTAAGGTTGTCAACAGGGTTATAATCAGTTATGCATTTTTGTTTTGTCGGTTTGTTGACAGTGTATGAATTTTGGTATTTGTCTGTGTGTGGTCTGCAAAATACGAGGAAGTGGTAAGTCTGGTACTACAACTAGAAACAAAGGTGTCTGGCGTTAAAGGAATAGTAAAACACTTTTGGAATCACAACGTTATTCGTCTCCTGACTGGCTGAGACTCCAAGAAGTTACTGCTCCCAGCCAAGAAGTAGTTCGGCACACAAACGTCCCTAAAATGGCAAATCAATTTTTGTACTTCTGTATTTGTACAGATTAATCAAACAATCTGTAACATTTCAATCATTGAACTTTAGAGGTGCTGGCAGGTGGATTTTTGCCTTTGCACAGAGCCGTGCTAGGGCTAGGTCTTTCCCCAAGGTCTTTCCAGTCCGTTTTAAGCTAAGCTAGCAGGCTGCCTGTCTAGTTGTATATTTTACAGACATCTCAAAGGGAAATTGATCTTCTCCTCTAACTATCTGCAAGAAAGCACATGAGTATATTTGGCAAATTTATGAACTATTCCTTTGATCCGAATCAGAAACAGGTTTAAGTACTGCAAACAGTCATGAAGTATGATACAATAAGATATGAAAAACATAGGAAAGTGCAAGAGTTCACAGTATAATTTAAAATAACTCTTGTAGTGTTGGCTATGGTGTGCTCTTTGCCCTTTTTTTTGGATATCATTATTTTAACCCCCCCCCCCCTGCTTTTCACAGGAAGAGACGTGGAGCCTTCAACTCCAAACAGCTTCTTTACCTCGAGAAATACAGACCCAAAATGCGTCTGCGGTTCAAGGATACCAACAGCCACAACTGCTGTGTGCAGTAGGCTGCCTGTCAGTGCATCTTTCTTATGCGCATCTAGTGGGGAATCTTCCAACAAGGGGAGATTAAAAAAAAAAAAATGAAGAGAGTGCTATCAGTAATTATTGTGATGATTTGTAAACACTGAGTCATGGTTAATTGACCAGAGAGCAAGCTAGTGATCGAATGAATGAATCCAGATCTGGGGATCCACCAGCCGAACCAATGAATGGAAGGTCAAAGCACACAGAAGGGCCCGCCTCCCGGTTATACTGTTCAACCACGGGCCATCATTTTTTCAACTTGAGTCCATCCTGTTTCTTTTTTTTTTTTTTTTTTTTTTTTTCGTTTCAGTCGTAATTATGGAATAACAATTTCCATATTGTGAATTTTTTAATTTTACACAAACATAGGTGATGAAAAATGAAATGTTAAATGATATTCTGATTTTTATTTCCCACTAATTATTGATATTATTAATTATGATTAAGACAGAATAATGTACCTTTTTAAAAAACATTTTTTAACTTTGAACACATTGTGACTGTCCCTTTTGGTATTGGGGTGTCTTTTTTTCTTTCTTTTTTTTTCCTTTTCGCACAAAAACTCAAAGGTTCACCAGAAAATGCAGTAATGTTTTCCTTTTACCTTTCACTCGCTTAAAGTCACTTTCAGTTTAGGGGTTCACTCAGTTTGAACATGTCTGCAATATTTATTCACATGATATGATGTGTGGCAGTTATGAGTTTGGCAGGGGCAAGGACACTTTGTTATCCAATACTTTTGTTGTTTTGTTTTTTTTATCCTTTGAGAGCCATGTTTTTTTTTTTCTTTTTTTTTTTATATAAATCTTGTTGGAGTGCAATAATCAGTCCACCTCAGATAAGCCCACCAAACCCTGCTGAGCATCCTAGACACACGCATACATACACTTGAGACCACCTCATCCAGGCAGTTAAACAGGAAGAAACTCAGCAACTCCTACAACAGGTACTTCTCCTGCTTTCAATCATTCTTCTTAACGGGGCTACAATAGGACTTCCCTAAATATGCATATTTAAACAACACACAGAGCCTAAGATTCAATCTGAAAGACAAGGTGGAGAAGAATGAAAATGGTCAGTTTTATATCATTGTACCCATTTTGGAAATATCCCCAATTCGTATTGGTTCTTTAAAGATAAATAAATTGAAATAAAAATCATATGTGTCTTTTTTTTCCTGCAGTTTGAATGCAGCTCTTGGGTTATTGTGTGGTTTTGCATTTCTAAAAAAAATGGTGATAATGTGGATGGAGTATGTCCCTTTTTATGTAGTTGGAGTTAAAGGGTTAAAAACATAACTGGTTGATCTTGCTAGAAAAATGGCTATGAACCTTCTGTCTAGGCTACCGGCTGCTCTGTTATATTCAAGTAAGTCTGTGTGCAAGAAATGTGTTGTACCAGTCCTTAATAACAAAATATAATTTTATCCTGTTTTGAAAATGAGCCCTGAGCTTGAAGTTTGTGATTGACACCATAGTGTCTCCCAGACCATGTGCACCCATGAGGGATTTCAGTCAAAGTCAGTCTTGCATATCCTTTCTCCACCACAGAGTGAGTCAGCACCACGTGGAGGGCACAGGACACAGTGATACTGAGAAATGACTCACCACTGTTAATCATGATACCAGCCATTACTTGAACCACTTGAAAGTGCCCCCTCTGCTGCTCAGATCCTGTTATAGCCAAAGCCAGAAAGAAAGTTGCTATGAACGTATGGCTAACCTCATAGTGTTATTGGTATTTAAGTCGCTCATCAAAACAACATGGCAATGGAGACTTCTTTTGACTGAATAAGCACTATGTTATTTATTGTCACTTCCTAAAAGAATGTAGCGGAACCTAAAAAAAATGGGCTTCTGTTAGCAGTGCAGTGCTGCATAACATGCTTTGAATAATATGAATATCATCAACAGTGAAATGTGACAACCAAAGCCTTACTGTAGATATAAATCTAACTTTGTATTCATTGTTTCACTTGAGAAGTTTCCTTATTCTGACAACCTTAAAAATGTTGCCCTACAATGAATATGAATCATGAATGAAAATGATTGCCTATTGGACATGTTATGTTATAGAATGACAGTGTAGGGCCGGCCAGTTTAAGATGAGTCCAAGATGAGAACATTTCTTTCTAAACACAGCTCCTTTATTACTCGCAAATGGATAACAAATACTTCTCATAGTGTACTGTAGACTGACTGTGTGTCGTGCTCACCACCTGCAGGTGTCACTAAAAGCTAACGGGATCCGGTAAATAAATGACTCAGTCAGTATGTTGTCATTTCTGGTAAGACAATGATCAAAGCCGCAAACCTGGGTTGAAAACACAAGACAGTGGCCTGCTGCGTCTCTCCCTCTGCAGGTGAAGAAGACTCACCAGATATTTTCACCTCGGATTTTCCAAATACTTGACTTTTGGACTGGGACTATCCCTATCCTGGTGGTGTCGAGTCATTCCTATCTGATATCTGAGGGAAAATACTTTCAGTCCAGTGGAATTCACAGAAAACGTGTAAAGTTCAGGTACAGGCACCTCACTGTCACATTCACTGACACTTAGATTTCATGGCTGGTTAATGCTAATGGATACCATTAAGCACCATAACCAACACAACTGTGCACAACAATATATATTATGGGACACCCACAGACAGGGGGAAAGAAGCAGACCTTCCCTCCGCGAGGCAACAGTGCCAACCATCATTGTCAGATATTACCAAATAATGTAATGTTACACAATAAAGGCTCAAATGTGTATAATACACTTGTTTCCTTTGAATGAAAACAGTACATTTAATTCAAAATAGTGACAATAAGCTTTTCTCACAGCAGACATGTTAATTAGGAAAGACACAGGTGTAATTAATTAAACCAACGATGTTGCATTTAATTTAGCTGCTTCCTAGTACTATTACACTTTAATAGAACTAAGCCATTGTTTATACACCTGTGCTTTTTCTGTGATCATTCATATTTAAGGCTATGTAAATGAAAAATAAGAGCCATCTTGGAAACGGTCATTGTAAATACTGTGTTTTTTAATGGTAGCTGGAGAGAAAAGCCTGGAATTTTAGCCAGTTTGGTTTACGTGTATATCTTAAAACATTTGTAAATTAAAAAACAAAACAAAAATGTTAACTTACATGACAGGCACACCTTTATCAGAACTCTATCTGTAAAAGCAACTATGTTGTGTTTGTTTATGCTTTGCCACCTCAAATGAAAAGAAGTGCAGCAGCAGTCGCTAGCAGTTTGACACCAGCATCAGCCTTTGATGTCGTACACAGTGACCAATGGAGCGGACATTTTCAACATGCAAACACATGGATACAGGAGCAAAGGGCATGCAACTCTGGATGTAACTTCATAATTTAATGTTTTATTAAAGCTGAAGGATGAGGACTTCTTCAGAAGCCACAAAAACACTGGACACATCCGAACATCAATGCAGGGGACTGATTTAATGAAGATAAATCAACAAACTAAGTACAAATGACTTCTATTGGAAGTGTTGTTTATTGTTTGTGTTTTGATGGCTGATGTGCTGCCAGCCAGTACTTACTTTTTGGCTGGGTTTTATTTGTAAGTCTGTGCTGCTAATTAAATGTTTTGGGCTTTTGCATTTGCTAAGTTAAGTGCGCTTGTGTGCATGAAAACACCTGTACTTTTTCTTAGGTTCATATTTGTATATTTTTTGCGTGACACATTTCCTATCCTTCCTTCTGTCTGGCTGGACTGCCTGACTTGGTAGGCTATTAATCACACTAGTTAAAGTTGCCTATATTGCTGTGACATCTGTTCTTATAGCCAATAGTTATTTAAAAAGAAGTATCTTAGTAAGTAAACACAAGTAAAGTATCAAGTAAAGTATGTATGTATGTAGGTCTATTTAGCTAAAACTAGCAAGTTGTATAGGCCCAATACACAGACTTTCACTTTTACCTTCTTTAAAATATCATATATTTTAAACAATATGTTGGTCTCTTGAGTACAATGACCATTACAATACAGGCCTACCAGAGAACAAGTTGGCATTTAAAGGTCTTATGTGCTATTAAAACTCCCAAACCCCAAAACATTCAGATCACTATTACACTAGACTAAGAAACTGGATGCATCAGAGATACATTTTTACACAAATTTATACTTAAATTTTTACTTAGAAAATGATTGCAGTTTAGTTTTAACGAGGTTTTAATCATTTTGGAGGCTGTAGATTGTAGTGCTTTTGAATTATTTGTGTTATACTGATATATGTTTCTTAATTTGCCATTATTAGTATACTCTCCACCTAGTCCTGGGTCTTCCCCGAGGCCTCCTCCCAGCTGGACGTGCCTGGAACACCTCCCTAGGGAGGCGCCCAGGAGGCATCCTTACTAGATGCCCGAACCACCTCAACTGGCTCCTTTCAACGCAAAGGAGCAGAGGCTCTACTCCGAGTTCCTCACGGATGGCTGAACTTCTCACCCTATCTCTAAGGGAGACTCCAGCCACCCTCCTGAGAAAACCCATTTCGGCCGCTTGTACCCGCGACCTCGTTCTTTCGGTCATGACCCAGCTTTCATGACCCTAGGTGAGGGTAGGAACGAAGATTGACCGGTAGATTGAGAGCTTTGCCTTCCGGCTCAGCTCTCTTTTCGTCACAACGGTGCGGTAGAGCGACTGCAACACCGCCCCCGCTGCTCCGATTCTCCTGCCAAACTCACTCTCCATCGTCCCCTCACGTGTGAACATGATACCGAGGTACTTGAACTCCTTCACTTGGGGTAAGGACTTCCCTACCTGGAGTAAGCAATATATCTCCACACTGACCTGGGAACGCCTCAGGATCCCCCAGTTAAAGCTGGTTAATGTGGCCCTCGAAACAGAAGTTTGGGGTCCCCTGCTAAAGCTGCTGCCCCTGCGACCCGACCCCGGATAAGCGGATGAAGATGAGAGAATGAGAGATGAGAGTATACTAAATGAGATGAGGCAAAATATAAGAAACACTCTTCAACTCAAACTGAATTAGTTTTAGTGAGGTGGACTGAGTACCCCAAGTCTAGCCTTTTGTGATTAACACTTGAACCAATGCCAGTTCATTGTTTGTAAGGGGGCATCAAGAGCCCAAGAGGCACTTTTATGTTTGCTAGAAAGGATGTAGGGGGGAAAGGCCAACAGGTTTTGATTCATCACAAGAAGATCTTGATCTAATGCAACACTCAGCCTTTGCATAGCTGATCTAGGCCACACTACTAAGCAACCAACTCTGCGATACGCCATTGTGAATCGTGGCACTTTAAAAATGCATGTTCGCTCTTGGCTCTGTATCTTTAATGAGGTGTGTCTGAAATATTTGATAGCCTTGTGCTCATTTGAAAAACAAATACGTTTATTTTCATTAATATTTGATACGGAAATGAATATATGTAAAACACATACATTAATTTGTCTGTTTTGATCAATTGTCTCTGTCTAATGCAGAGCGAGTATTTCCGCACAGTAACTCCCCACAGGCTACACTGGTGCATATCATTCTCTGATGCTTCAGAGCAAAACCATTTAATTTTCAAAGTGGGATTTAGCATCTTTTAAGACTATGCACCCTCAAAGAAATTATCATTTTTCACTCATCGTTGAGGCACATTTGTGAAATGGATGTTTGCCCCATTAAAATGTGCTGCTTGAATGATGAATGAATAGGGATGTAACTCACAAATGCGGCATTGCGCGTGGTAACTGTGACAAGTGAGAACTGATTGTGTCTTGGGAGCACATGCTGGGACTTTTTATTTGTGGGTAAGGAACACATTACCAGTTAACTGAACTTCCAGTTACAGTATGTTCATATAGTATATTATTGCATATTAAAGACAAGACATGTCTTTAAACTGATTTGATATGACATTATGAATACTGTGAATTCACTCATGGTACAACATTAGTGCGTGTGTTCCCACAGTTGAGCACATGAGGCCTGTAAGGTAAAAAAAAAAAGAAAAGTGTAATGACTCCCCTCCCCACCAGATGGTAATAGAGATCTATTTTAACATTGCAGTAGTGCACGTAATGACCAACAGAGAGCAGTACTAATGCACCAATCCCTCAGACGTTACTGTTGGCCTGCAGTGTTGAGAAGTGTGAGTTATTCCCTCTGGCAGCACCTTGGACCGCGTCAATCTGGTGAGTCATACTGCCACTGTATCAAGGATGTTTGGATTCAGCAGCAGAGGCTGTGCAGTTATTCATTACCACAAATTTACCGTTTGTGGAAGATGCAAACTGGTGGAAAATGGTGGTTTCTTAACTTCTTTGTAACTCCCTCCTATCTAACTCTGAGGAGAAACTGCAACAAAGCGAAGGTGTTTCTGATATATTCTTGCCAGATTAGAATAACATGGATGTTTAGTGAAAGAGCTGAGCACCAGGAATTGCATTTTTTTTAAAAGTGTCTTTTATGCAGCACAGTCGTTTGGCATGGAACAACTTTATGTTGTTGAATCTTATTGTGTAGTGCTGCTTTTCTGCCCTTGGCTCTGCCGCAGGGAGCCCAGCCAGTGTTGATGAGTGTGAGTGGATGGTGAATGACAGGCCAAGACACTGCCAGTCAATCAGCAGGGTAGCCTGGCCCCTCTCTTTCACTCTCTAGGGGATGAGATATGTGTCATCCTCCCATGAGGCATATCACCACGACGCTACCTCCATACTCCCTCTACTGTGCCAAGTCCTCCCCCGCCCCACTCTGCTTCGCCATGCTAGTTTCCCTACACAATTCATCCCCTCTGGCTTATCTCTATGGAAGTGTCTTCTCTTCTACTGTCTTCTTCCCATTTCTTTCACCTGTTTGCTTACCAACCTAGTTCTTGTGTTCAATTCCAGCTGCTTCTTTCCAAATTCCCTTTTTTTCTATCTCCCATTCATTCTTCTTGCTTTCATTTTCTATCAAAGCTTGCAATGGGCAAAACAAAACTGCACGAGTGGTTTGTGGTTGCTGTTGTTCACCGAAGACGAAATAGTTATCCAGAGCAGAATCATTTTTCCTCTCTTAATGCACTCGTCAGCAGCTATATCAATAGCCCCAAAGCAGCCATGAAAAGCCAATCTATCCTGACACAGCATGCGTTAAGTGGCCGGTTTAACAAGCACCTCTACTAATTGGCTATATGAGCTCTCTATTCATTAGCAGTTAGGGTCACGTAATTCCAGTAGGAAGGTGTGTGCATTGCTTTGTTTTTCTTTGTTATCTCCCCATACCTCTTTTTTCCTGTGGAACTTTAGCTCTGTGGCTCTCTGTGATTTGCAGGAGCTGTCCTTCCAGCTGTTCTTCCACTAGGTTAGGAAACTAACAATGTGCAAAAAGTGCCACACACACACAAACACACACACACACACACACACACACACACACACACGCACACACACACACACACACACACACACACACACACACACACACACTACATACAGTACATAATTAGAAACCATCCCCTGTACCTTTCTCACCTGAAAAATAAGACAGGCGGTAGAGCAGGTCTGACCTCTTGAAAGATGTATGCGCACATCCAGGCCAACAGTATACACACTATATGTAATAATTCAAACATGAATATATGAATATGAATATATGTCTGGTGGTTGAATATTGTTTATCAACCTACAACGTATTTACCAATCTTTTTATTTGCTAAGTAGACCCCTTTTTACACTGGTTTAAATCATAATCATGATTATTTTGTTTATTTTGTAATCATGTATATTGAGATCACAATTATACATGATTACTCATTGCATGAACTGGCGTGCAGCCATACATTTTACTTTTGAACTACTGTAAAAATAATAATTGGGCCAAAAGAAATTGGATCAATCAGATATGTTGTAGTGCACTGCGTTCTGAAAACTCTTGGACATATATTTAACATTTTTATAAATTATTTTCAACATATTCCAGTCAGTAACTAATCAAAAGGTGCAGTAAAGGAAGTGGTGCGCTGGATTTAAAACACAAAACAAAACGGGAGCATCATTGTGAAACGGAATGCGGCACAATATTTGTATTATCTTGTTTTCACAATTGTTAGAAGCCAAAACTGTAATTGTAAATCAAATTGAATTCATCGCCCAGCCCGAATGATGTTTGAGAATGTAATAACAAAAGGTTTGTCTGTGGCCACAAACTCTTCGAAGCACTTCTAGGACGTCAATGCTCAGTAAACATTCAAGACTGGGTTCCTGTCGGACCCATCTGTTTGCAATCCTCAGACTTTAACCAATGTTAAACCTAATGTGTATTTATTCTGCCCCTCACTTTTGTCTCCATGAGAGATCACTTTTTTCCTGGGGTCAGCTGTCAAAGCACTCTGGAGATGGCATCAGTATCCCAGGTGTAATCTGTTCTGGCAGACAGTTGAGCCCTGCTGAGTGACACAACTGCCAAGGATTGGTTTGAATGCCAACGCTCCCCTCCAGTCCTCTCACTAACAACAAGTGAGCCAAGTCCATCTCAGGGGTCAAACTGCTAATCAAAACAAAGGCCTTAGCTATTCTTTTGCAACATTACATCCTTTTTTCACAGGAGCCTGTCTCCTTGATAGTCCTTGTTTAGTCTCAGCATTGAACCACATAGTAAGTAATGCTAATCTCACATTAATGGTGACTCAATAATGCTTTCTCTTCAGTGCTGCCTTTTTTTCCACTATTGACTCTTGATACAAAGCTTTGCTCATTGACTTCTGCCAGAGTGATATTCCAGGGAGTGGATGAGAGGGGGTTGGAGAGGTGATCTCACCATTATCCCTAAGCTACTCTTCCATTGTGGGAAGATCAAAGTGGTATTTATGTTAGGCCTCTGGATATGTACATGCAACGTTGCTGTGGTGAAGTATACTCAAATGTAGTATGAAAGCCTCTCCATTAATGGATGAAAGCTTGTTGCCCCAAATCGTCAGATGGAATTTTAAAAGGGCTAATCAGGCCCCCAGCAATCCAGTGAAACGCTATCATGGCAGGGTACCAGCCACATGTATAAGGCACTTTGTTTAAAAGGAATAGTTTGACATTTTGGGAAATAAGCCTTTCTTGAAGAGAGTTATATAAGAGAATTGATACCACTATTTGATCTGTGTGTCTGGTAAATATGTTGTCAAAACTAGCAGCCAGTTAGATCAATAATTAACACGTTTTAAAAATGATAACCCCCTGTAAAACTACAGCTATTTTTTAGCCAGTTGTAGTAACCTTCTGGTGTCTCCACTGGTTGCCTGGAAACCTCACAATGATGAACACAACCCAGGAAGTTGCCAAGAAACGGTTGAGAACATAACCCCCCTTTTTGTACAGATTTTACTCACAAGATATATTGTGTTAATTTGTGATGCTCAAAGGAGATTTCATTATCTTAAGTTAGTCAAATTAGCCTTTCCTCCCAGTTTTCAGTATTTATGCTAAGCTAAGGTAACTGAAATTTACCACCAAGGCATGAGAGTGATATCTGCCAATCTCGACAAATAAATTATTCCTTTACATTACCTACACTTTTTGATTTGAAAAAAATTGCATCACTATTTCTAAAATCTAGGATCCACCTGTGAAGTAGTCATGTTGTCAATCAAATATTAAGTCATTACTTTTGCTCAGATACTTTTTATCGTGTGTACTTTGCTTTCTAAGAGAAGTGCATGCAGTGAATGAATCATTTAAAGAACAAAGTGGACTAACCTACTCAACTGTTCAAAATTTGAAGTTATTTAAATGCGGGCTCGACTGAAGCTGTCACAGTTGGAGGTACACATTGAGCTCATCAGTGTGTGAAATTGAGGCATCTGTAGATGCTCCGCAGCTTCTCGCGGTAGCTGTGATCATCAGTGACGTCTGCCTGTTCAGAAGATGAAAGTGCAGCTGATGTTTTCATTAAACGACAGACAACATGCATATGTCTGAAAGCATCCCTTTAATCTCCACAAACCACCAGAATCTCATTCTTGGTTGCATTACACTTCCTAAAAAGAAGTTTAGACAGCAACCTTGTGAACCTGTCAAGAGCCGCATCACTGCTTTTCTGTAATTCTGCAAGGCTTTTCAAGAAAATGTCCAAAAGCCTGTTAAATTGTCATAATTAAGAATAGTTCTTAACTGAAGCGGCCTATAGCACAACTGGTAGAGGCTTCCACCCCAATATAGACCTTTTTTAATGGAATTCCATTGCTAGGCAGCCTTGGTCCTTGTTAACTTCCTGCCAGCTGATGTCATTCACACTCACTGCAACAGGAAGTAAATTTGGACACATTTAGAATGTTTATGTTTACATCTTTGCAAAGGTCTATAGGCTGAATCCTTTACAGCAGCCCAATTTGATCTGCCCTTTGCTGCATCACCCCCGCTTTCCTGTCCGTCTACCACTGTCTAATAAAGGCAGGGATAGACAGACACAAAAAATATTTTTTAATTGTTTTTAAAAATGCATAATGTAAGATTCGTAAATGTCATGAGATAATGAGTTGACGGGTGTTTTTTCTCTGTAATACTGACTGTATGGAATTTTTCTCACTGTGGCAAAACATCACCGCGGTTTACCGCACCCCTGCACCCTTAAATAAAATAGTTCTTATTTTAGTTGACTTGACGGTGCATTTGTGTTATTAAATGACATGTCCAAACAACATAGGCACAAGAGAGAGAAAGAGAAAGATAGTGAATGCACTCTGGGCAGACAGGTGTCAGCGAACTGAGCATTTAAACTGTCCAGTGTAAATGTACAGTATAGGTTAAAGTTTGCCTATGAATAAACACCGCAGCTCCCCAAGACCCAAGAAGTTCTGTGTTTTGCTTCCCAGCTGCTGGGCAAAAGTGAAGGGAGATTCAGTGGGATTAAACCAGAGCAGAGTGCGCTGCTCTCTGTGCTCCCTGGCTCTGTACTGCTCTGCCAAGTTTTTCTAAAATATAGATATTAGAGTTATTTAAGCAGTACTCTTTTTGTTGGGCATCAACCTCACATGTACTTGACGTCGCAGTTAGAGATGGTGCTGTGACGAGCCTGTACGCAACCGCTGGTGCACACATGGATTAAAATGAGTGCATAGGCTGCAATCCATAAAAATAATTTTTAGAAGCTTTTTTGACGTCCATCACTCACGCATCTCACTGAACACATCCACTTCAATTTTATGAAATGCATCATGAGCCCAACATTTACCGCTTCAAGTCTAGCCTACTTTTGTCGCGTTTAGTGAAGTGTAATCTGTATGTCCCACTGTATACGTTTTAAACATACTAACCGTAACTACATCGATTGATCAGCTCCCAGTCAGTGTGTGAGTGTGTCACTACAGGCAGGTGGTGCTCACTCCCTATGTGGGCAGGGAAATCAATTCATCAATACCTAAACACTGTTGATTTCTTATGGAGCCAACATGAATACTATCTTGGAAGGATGGCTTCACGTGACCACAGTATTGCAGTGATGTGGTTGTCGTCACAGCCCTATGTAACACCTGAGTTGCACAATAACAGGTGTGTGCATGTAATTGCATGTCTCCATTCGCAATGATAGCTTTTTATATCCCATGCTGGATTTACTGATTGCTGATAGCGAATGTGCTGCATGCAGTAGGGCTTGCATACTTAATGTCGGAAGGCTGGAACTCCTCGATTGCAATCAGGGGGTTTGAGTGAGTTGATGGGAGAGAAAAAAAACAATAATGCATCCAAATTTGACAAATGCAGTCGACGGAGGGCACCAGTGACGGGAAGAGGATTGGGTGAATATGAGACCAGTGTCTCTTTGATTTTCTCTCCCTCTCTCCACGCACATACTCAAAGTGATCTCCAAATACATGCATATTCAACCCTGTTTGAGCCCATTTACATAGAAACATTGTATAAACCTATTTAGTATATCAACCGGGGTTTCTGTTATCCGTAAATTACCTTTTGTACGGGTAGAATCTGTTGAAGTCTAATGGATTCAAATCTCTCTTGTCAAGATGTCTGGTCAAAAGAATTCCTTCTAACCTGTATTCTTCACTGCCGTAAAAAAAAGGTAGCCTTGGAAGAAAAGTCAAATGAGTCATCAATGGGTTATGGTTACTTTTCCCTTTGTTTTCAAAAAGTCTATTATATTATTTTATCTGATCTGAGAAAAGGCTTATGGTGAACTATTTGATTTCCAGTCAGCAGCAGCACACTGTGCTGTTATGAGTCAAACAAGAGAATGCCACTGTTTCATAATGAACAGAAAATGTTTCCACTTCTCAACGGGTGGGGTCCATGCAGTGCCTGGGGGACTCAGCTCGGCGGGTCACGGTGTACCACAGGTAGTTTGGTTTGGAAAGACCCGGGCTGAGATGGAGGTGGCTCGCATCTCTGGCTGACCTCGTCACTTCCCATGGAGCTCCCCAGAGGTCCCATAGGAGGAGCGGAGGTCGCGGCTTTTGTGTATTTCATATTAAATGAAAGCCTTCTAAAATCAAAATCTTGAAGGTACCCTGTAAGGTGGTTTGTTATTGGACCTCACAGCTTACCAGGGCGTGGACTCATGCCCACTGCACCCTCCGGAGCGTGGCCCACTCAACCTGCATAATATTCATTCATTTTTTAAATAGTGTTACTATGTAGGCAAGTCTTGACAGGACTTATTTAATTTGGAAAATAATTTAAGCAAAAGAAGCTGACTTTTCAGTACAAAACAGTACATTATTATTATTATTATTATTATTATTATTATTATTATTATTATTGTTATGCCTTGATGGTGTCCTTCTCTATATAGCCTGCCTATCAATCATTTTTGAGCTCAATGAAATATTTGTCTGGAATTTTGCCCATTTATCTGGGACAATGAAAGTATCAAGGACACATGGAACAGAAACACTGATTCTAACAATTTACTGTGCTGGCACACAAGCAAACAACCTCCACTGTCAAGATGCACAACAGGTAACTGGAGTGGCAGTGGACGAAATCAGAGGGTGACAGGAGGTTAAAGAAGTGATGAACTGGTCTTCATGCAAATGCACTAACTATTCACCGTGTGTTTCCTCAAATTTGCATGTGGAGGACCATCTTGATGGTAATGCACACAGGCTAAGACTCGGAGGCAATCTTCCCAGCAAACAAACGGCGGGGCATAGAAATAAACTGAAGCGAGAGGGCAAATCAGGATAGTCATGCCTTTGGGGCTATTTGTTTGCATACATATGTATAGAAAAATGTGATGCAATGTCTTTGCTAAATAAAGCTCCATTGTCCCAAAGTGTGTACCGTTAGATGACTGTTCTACATTCAGGGCAATGCACCTAAGGGTTTCTTTTCAGCTGTCTCAAGTAGTGAGAAGAGGAAGACAGGAAAGGTCTTGGGAAAGGTCTGCCGAGGGCTTGGCCTCTTGTAGCTAATCAGGCTCTCTCACCAGGCTGCTTGTCCATTCAAGGCCCTTGCCTCAATCCGACTACAGACAAAGACTTGTTAGGAGGACATAAACTCCTGGTGACAAACCGTGTCGCCACCCTAGGCAAGCACACATGGAGGTTGGTGAATAGTTTGCATGCAGTACACTCAGTCATGCAGAAAGGCAACAGTATAATCAGTGTACTTTTTTTTTTTTCTCATGCCACCTTTTCTTCCTACCCACCTTTTATAGCGTTCATAAGTCTGGCTTTAAAGACTTAATTCTCCATTCTCTTTACCCATCTTTCTCCCTGAGGCATGCATTCTATCCTTCATTAGTGAAGCTTGAGTGACATGGATTCATTTTAAGTGACAGGATTCAGAGGTCCTGGGTCCTGGAAATGCTCTTTTCAGCACACTCGTTGGCATAGTGTGGACGTTGACTTGATCGAGTGTGGCTCTGACAACTGTAATTATCTACTGACCAGTTGCAAATCGGTGGCCTTAAGGGACAGACTTTTGAGGAGAATGTTCAATATAAACTTGGAATGGTAGCATTTTTCCTGCCTTTATACAGCGTAGGCGCACCACCTAAAAATCCTTAAGCCCCTCCTAACCTTATTAACATAAAACTGACGTGGAGAGCATCTGGATTAGCCACACACAGGACTGGTATCCGTTATACAAGTCTCAGTCGGTGTGAGGCAGGAAGGAGGACACTGCTCGCTGCAAGTACCAAGCTACAACTCAGTGTGCCATGTTAGCGAGTGTGCGGTGGAGAGACAGGGAGAATGAGAGAGGGAGAGTGTGTGTATAGCAGTATGCTTGTATACAGTTTATTTGTTGGTGAATAAATTTTACAATTCTTCAAGTCAAAACAAATCCCACTGTTTTGCTTGCTTCCTGCTGATTAAAGTGAAGGGGGTTAGCACCAAAGCTAGCAAAAACTTCAGCACAGACCAGCTAACTTAAGGTGGGCTGACCTTTTTAAGGGGGTTTCAAGTTTTGCATTTGGGGGATCTCTCCGTCATTGCAACTTATGAGCACTAAAATGTATGCAAATAACTGTGTGATGATGTCACCCATATGCTTATGAGCCTACAATGTCAATTACACCTAAGAACTCTAAAAACCTAGGGAAAACCTGTATGATTAAATGTTTTGCAAGGGGATTCTATACTGCAGACTATTGTGTTGCAGGGCAACACACAAGGGTTATCTGATCTTATCATCAGACTTGACTGAAAGAAGTCAAATTCAATTTTGGAATCACGGTAACACAAAGCAGAAAAGTTTCCTTTGCTACTTGCAGCGCCAATACCCCTTCCACAAGCTTCCACAAGAGCTGCAGTCAATAAATATCGTAGACAATCTCTCCCTTCCACCCTTATATCAGGCTGACTCTAAATCCAGTCTGGGATGCATTCACTGCTATCTGATCCTAGCTGTCACATTCTCTGCAACACACGCATACACACATTTCACTGCCAACACAGTACCTACCCAGCTTGCATGGTTAACTCTATATTTCATAATGCGTCATGTACCAATGTGAGATATGGTCCCTGATTTCATTTATATGGAGCAATGGTGGCTTTCTTATCTGTGCTGGAGTGAAATAGCTGTGGATCAACGTCGTTAATATGTCAGTCTCAAACTGATGGAGGGTTTACATGCTGCAGAGAGCTACATTGGAGCATTTGGAAGCTGTGGCGATATAGGAAAGTTCCGATAAATGTAGAAATTTCTTAAGTTTTACATGCTAATATTTGCTCTGAATTAGGGCTGGGCGATATGGCCTATAAATGTCATTGCAATATACAATATATACTTCAATATTTTGAAATGTCCACTAAATGATTTCATTATATTAACCCTTTATGGCAAACAATCAAACTAGTATGACAATTCTAGTATCACCTACAATTTTAAACTCTTAAACAAATCACAACCAAGTTAAATTTAACAAAATAGTATTTATTCAAACCAGGCTGTACACATAGGTTTAACTTTAAATGTGATGTTATCTGCCTATTTGTTTCTAGTCTGTTCACTCAGAACTGTCTTATACATCGAATCACGCAATCTTGTGAACATTCATCAGTTATCCCTCAGCCAGCAATTTTCACGTTTTCACATTTTCAAGTGCATTTACATCGTCCTTGACAAATCACCTTTGTAGAGTGTCAGTTGGATGAATGTTTATACAAATGTGTGATAAAAGTGATGTGCAGATGCAAAAGCTATGGATTCCTGAATTTCATTTGATATTGGATTGTGTGAAAGGTTGCCATCTTACATTTCATATTTCTGTGGAAAACAAGATTTCTGTTTGGTAAATTTACAAAGCTTTCACTCTCTAATAAGCCAGGTATTTAGTTGTTTGTCAAGCTAGTCTTAAAGTTTGGTATGTAGACCATTTGTTGTTTTATTTTCAGATAGGTTAACAATGGTGTCAACGTTTTCAACCTTTTCAACCCAATTTGTAATGTCCTTGATTAAAGTTATGTTCCAATTAATTAATTCCAACAAGTTCACACGTACAAAATGATATTTGGCTGCAGCTGTGAGTAAGAGCCTTTCTTCATTCTTTCAGATCTTAAGACTGCTACTAATCACAAAAAATCAAATGGGATAGAAAGATGGATAGAAAGCAATCAGTAGATATTTTTTAATCAAAATATCTCACAAGCCCCTTTCCTAGAGTTCCCTTTTCTTTTTTTATAAAAGCATTTTATTTATTTCTATCCATTATTGAATGCTTCAGGTTATGTGTCGCTGTGGGCTTTGTGCTCCAGTAATTGAATCTGAGGGTCTGGTCCGGATGGAAACTTTGTATTCTGAGGAACAACAAGCTGAGCTGTTGGCTTATTGAGATGCTGAAAAGAAAGCACGGACATCGAGCCAGCCATCCCAACCCCACAAGCATGACTAATCATTGCACAGCTTACTGCCTCTCATCAAAGCAGCAGAAACATGTAGGGATTTTTAAGTTCACTATACTGATTTATATCTGTGAGATGTGCAAGTAGCAATGTAAATATGGACCGGCACAGCCAGGGCTCCAGACTGACTATTTTTTTTACCAAAAAACAACTTTAAGTGAATGTAAACCGTCCGAAAATCAAAACATTGTTTCTGCATTTTGTTATTATCATCTATAGCTGTTAGTGGCATATTAAAAACATCATTAAAATATTGAAGAAATGAAGGATAATATTAACTTTGCTCCATTCAAAGAAATAGGTTTAAAACAATACAGAAAAGTTATCTGTAAAAAAACAAACCAAAAAAATGTGACTGGGAAAAAATTCTGTCTCAGTTGTCTCATTTTTTTGATCTGAGGTCTCAATCAATCAATTTCGGCCTGAGCTGGAGTGTAATGCCATAAATATAATCATCTTGGCATGTGCTATCTGTCACAATCAGCAGTAAGCTCACAACAGCATCAGAATCTCCACAATGTTTGACATATGACAAAATGTCAATGTATGTTGAGCTAGAAATCAGTTCTGCTTCAAACTGTACATGCAACTCTCCATCATAGCTCAACTTAAAAGACCTATTGCAAATGCTTCTTAGTTTCTTGGCATTATAAACTTCTCTCCATTCACTAGTTGTCATTCATGTTCTACATAAGCAGTCCACTCATTCCCTAAGGTTCAAGCAAACTGCATAATAATAACCCTGAATACCGATATTGAGTTTTAACATTTGAAATTATTCCATAATTTCTGACTAATGCGTGACTAATAGCTTTCTTGCTCTTTCCGTCTTGTAGCCTATCTCCTACCCTCCTTCCTCCCTCACTTGGCTCTTAGTTTCTAATAGCCTGCTTTCACTCCTTCTCTCCTGCAGTTTGTTAAGAGATGTGGTGTAAAAACATTGAGAAAGCGATGGATAAAGCTGCCACTTTGCCAAAGGAAGTTTTAATTGGGGCCCAGGGGAAAAGAGCTCCTCTCGCTTTTGCAAATTCTCTCTGCTCTTTATGGAAGAAATGAGCAGCAATCTCATGCCCAATAGGGAAATGGGATGCAGTTACGTTGACAAATATTCAAAAATAAGATGCTTCTGCACATGTTCATAAGACGCCTGCTTGTGTTTGTATTTATAAAACAGCAGGGCTTTCTTTCTCTCCCTAAATGATGCAGCCCTTTTGAAATCAGCCACAGTGTTCCACTGTCACTCAAAATTTCATCATGTAGTCTGAGATGTCTCGGAGAACTTGGATGGGGCTAACTGAGGAATAATATGTTATGCATGTAAATAGAAATTAAAAGAGATTGGCATGAATAAACCATGACTGGATTTCACTACAACCTCGGAACAAAGATTTTTTTTTTCTCAAGTCTGGGAGTCATTTTAAAAAATCTGTCTCTCTCCCTCTGTATCACTTCTAAAGCTGTTGTCTCACTCCCTCGCCCTCCAGTGCGTTTGTCCCTCCTCCCTCAATCTCTTTCTCCAAGTTCATTCATACAAGCACTGGCCCATATTGAGTTTCTGTCCAGGCGCAGCCACAAACTGCCAGCAACGCTCGGCCTAAACTCTAAAGAAATGTCTATCAAAAGTCGGGTGAACGCGAGGAGAAGCGCATACCAACAATGGCGGCGGGAGTGACCCCTTGACAGTGACATCACCAAGAGTAATTGCCTGTCATGTGTCTCACTGTTTCACATTTCACATAAAAGCAACCTCTGTTATTCATTTAAAGTTAAGCCGGGGTGGCCAAGGTCGCTGCACTTGTCCTGTAAAGAGAGGGATAATTGAACACCACACCTTTTCTCCAGTCTGCAAGAGGATGGAGTGATGGCAGTGTCAAGACGACTGGAGGTTAAGAGGAGAAGCATTTGAATCTGAATACACCTTGTGAGATGTGTTGGTGTTTCTGGAGTGTTTACACAGTTGTGCGTGGGCTCACGGTAACTCTTTATCCTGCTTGTCAGTTTCTCTAACTCTCTCTCTCTCTCTGTCCCTTATCTTGCTCTGCTTTTCCGCCAGCCCTGCTAACGGGTAAAAGCAAAACGAGTGATGTATTTTGAACCCTGTCCAACTTTAAAAGATAATTTACCAATGCGCATGGAAGGAAATTCATGATATTTGGTAAATTCCTCTTTAGGCCAATGCCCCTCTTGATCTTCAAAAAGCCCCATCCAAAGAGAGGGCAATGCCTAATCAATGGATCATATTCCTCCTATGCTGATTTTTTTCTTTCTTTTTTTTAAAGTACGAGTTTGAAGCAGCATCAAATGTTCATGACACACTGCTGCATCACTTATCATTTTCTTTGGTCGTTTTCTTCAAGCTTTGTTTTGCTGAAACAAATGTGTACAGCATACAGTATGATAATAAAATGTGAAATACCTCGTGTGTATAGTCTATTAAAGTCTAACTACTGGACTTCCATAGATGCACAACTTCTTGCAGGAATATGTGAATAAAAAGGAAGTCATTAAGCACTATGCGGGATTAACATATACCTTTTATTCATTAGAAGTTTCAGTAGGCATGTTTTATTAAAATCCATGTTCATGAAAAATGTCATTGACCGTCATAAAGTTTTCAATAACGCAATCAGTGCACAGCACAATATTCTTTCAAAATATTTCTTATTTATAAGCTCTGCAATAATTTTCCAATTCAGCTTATGGGTTGCTCTGAGGTAAAGATGTACAGAGTTTTTATGGTGACTTAAAATGCTGCAGTTTGAGACTGTGGGAACTAAAAGTAAATTAAAATGTTAGACTGCCCGTTTCTCCGACAGTGTGTCATATTTTCAAAGCGATCTTTACAAACCAAATGCTTTGATTTTGTGTACTCCCTGTGATTAGAGTGCACAAAATCACTGATAGATCACAGATATTACAACTCTGTTACCAAACAATTTGGGATACTGTGTAAAATGTAAATAGAAGCAGAACATGAGGATTTGCAATACATTAAAACTCCATATTTAATACAAAATGGCAAAGACAACATATTAAATGTTGAAACTGAAAAAATGTCATTTTAATTTTAAAAAGATGGCAACACAAGACAACACAAGACTGGAAAAGGTATGAAATGTTAAAAAAAAAAAACACCTGGTGGAACACCTTACAACTATTTAGGTAAACTGGCAACAGTTGAGTGACATAATTGGGTATAAAAAGAAAATCCAGCACATTTGTGAAGATATTAATGCTACATTAATGCTAAGGCTCTGCTTATTTCAGCAAGACAATTCCCAACCACATTCTGCCTATATTCCAACAGCATGGCTACGTAGTAAGAGTCTGTTGCTGAACTGACCTGCCTGCAGTCCTGTCTTATCACCCATTGGAAATGTTTGGCACATGACACAGACAAAATACGACAAAGGAACCCCCAAACTGTTGTATAGTTCTTTAAGCAAGCACTTTAGGGGTCAAGATCTGGTTCTGTCAGTATCCTCCTCTCTTCCTTTTTGTGTGTTTGTCTCCCTCTGTCTGTGTCTCCCTGCATGTGTTCTTTCCCTTGTCTTTGTCTAGGTCCGGTAGGCGTTCCCCCCAAGCTGCAGCCTTTTACGCTGATCACCTGTACCACCATATATACCTTGAGCTGACAGGCATGCAGCGTCGGACCGTTATGGACCCAGTTCTGGTAAAACGGATTGGAATCCCCTTTCTCGTTGTGATTATCACTCTCCCCGTCGTAAGTTTACTAATCGTGTTTGTTTTCTGTTTTCTCCGTAGGTTCACGTGTTCCCGTTTCCCGTCCATCTCCTTGATCTTCAGTCGTCTCCTCGTTCCTGTTGTTTTCTGTGATTGTCTTGTTAGTTATAGTATCTGTTTTGCTGTAGTGTTTGTGTAGTGTAGTTTGTTTATATTATTAAACGTTGGGTTTGTACTTTTACTTTGTGTCCATGTCTGCATTGGGTCCACCATTTTTGTGTTATACCTGAACCGTTCATGACATTGAGCAAGAATGGGCAAAATTTCCACTTTTGTTAAAATCTTTTCTCAAATCAATTTGATCAAAATAACAGCAATTGGTCTCCTCAGTTCCCAAACAATTAGAATGTTGTTAAATGAAGAGGTGATGCAACAGTGTGGTTAACATGACTCTGTCCCAACTTTTTTGAAATGTGTTGCTGGCATCGTAGCCAAAATGAGGATATCAAAAAAGAAAAATTCAACAACGTTTCAACATCTGGAATATTGTCTTTGTGCTGTTTTAAATTCCGTATGGGGTTTCAATGATATACAAATCCTTGCATTTTGTTTTTATTTATTTATTACAAAGCGTGTAAACAGGGATGCATCTTAAACACTAGATGGTGAGTAAAGTATGAAAGGAATGCTGTAATGTGAAACGAGGCTACGTTAACACACCAAGTTTTTTTGGGGAAGAATTGTAAAAAGGAGAATACTCACAGCCAATCAGTAAACGGAATCCTGTGACATGTTGATATATGTTACAAAGAATGTCATGTAACATAAATGGACATGCCACAGACAACATTTTATTATTGTGGTGATTGGTGTGTTTTCACCGTTACTCAAATGGCTGGTAGAGAGTGATGGTCTTATGGACAATGGTGTCAGCTGTTTATGGAAATGACAATAATGCCTTTGCATTAATATGATAATGATTGTCATAAAATGCTCTAGAATGTTTCATCACTTTATATGGTTATTTTTGCAGTGTAATAAAGTATGGAGGGGGGAGATGGGATGGAGAGCAACGGTTGCAGAGGTGAAGTGATAAAACATTCATAGCACAGCAGAGCCCAGGTCACCTGGGTCCTCTGCAGTTTCTCTATATCACCAGCAGCAGCTTACCCAGCTCTCCATTCTGTGTGTGTGTGTGTGTGTGTGTGTGTGTGTGTGTGTGTGTGTGTGTGTGTGTGTGTGTGTGTGTGTGTGTGTGATATAGAGCAACAGAGATAGATAGGCTATAGATAAAAACAGAGATTGTCTGATGGAAATCTGTTTATGCCTGCAGCCAGATAGTTCGATCAGCTTTAACACTTTAAACAACCTTAAAGTGCCTGATTCTACTTTGAAAAAATCCGTATTAGTAAAATATACAAATGATATATCCACGCCTGTGACCTGAAAGCCCCTGTATGAACATCCTATATATCGCTTCGTGCTGTATGGAAATGCCAGAAGTTGCACACAGGCCTGTACAGATAAGAGCATGTGGCAACACTCCCCACCTTTAGTCCATAAAGCTGTGTCTGACAGTGCCAATGAATATGTTACCAAGTCTGTGAGATTAAGAGGGACAGACAGAGTGTGCCATATCAAATCAGGTGGAAACCATTTCCACCTCTGCCATATATTTATCATCCCATGTCAGGAGTCCCCCCTCGTCCCCACAGTTCTCTCACGCTCCTTCTCACTGTCAAAACAACACCTTTGGCATTTATTGGATTTCATATATATTACTCTCTTTTAGTAGGAAGAGAAATGAGTGATCTTGTGATGAGTTAGGTGTGATTTATAATGAGGTGTTCCAGTGCAAAAGTGCAAGGAAGAAGTTTCATTATTCTAACTTTTTTTTCTCCCAGCAATTCTGTAATGATGATGTATTGCTAGCATTACCTTCACATTCTGATTTGATGCTGGCAGCAGCAATCATATCTGGTGCTAGAATTTGGAGAAAACGATCTCTACTGTCACTGTGGAGTTTTGTTGTAGACACAGAGCACCAGAAATAGAATTCATAGTAAATCAAGTGTATTGTAGAAAAATTGTGTGTATAATGGTGCGCCTGCTGTATTTGTAAACTTGAAATAATTTGTATGCACATATGTGTGTTCCCGTAAGCATGTGGATATTGCATCTCTGACGCTCATGATTAGATATCTATAATGCAGGTGTTGTGCTGTCACTTTTGATTATGTTGAGAGCTCCTAATGTTGCCTGAAGACATCATTCTGGTTCGTCTGTTGACTGCTTCCACTCAGCCCTTCTCTTCATTATTTTGCAAATGGTAATGGAGAATGGAGAACCTGATGTCGCCTTGTGGATGAACGGAATGATTTCAATGTTAAGCAGGGGTTTCTCTGGGTTTTTAGAGAATTTAACAACCCTTAACTTACCAATTAATGCTAGCACTAATTAGCTATCGTAGCTTTGTTAGCAAGGTGCAACCAAAAGCTGGACAAGTCATTTTTCGGTGACCAATATATTACAATTAACTTAAATTAAGTGAAAACAAGTCCCAAGACTTTTACAGACAAAACACCTTAAACCAAGCTCATTTTTGGAACATTAGAGATAATGCAGGTTTAAGTTTCATCCGTGATGGCTTCACTTTTTAGACCTGGAAGCTATGTCTATCTTTTTTACTTGTTAATGTGTAGGCTACAGCTGCCGCTGTGTAGAAGACATGCATGTGGTGTGTGTGGCTGGTACACTGCCTGTGCCATTGTTTGTGAGAACCATCATCCGCCACGTGTGCAGAAGAGAACGAGTGGACGCCTGTCCTGTGTTCTCCACACGTTGCTTTCACGTCCATAAGCTTAGGTGGCATGCAAAAATGCTTAAGCTGTGTGCCTAATTCATATAATGACAGGGAAATCCCTCATTTGGGATAAAGGATACAAGGGGAATTTAGACACACACCACCACACCATGTTAATCATCCCGGCCACATAGCCTATATATGGTACAGGCTTTTAAAATTATTGCTTTTGTAGACACCAGATGGCTAAAGAGCCAAATCAAAGAGAGCATATGAATTGTTAGAGATTTACAAGAAAATGTTATTGGACTAAAGCTCTGGGCAGTTTACTGATGGAAATTAACTGACTGGGATTAACACTGAGGCACTGCTAAAGAAAGACCTGGCATTTCACAACTTCAGAAACAGCTTTTATTTCTCTGTGTGTGTATATATATATATATATATATATATATATATATATATATATATACACAGAAATAAATATATATATATATGTAATTTAATTAGTATTATTAGTGGGTGGCTGTAAAAATACCCAAAGGTTTTGAAAATTGAAATGAGAGAAAAGGTAATGATAGAAACGGTCTCCAGTCTCCACTCTCTGCTGTACCATGGCGTGTAGTGTTTATGTCTGAGCTGACAAGCTAACATTTATGTAAATATACAAATCAATCAGACAATGCACAGGCAACGTAGTGATATCTCTGCAGGCGTGGTTTTGTAATAAAATCCAGTCTTTGTCTGAGACTGAGACATGGCAGAGTAAAATTGAATTCTACAGCATTGACCATAGCAGCCTGGCTCTGCAGACTGAAAGTGTTCACAGTTGAGGTCGAGAGAGTTAACAAATAAGGGGGAAGAGAGGAGGGATAAGGGTTAGGCTATAAATATGCAGCATTTTCCTCGCCAGTGTACAGTCTCTGGGGTACAAAATGGATGAACTCCGGCAGCAGATCCCCCCTCAAATGGATTATGGACTATGCAAAAGCGCCATTGAGCTAAAAGGAAGGGCGATGGGCTATCCTGCAGTTTCATTCAGATTTGAATGGAGTGTAAGAAGTTGACAGTTGTGGCTTCTTCTTTGTTTGGTTTTAGTGGCGAGTTGCATCCAAAATGTTACATTACTGCCTTCCGCTTAATTTAAAAAATAAAACTACTCAATTGTCTAGACAATTCTGTCTGATATCAGGTAAGCAATATCTAGGTTATTTTGTGGGGGGAAAAAATCAAAGTTGTGAATCGATTTTAGAATCTTAGAAGATAATCTTGATTCTTACAAGAGCAATCTGGTTTATGCTGTCCAATGCAACAAGGAATGCAAAGATCTCTACATTGGAGAAACAAAACAACCACTGCATAAACGCATGGCCCAACACAGGAGAGCTAACTTCTCAGGCCTGGAATCTGCTGTCCACATAGAGCACTAACAAAGTCAAAACCTACTTCCCACCAACGACTGTCACACAGGAGCACAAAAGGTTCCAGTGACATCATCGGCCTTATGAAAGGTTAAATACCTGGATCTCCACACCAGATAGTTGGTCCAGTCCCAGCCTGGTCAGTTGCGCACATGAACTGATGAAGCCTCTTGGATGAGAGGTGAAATGTCTTCCTAGACAAATAACCAAGTTCAGTTGCTTTTGACTGAAATTGCTTTGGGGATTGATTCTTACATGAATTGGCAATCTGTTTCCCACTGTTTGGAGTCTTTGTGTTAAGTTAACAAGCTTTTTGCTGTTGTTTCATTTACCATACAGACATGAGATTGGTATCAATCTTCTCGTCTAACTCTCTGTAAGAAAGCAAATGAGAGTATTTCCCGAAATGTTGCCTTTAATGATTAAGGTCTGCAACAAATGGCTATTTCCATTATCGATAAATAGACTGGTTATTTTCTTGATTAATCAACTAATCTTTTAATGTAAATAATAAAATGTAAAATTCCCTATATTCTTTAGGTCCAAGGTGATGTCTTCAAATTGCTCATTTTGTATGACCAAAGATTTCACTGTTGCATAAAATAAATGCAAATGCTCAAGATTGAAAAGATGAAATTGGGTATTTCTTTTTTGACATTTTGCTTGAATTACTTTAGATTCATTTTCTGGTAATCACCTAATCAAATAATGTTTCAGCTCAAAAATTATTAATTTAATTATCAAAATGGTCACAGATCAGTTTTTTTTTTTACACCAAAGTTATGCATTTAGATTTTTAGATTGTATTTTGTACATCTGGGGGAAGCCTGTGGCTATAAGAACAAGAACGGAAAAGGAGCAGAAAAGGAGCTTCAGAGCACCAAAATCCTTTATGTAGAATGTAATACTTTGGCATGAGTCTAAGCAGTATCATCTGTAAGCAGGCCTTTAAGGGAAAGTAAAAACAAATACACATGTTCACGCCAAGAAGTAAGGATCACACATGCCAGCTCCCTTTAATTTGCTCCACTATTGACGCATAAAAAGCCATTTTATAGATAAGATTGACAGTGAAAAGAAACATTAACGACTGCAGTGTGTTTCCCCTGTAATAAAGAATCACACTGTCCTCTAGATATGCCTAAGGTAATCACTCTTCATGAGACAGAAAAAAACACACTTTGATATTGATTACTCTCATATTTCATTTTCATCGTATGAGACATCTCTAGAGGGAGGGAGTAAAATATGCTGGCAGATGAGCAGTGCGTCTTGAGCAGAATGTTTTCCCAGCAGGCTTTGAAGTAATAGATCCATGCTGCAATGACTAGTGGAAAGGACCCGGCCTTATGTTAACAGTAATGCACATACCCACTCAAACTTAGACATGCACCCACAACTATGAAAACATTCTAGGGATGCTACAGACAAGAGTGGCAACCTTCTCAGTATTATATTTGCATCTCACCTCTTCTGAGAATCAAAATACCTGGGCTTTGGGTATCGGCCCATACCAAGTACCAATCCGATACCAGTATTTAATTGAGCTTAATGTTCCTAACTTTGTAAAACAAAATATAACCAATAAATACATGGATATACATTCAGTGTAATGAATAACAGGATAAGAAGATAATACATTTTATCCAAATGGCAGTATGTAATATAGATAGATAGGCCTCATGGTAATGATACCTGATCCAGCTATTTGGGTCAGTGTCGGCTCAATAGCCAATATCACTAGCACTACTTTACATATTATTGTCCGATCTGTTGCAGGCATGTTGTTGATTGATCTGTCTGGGATGGTCTGGCAAAACAGTTCCTTCTGTGAACAGTACTTTAGGCAAACTTTTGTGAGCTGTTTAACAGGGTAAAGTCCCACTCCAGGCACGTTTTAAGCATGTAAAAACTACTCTATGATTAACATTTAGTTTTACCTGGTTTTGCCACATAGAAAGAAATGTAACATGAAAAAAAAAAAAACTCAGAAAAGGCGCTGGAAGCACATCTTCTCTCTCTCTCCCTCATTGAGATTTTCTGAATCTGGCCTTAACCCAGCACCGCTGCCTGTGCTCATGCTAGGTTGAGACTCTTTGGTGACTACATTCTAGTAGCTATTACCCAAGGTTTACAAGCAGGCCTGAGGTTAAAGAGAAGCTTGCAAACTGTCCATCAAGATTACTGAACACATCGGAGAGATCCAGACATAGGCCTGTATGTTTGAGCCAGCTTCAGACAGGAGGCGTCAGGAAATTGGAGCCCCCTGTTAGCCATCTGCAACTAAGTTATAGTTTTGTATCCTGAACCCGGCGTCAGTCAGACCCAGACTCAGATGAGGAATATGTTGTGCACTATAATCTAGCCCTAACCTAGCTATAGCGACTAGCAGCCGTATCAGAATGGTAGGCATAGTTAGCATATTTAATTTGTCTGTTGTTTTTTAGTTTGTTAGCCTGTCAGTGGCTGACAGCTGTGAAGGCAGTGTGTTTTCTCTCTGTGCTGACAGTTCGCTCTAAGCTGGAGTTTTCAGGATTCTTTGCTGGTGTTGTGTCGAAGTAGTTAACCCGTTGAATAGTTGTTCCAATATTAGACAGCGTTTGGTTTATGAATTAGTGACGTACCAACCACAGCTTGCTCGGGATATGATTGAACTTCAAATTTAAGAAGAGATATATGAGATTCAATCCTTCAGGAGAGGGAATGTGTCTCAAACTTTACTCACTGTAGTCAGACATTTTAGAGACCATACGAAAAAACACATTTTTGAGTGGAGGGGCACTTTAAAAATAGCTTTCTTATTCAGAAAATTAATTTACAACAAATTTGATTGTAGCTCAACTAATTATAGTTCATACTTGCGGTTTTCTTCTTTCTCTTCTATTATAGTAAACTGAATACATTTTGGTTTTAGACAGTTGGTCAGACAAAACACATTATTCTACATAAAACAAAAGTTGTTTTTTTTAAAGATCATTTTTATGGCCGGTTTTGCCTTTATTATAGTACAGGAGAGATGAGAGAGGGGGGGCATGCAGCAAAGGGCTGCAGGTGGAGTCCAACCCGCGGCTGCTGAGTTGAGCGCTTTTAACCTTCGTATATAGGGCGCCTGCTATAACCACTGAACCACTTACCGTCCTTGGAGATTGAAGTTTGTTCAGTTGTGTCACCTGTTGCCAACTGAGCCGTCTTCACAACACCTCAGCCGTGTTCACTTCACTTATGAAGACTGTAAGATGTGGTTGAAAGATCTGGGGAAGTTATTATGTGTAAGACCTTAAGTTGTGGTTATTTTGTCAGTAATGAGCTTTCACTATCAAATGGCTAATTATGTGTCTTTTCATGATCCAGATATTGTCAGCCACAAATAGTACCATATTTAAAAACAAATAATAGCTCTTCACATTGGATCTGGTCAGTTGGAACTGTTTTTAACTCAAGTCCAACATCATGTATTTAATATACTCTGTATCCTTGGCCCTGTCGTAACCATTTCCCACTACAAATGTGGATATTTCATTAATTCAATATATAAAAACTAAAAAGAACAGAGCTCACAGTTTCTCCAAAGACCTACAGTGGTAAAGGATTACTGTGAATAGATATGAATGAAAGAATCTCCTCTTACTCTCTTCTGTCTTTCCTTTATTTCTTAATGGCATGTTAATATCTGGAAATAATAATAAAAAAAGAATACATACAGAAGACATTTTTGTTAAGGGTTCTTCTCTACAAATCGAGTTGAGACTTAGAAGGACTTGGTGTAAAATCCATTGGCAGGGATTAGTGGCATGTGTGATCCTCAAACCCAAATCTCTGCAGTATTACCAACACAGCTGACCTTTACCACAAGTGCTTTCTCATTAGTTTTGTTATAACTGGACTTTAAAATATTTTCACTGAATGACATTCTGTAAATGTCATGTCACTCAAGCTTTCCAACAGGTTTGTGACGAAGAGCACATCGTCACCAGTTTTGCACACATGGCACCACGCACTTTAGACCGAGTATGAATACAGATGCACTTTAATAATTGCACAGACACTTTAAGAAGAGCAACAGCACTTTATTAGAGATTTGCACAATACATTTTAACACTATTTTTGGATTTGTAGCCATGTGATTGATGTTTGGCGGGTCTTGATCTGGCTGATAGGTGCTGTGTAGGCCACGCAGTTTACCTAGAGCAGAGGGACATGGGGTTAAATGTGCCTATTAAGTTGTTAATTGATCAAACAAGGAGCTAAGTTAAAAATGTGTATTGTGTTGCTTAATGAGTGTGCAGTGGATAAATCAAGAGTGTTGTGTACTCACCAGTCTTTTGTCTTCCGGGTGTGCAGGCAAAAGGCTTCCCCAGGAAACGGACGCCACTTATATAGTTCTGGGGGCAGCCAAGTGTAAATTGGTGTGGGGGTGGTGAATGTGTGCATTGTATTTTAGTGGAGGTAATATGAAGTGTATTGGTGTATTTTCTCTGTCAGTGGATGTAGAGTAGGATATATATAAGTCACAGATGATGGGGTGCAGATACAGAAATAAAAACAATGGTGGGTTAAAAATGTTTTAGGCCAGGGATCCTGGAGAATGGATTCTTCCAGGGTAATAGGTTGACACCCTATAAATAGGCGCCATTTTGGCAAACTGGGGTTCTCTTTTGTTTGGTGATCCTGATGTGCCTATACGGTTTGCCAAGGGCAATGAATAAAGAATCGCCTTGATGACCCACCTCAAACCTTGCCTATGGATCATTTTTTTGCTGTATCATCCAGCTGTAATTGTCGTCATTCTCACAAGGTTACTTTAAGATATTGCTCTAATCATAGTAATACATTTTATTTATTTAGGTTTTAAGAATGGAATTAATACAGATAGAAGTGTACGACACCTGAATGTTTGGATTCAATCTAAGTATTAGAAGAACTACAAATATAATCTTGACTCCCCTCAGCTCAGACAACCTGCAATACAGAGTTGTCTGACAGCACTTGTGTGGCCCGTGTTATAAAAAAATCAGAAAAAGAAAGGTACAAAAGTGCACTTAAATATACACTAAGCAAGGGTTAATGCATGACAAGGTGTCTGTTATCAAGACCTCCCTGACCGCCATTAATTCCTGATTATGGAACTCGAAGGGCATTTATATCATGGTCAGATGTTTGTTTTAGAAAAACAAAATCAAGACCATTCATTTATATATTCATGCATTTTACAATCAAAATCTAAAGCTTTTTCAAACAATAACTCCGTTTTTTCTGGTAACACCCCATGGTTTGACTTACATCCAATAAGTTTTATGCAAAAGAAACGTTGACATTCAAGGACGACTTGACAATGGGAGATATTTCTAATCAGCTGAGCTCATAGAATCCTAATCTAAATAAACAGATTCTGCCGTATCTACTACTGTTTCATTAGAATTAAATATTCACGTCTGTAGGTAAACAGTCTCTATGGAGAGCAAACAAGGGGTAACACAACGACCGTCATTCAATCATTATCAGATTATTTATCTGCATTTATGTGCAGATATCTGTTTATAGAGACGCCATCTCTCAACTCCTTTGTTGCGTCTCTAGTTGATAATTGGACTGGTAACAATGAACGCCGCCCGGAAGAGGAAGTCTTGGCCAGGATATTCGTTGGCTACACCGGAAAGCCGGAAATATTAGGTTTTGCTCCCACAGGCTTATCTGCCATCAGACAATAAGCCGTTTGGTTTTGAGATTGATAGAACGCCAGCCACAAGCCAGAAAGCTAATGCTAACATTATGCTTGCACGATTCAAACACAGTAACATTGTGTATGATTGACAAACAGTAAATATGAATTGACAGTATGTTTAACAACAAGACAAGCGAGCTATCCAGCCAATAATTTGACAAATGAATGATAGGCAATGCACGCTGTCAGCTGCAGCCTGAAGTAATGTTGAATGAATCGCAAATAGGATTTTAGATGATTGCTTATGTGATACAAAGTGAGTTCAGAGAGGCAGTGTAAACTTACTTCTTGCAGCTTGTGTGTTACAGCCGCCATTCTGTGGTGTTCAGAAGATGATACACTGAAGCACGAGGCCTACATATACACTCATTATTGTAAATTATGTTTCATTGGAGCTACTTAGTAGTAGGGGAGGACCTGATAATTCAACTCAGAATCAGAAGAATCAGAATCTCTTTATTGTCATTCCACATAGTACGACATTTAAGTGAATTCCAGACGGTGCAAATTACAGCAACAAATATTAAATATAAAAAGAAGGCTATATATATAACAAATAAAAAATAATATATACAGATAGATAATTGAAGCAGCTGATGTATTGCACAGTAATGTTGTCCAGATTTAAAAAAAAACTATTTTACTGCTATTTTAACTATTCAAATATCCGTTAATTGGGTTGGTAGAATAACAGAATCCTTAAAAAAATTGTCTTTAATTAAAATGAAAGATACATGTTACAGCACAGTATTTCCATTTTCTTTAAATCTCACATTGTCAACCTCATGATGGCACTAGAGGTAAAGTTAGGGAATCACCGAAGTCTGTAGCATTCATCCTCTAGGGACCATGGATATTTTTACAAAATTTCATGGTAATCCATCTGATAGTTGCTTTGACATTTCAGTCTAGGGGAAAATGGTGGAGTGACTGCAGCGATGACAGACCAACATTTCCATCCTAAGATCCTTTAAAATAACATCAATAAAAACTCACTACAACTAATTTCTGTGAACTAACTCCAATAAACAAATCACTAGAAAGTGTCCATCTGTCCGGCACTGTGTCAGATGAAATGAATCATCCAGACGTGAAGTTAGAAACCTCATTACAAACCCCCCAGTTACAAAATGCCATGTGGTTGTGATTGAAGTATTTGGCTGCACACTTATGAAAACCCATGTTTTTCAATGAGACACTTGTAATCAAATGAGTTCCATGATTATTCCGCCACAACACAACCAGAGAAGATAAGACCACGTGTCTAATCTACAGAGTGGCTGCTCTCTCTTTTACTCAATATCTCCCATTCCCTCTCTTTCTGTCTTTCCCCCTCTATCGCTCTTTTTCTCTCTCCAATCTTTTTTCTCATTTTGCCTCTCAAAATGAGCCTCATATTGTCTCAAGCTAATCTCTGATTCACATTTCTCTGTCCTGTCCATCTCTCTGCCGTGTCTTTGCAGCGCCTCTGCCCTCTATCTTTCCCTCTTCCTATCTCTTCTTCCATTCATCATTAATTCATGTGGTGCAGCGCAGCCGAGCCTCAGTGAGTGATACACTTCAACCATAACAAATAAGCCCAAATATCTGCACTCAGCAGGAATGATCTGCATCAACAAGGACCAAGAAGAGGGATAGGGAGATGGGGATAAAATGTGTTTACGAAAAACATTTTTGTGATCGTCAAACTTTTCATCTTTTTCATCCTTTTCATCAGAACTAGCTTTTGATATTTAGATGAACCCATAGTTTGATCAGAGGAAATTTCAGCACATTTGATTTTTTCCAGAGCTAGCAAAAGTATTAAAATGTTTGAATGAGTACAGAAAGCCTGAAAACTCTACTGCTATTAAAGTAACTTTACTGTCCCTCTGCTGGCGACAGCCCTGGCCAGAGGTATTATGTTTCCATGTTGTCCATCAGTCTGTCCCATTCTTTTGAACACAAATCCAAAAGTTCAACACTGTGACATCATAATGCTCTGCAAAAATGCTTTTCAGTCCATTATTCAACAACATAACTCCAGAACAGACGGGGAGATATTTGGTAATCTTGAACCTGTGATGATTGAATACATCTTCTGTGTTGCCGGGTTGAAGATGTGATTATCCATGTTTTGCCAAAATGTACATTTAATTCCTTTTTATTTAATTCTGTCAAAGTTTTTGGGCTACACGGTGGTGTAGTGGTTAGCACTGTCGCCTCACAGCGAGAAGATTCCAGGTTTGCATCCCGGCCTGGGCCTTTCTGTGTGGAGTTTGCATGTTCTCCCCGTGTCTGCGTGGGTTTTCTCCGGGTTCTCCGGTTTCCTCCCACAATCCAAAGACACACACGTGTTAGGTTAATTGATTACTCTAAGAATTGCCCTTAGGTGTGAATGGTTGTCTGTCTCTTTTTGTCTCTATGTGCCCTGCGATAGACTGGCGTCCTGTCCAGGGTGTACCCCGCCTCACGCCCGATGTCAGCTGGGATCGGCTCCAGCCCCCGCGACCCCGACCACGGGATAAGTGGTTGAAGATGAATGAATGAATGAATGAATGTCAAAGTTTTCACTGCATATATTATGTGTGTGGACAGACATAGATGTAAACTGCAACTTGACTGATTGGTGAACATGCATAATTATTGTTTGAAAAAAGGATTGTGCACTTTGTAAGTTTCGTATGATAAAACTTCAGAATTGTATTCCCTATCCTCGCTATCCCAATATGTATCTTATGTCTAAATCCTACTGCTTTTTTTGTCAGATCTAAATACTTTGCAAATAACAATAACCAGAGCTGGAAATATGTTTATAAAAAAATTCAACTGCATTGATTACAGTGATGCATAAGTATCATCATCTGGTATTTTTAGTAAATCATATTCCTGTTTTAATAAAAAAATCTGCAGCAGCAGTTGAACCTAGAATACCTTTTCTTATGCCCAATTACATGAATCATGCCTCCACTATGTTTGGTGATGGCAACCACCCATGCCATATTTACCCACACAGACACTTACACAGTACTTTCAGGTCATCAGAGTGGGACAAAGTTCTACGAAACACAGCAGCCTTTCAAGATTTGTAATTAGCAGCTCATGTAAAATTACAGTTCCAATGAAAAACCCTAATTCTAGTCTATTTTCTGATAACTGACTCATCAGCTTATCACACCCTCTCCCAACGGCCAACTTTAATTTTGGGTCACAGATTTGTTCTCAACAATGTTGAAAGTTTGGCTTGACAGGAACAGCCCGGGTACTCATTGTGCTCTGACGGAGGCTTGTCCTTGAAGTTGTGCAGCCTTCCAGGACATTGAGCAGATTTTATTCCCAGAGGAAAGCACTGCTTCTGAACACTTTCTTCTGGCTCCTGTCTCCCGTCTCTGGACTGACCAGTTCTGGCAGGCTGTTTGTCAAAATGCCACAATATTGAGAATGCCTATAGGAATGTGTTCACCCAAACTGAGTGCCTAGTCATGCTCATGGATTAGTCTTTTGGTCAGTGAGTGTGTCTGCTTTATCTTTAGTGCTAAAGTGCTGTTTGTGTCTGCGTCATGTTTACACAGAGCCCTCTACATCTTGTTGGAGGACGTTCTTCACACACTCATGGGGTATAAGAAATGCTGCTGCCCATATCCAAGTGAACAGTGAATAGCCATGCGTATTGCCGGTGCTGGCATGGCACTAGCTAAGTAGGCTGAGATGCGAATGAAGCGATGATGAAAAATGTGACAATGTGCTCCGGGAGATTTAATCGCCTCCATCGCTTTTGGTGTGAATGCACTCTTAAGCTTACTAGCTGCTGACCGTAGCTTTATATTTACCATACAGGCATGAGATTATTATTATTATTATTATTATTATTATTATTATCATTATTATTATCATCATTATATTTCAGCTCTTGCAAGAGATACCCTACCTTTGCTTTTTTAAACTGATCCAAACAACAGCGGCTTAATGCTTTGTGATTTTAGATAGCATCCTGCCATTCCTTTAGTGTCTAGTGTGTGTGCTTGTAATTCTGCCATGCTGGCTGTCTCTTTTACAAAGACTCTGTTAGGCCGACTACCTCTGCTGCCGGTGTAGTGGTGGAGAAAAGGTGGCTAAAGACAAGAGAAAGAGATTTAGGGAAATATAATGGCGTGTCTTAACAGCATTATTTGAGAATCTCTGTGTGAAAGGGGCTCATGTTTATGTTCAACAACTGTTTTTTTTACTCAAGGTTACCTTGGATAGTTTAATGGCAACCTCAATAATGTAACACTCTGCATCATTTGGGATCTGGCCTTGGCTGCATCATGAATTTCAGCAGGAGAAAAATATGATATGATCCATGATTGGTGCTCAAGGGGACACAGTGAACGCCTCCATTCCTTTTAAAATACTGATAAAATGATTGTTTCCACATATTCTCAAGCCTTGAGTGTGTTCTTTGTTTGATTTGAATAATCACAGTGCTATTTCTAGACACAATGTCTTGGCATGTTTCACTTTCTACTGGAATTTTAAGTATTATTAAATAACTTTTCGTATCTGATCCAAATCCATTTGATTTCAGATATTCTAAAGTTATTTAGTGAGCTTCAGAGGTGTCAGAAGGCATATTTTGCTAGTGTAGGACAGAGCCAGGTTTGCCATTTTCCCCTGTTTTCAGTTTTTGTGCTAAGCTAAACAGCTGCTGTTGTGAGCTTCGGACAGATGCGAGTGTAGTATCAATCTTTTCATCAAGCTCTTGACCAAAAACCCAATTAAATTCCCTAAATGTCTTATTATTCATTTAAGTGCTGATTAAAATAAATACTGATAACTAAAATGAATAATATGGCTTTGGTATTTGACAAGTCAGATCTATTAGTGGCAATCATGATCGAGATGCATTGCATAGTTAAAGCACTGTCATTTCTCAATGGATTTGAAAAAGTATACAGTTGTATGTTTGAAGGAGCTTGCTTGTAGATGTATATTAGTTTTGCTGAATTACCTTCTCTGTGGGGAGAACCTTTTTCAGTGATGCCCGGCCAATGCAAATTACCATGGAATTGACTCAATCGTCCTTTAGCCCATGAAAGATAAGCTTCCTATACTGAAACAGCCTCTAGGCCAAGTAGAGAACTTCATCTGAACTTTGTTTTAAATAATGCTAACCTCATCATTAACTAAATGCTGGCAAGACAGATGTGAAAGTCAGAGTTGTGGGCTGACCCGCTATCTTTAAAACATTCGTCTTCAGGTCCATTTAATACTCTTAGGATCGTTAATGGGAACTTGCCAATTGGAAAGTGTACCCTAACAACTCCATTAGTCTTCTTCCACTTTTTGTTTGTTCCTAAACACACATATTTTTAGTTAGCAATTTGCCTAATCACCCGTAAACAATCATTGTCCTATCCAAAGGAGGATTGGACAGTGTTTGAACAGTGATTTTATGGTGTAGCTCCAAAAAGAGATGCTCAATAATGCAATCTGCAATTTACCCCTCCTCTCCACTGTTTTTATCCTTTCTTTTTATACTTTTTCAAACAGAATGCACACACCCATCCCCTTCTCTAATTCCCCCTTAACCACATCATATTCAGTTCTGAATTACACTTGCAAATAATCACATCATTGCCGAAGACATCCTCTGATAAACAGAATGTGTGCATGTCAATGAGTTGGTGCATAAACAGTGCGTTATTATTTTAATGAAGATATGTCACTGTTGTCAACGTTGCTAAAGTGTGTGTGTCTTTTTGCAAACTGCCTTTAATTTGCCACAACAGTGCCACTGGGGCCAGAATAATTGAATGAGATATAAATAATGAATTAATATAAATGCATTAAAAAGATCCTTCTGTGGAGAAGTTTTTTTTAACAGCTTGATTAGTCAGGACTAATTTGATTGAAGTGGAACTGTGGGTTGAATGGAAATTTTGGGTTATAGCAATTAATATTAACATTCAAACAACTTTTACAGAGTTATTTTCAACGTTTTTTTTGCCAGCTACACCCCTGATTAATCACCCATCACATGGGCACAATTGTAATGAGCAACAGGCCTGCTAAATCTAATTTCTACTTTCTACTCTACAGTCAAGTTCAGCCAATGACACATGAAAAAGAAAGAACTTGTAGCTAATGGTTGGTGAAAAGGTGGGATAAGAGTCATAAACGAGTTGCGACAACTAATTAGCCACAAATAATTCCGCAGAAATAGATGGGATTCATACACAGTCATATGAAGTATCTATAGTGTACATGGGATACATGTAAACTATTGACAGTTTTGTTTTTATTTGGTTTTTTTGGAAGTTTTACAAGCATTTATTATATAGGACACAGGCAGGAAAAGGGATGAGAGAACAAAATGTCATTAAGAGAGATATAGACACATACATCCTGTCAGTATAAATGTTTTTGTTTCCCTATTGCATCAAACAAAGTTTGTTTGCTCATTGTGGTTTCATTCTTTTATTTTGAAGAATACATCTTTAAATTATGTCTCTCTGTCTCGTGTACTTTAATGCTTGTCATTTTATTGTGCTGCTCATATCTCATGTTGTGCACTGCAACCATAACAATTACATTGGACCAATTTGACAAAACAGTGCAATTTCAATATAATTATACTGTTTTCTTTATCATACATTTCAGCCATGTCTTTCTTTTGTATAAGGTATATGTTATTTTCTTGAATTCATAAAGTTGCCATATGTTTTGAATCCATATTTTGTATGAGGGAGAGTTTGATTTTTAACCAACTGTAATACATTGGGTGTAACATTATTGATCCAGATCAGTTATGTTACAGAATTGGGGGTGCTCAGAAGTCTCAAAGTAAGTGTCAAGCATACATTAAACCAGTGCAATGGCTAAGAGCTTTCAACTGTCAATATTAAGGTTGTCACAGTACCAGTAGTTTTATGTATAGCAATTAGCAATTTGGTATAGTTTTAAACACATGGTACTTAAAACCTAACCTGACTCTTGCCAGATGAATTTCATTCCGTCTTGCTTTCCTCATCCATCTGGGATCGCTCAACTGGGAAGCGATTTCAGGAGACTGGGCCTTATCAAAAATACTTGCATATGATTGGATAAACCACTTGTCTGTCATCTTTATTGACATGCTACTTCAACCACTCACATCGAAACCAACCTGTGACGCCGACATCGTTTCCACCAACAAAAGCCTTCAGAGCCATTCTCTGGTGTTCTTTTTAAGAATAGAATATTCGCTAGATTGGACAACACGGATGAAACAGCAGCATTGACGTCTACTTCCTCGATGTGAGTCGCCATTGTTGTCTGAATCCCTGCTATGTCACATCTATAAAACCCCGCCCGGTGGTCCTGATTGGCTCGACCATTTTTTATGGACCCTAAGATCCCTCTGCAATGGATCGATCCCAGGGCCCAGTATTTCAAAATTTGTAATCTGGATCAGAATAATCCGGATAATGAAATCCTCCTTTTCTCAGTCATGGATCACGGTGATCCTGCTGACTTTATCTGAGTATTTCAAAACACAGGCAGGGTGGATCACCGTGATCCCTACCTGGCCGGATACGGATTTCCCAATCTCAAGTCTCCGCCTCCGGGATCTGAAACATGGTGGACTACTTCATGAAAGGAGTAGCAGAGAGCCGACTTTCACGTCAAAAGTGTAAGTTAACCGTCGTCTATTGTGTAGCGGTTTTAATACCATACGAACGGCAACCAACACATCATGCAAGCCAACTATTTGAATTGTCACCTTATTAAAAGCAGGCCGTGGCGATCTCTAATTGAGACGCGGCCGTGCTAACGGGAGCTAACGCAGCTCCATTGACTTGTGTGTTAAGCAGCTAGCGGGCTATCATTAGCGGCTATCATTAGCGTCACGTCATTTGCAACACGGCAGATTTACAGTATAAGCAGGCTGCATTGTGTACAGACCTGCTCAGTGCTTAGAAAACACAACGCAACACAGTTTGAGTATTAACTACAAGGTTTGTTCAGAAGGTTCAGAATGCTACAGTAGCCTAATGCTGGTGATGATATCATGTTTTTGTGTAGGCTACATAAACACAATTTGGGATTGTGGATTAAGATACTCATACACCTTCTACCTTCAGAGTCCACTCACAGCCATGGACCACTCAGCTACAACAGGGTGAGTGCTGGAAATCCTTGAAAATGCTTTAATTGTATTGATACATTTAAGACTTTCAAGTAATTGGAGTTTGAATAAAGTGCTTGAAACTGCTTAAATTTGTAATGGCATTACTTTCATGGTATTGGTCAGTGACACAATTAGAAACATTTCTTCATCCTAATTCCTCTCCAACATTGGGGAGAGCTTGTTTTTTTTTGCATTTCACTACACTGTTTTTAAACCTTGGTTTTAGCTTTGCATGTGACCAATAAACTTATCTATCTACCACATCAGGCACGGGGGCGAGAGCCAGAGCCAGCGCCAGCGCCAGAGCGACGGTGACGGAAGAGGCATGCCGGGGATGAGGAAGCCTATGAGAGGCTCCTCAAAATGGAGACCGAAAGGGCAGTCAAACAGACTGAACTGGCCAAACGGCAAATTAAGCTGACGCTGCTTCAGCAAAAAGAGACAGAATTAACAATCAAGCTGTTAGAGAAACAGCTTGACATTTGAAATAGCATGGTCCTTAGTGGTCACATTATTTTTTGTTGGAATAAAACTTTGTTTGGACCCTGCATTCCTTTGTCTTTCTCTGTTTTGGTACATGCAAGTTACAATGTTTGGTGAACTAGAATTTGAGAAATAATTGTAATTTTATTTACAGCAGTTTTACAGTGTGGTCAAAAATTTTACTATGCTTTACATTTTTTGATATTACTTAAATTACTTGTTAGAAGTACAACACTAACACTTAAGTGTAACAAACATCTTGAGTAACAATATCTAGGAGAAGTATGCGCTGAGAGTTTGTCAATCCAAGTCAAATCCACCTCTGAGGTGGGATTCAAATGATCCTGAAATTTTGGTATCAAGTTGATCCAGATATCTGACTTAACTTTTGAAATACCCAAATCAGCCTTTTATCTGGATTCAGGGGAGGATTGGATTACCAGAGCTGAAACCCTGATCTTCAGGATCAGGATTCTCCTGATCTGTGTTGAAATACCCAGTTTTCAGATCAGATCTAGATTTAATCCAATCCGACCAGGATAATCCTGTCAGATCACGTTTGAAATACTGGGCCCAGATGGTTGAGTGGAGCTAGGCAGAGTCAGGGCGGAACGGAAGTCATCTGGCGATAGTCAAGTTATTCAAAACCAACCGTAGTCAATAATGTTATGATTTAAATGTGTATTCTGTGTAGATTTATGAAATGAACAGACTAAACCTCTAAAAGGTTAGTGAGGTCCTTTAATGAAAAAAAAAAACCCCAAAAAATCAAAATCATCAAAGAGGTGTTCAAGTTCTGTGTTCAGTGTGGTGGACCAGAAGACATACAAGATTTTCTGACGTTTTGAAGACAAGGGCTGTAGTCAACCAAAGAAAACGACAGGAATAAAATTCTACCTATTCTTCATCTAATCGGTTGGTCAACCGGTCTGTGGTTACTTTCACAGATATTCCATTTTTATTAGCAACCAGACAAAACCAAGGCGGCTCAGCTGAAAAAAATCATGCGCCTCCAAAGCACTGTAGTGCCCCTAGCTGGACGTTTTCATAAGGGCGCTTGGTGTTTTCAGCTGAGAAAAACATTTTGGACACAGGAGGTGGACCAGCGATTTAGTCGGACATGATACTTAGTGATACTAACCCTGAGGCTTCCAAATAAAGGATTTTTTTCTCAGGTCTGTGAAGGACACTGAACTCTAACAGGAAGTGAAGCAGATTTTGACCTGGCTATCAATCCTGAGCATGTCCAAGCTTGTTCTACTACTTGGGTGAATCATTTCACACTGACAGTTGACACACATATTTCTTTGGTTAGTAGTCCAGTGTGAAGTGCATACAACAACTATCTGTTTGACAGCTAGTTATAACAATACAGTAACGGATGAAAATGAACCATGTAAGCGTAGCAAATGGCGATGTGGTAAACACTGTCGCCTCACAGCAAGAGGGTTCCTGGTTGGGATCCAGGCTGGGGCCCTTCTGCGTACCCTTCCCCATGTCTGTGTGGGTTCATGGAGGTGTTGGGTTAATTGATTACTCTAAGGGCACACTCACACTGTCCTTCTGCACCGGGCCAAAACCGTTTTTTCGGCTAAAGCCTAGTGCGTTTGACCAGTGTGAGTGCACCCGCTCCGCGCATAACTGCGGACAGCGGGCCGACCACGGCCCGCCTGAGAGAGGTGGGCTTTTGTAGAGTGCGTTTGCACATGTACGAGCACGAGCGTGCGCACGTGTACGAGCACGAGCATGAGGCCTACGGCAGCTCTCACGTCATTTTATGTGCGCCTGTTCGGACATAGAAAAAAAGAAAAGACGGATGCACGGACATTTAACAACAACAATGGCGGCAAAAGGTTCACGTTGGTGTGATGCGGAGGTGGAGTGTTTACTGCAGATTTGGGCGGATGAAAATTTTAAAAAACAGTCGAACAAGACGCACAAAAACTCAGAGGTCTATGGAAAGATTTGTAAACAAAGCGACGCATCGCGATGACGTCAATCAATGCGTGTGACATCTTACGGCGTGATGACGTATGGACAGGCAAGAAGCATTTGCCCAGGCAGTGTGAGTACAAACGGGCTTGCCAGCGGGGGGAGGGGGAGGGGGGGACAAGTACCCTAAAGCCCGGGGCGCGGTGCGGAAGGACAGTGTGAGTGCGACCTAAATTGCCCGTAGGTGTGAATGTGAGTGTTAATGGTTGTCTGTCTCTTTCTGTCTCTATCGGTGTGTTTACATTCGATTCAATTTAATTCAGTTTTATTCACAGTGCCAAACCATAACACTTTACAGAGTAGGTATAAACCACACTCTATGACTTATTCATGATTTACATAGACCCAACAATTTCCCCATTGAATACGTTGGCAATGAAAACCTTCCCTATAACAGGCAGGAATGTCGGACAGACCCTGCTCCATGGAGGACGGCCATCTGTCTTGACCGGTTGGGGAGGAAGAAAAGAAGAGAGAAAAGACGGACAGATCGACAGAGAGAGACAAAGACAGACACAAAGACAGAGATGCAAGCAACCTCAAAAGTAACAGTGACTAAAGTGATAGCTAAAGCAATGTGAATTTGACTTACAAGTTATGGCAGTTAATACAGCAGAACAGCAAGAAACAGGCACAACCAGGGTACATGCACATAAGTAAGCCGAAAATGGCCTTACCCTAGTTAAGGGAATGATTGGATTATCGAAGTTCCCCTCTTATACATGAAAGGGGGTTGAATGGCGAAATGACGGTACAGTAGGTGGTTCTCAGCCAACATACAGCTAGACTGAATACAGCTTTTTTTCTGGTTCACCTTTGTCAGATTCACAAACGGCCGACTTTTGGACAGAATTACGACCGAAACGGGTCTTCTTGGTAGTATGAGAACCCCGGGTATCGTGTTTACATGGTGTTTAAGAAACCGGGGTATGCCCTTAACCCAAATATTAATCAGGTTTTTATAATCAGGTTTTTAAACTGGGATAGACTGGCGTCCTGTCCAGGGTGTACCCCGCCTCGCGGCGCATGTCAGCTGGGATCAATACATTGAGGGTTGTTTCTTTAATAGTCATATTTCCAATCAATTAAATTCAATTGTCAAGCAAATTTTAAGCAAACTTTTGAAATGTTGCAAAAAAGAAATTAGGTGCATTTTCATCAACTGTTTTGGCGTAACTAGGCTAAAACATGATTTAAAAGTCTGCTAAGTCTGGACTTATTTAGCTACGGTCTTTCCATTTAGCGCATCAACTATTTTTTGTCAAAAATCTCCTCAAGCGAGTTTAAAAAAGTTTTTTGTACAATCGAGGAAGTGTTTTTCATTTTTTCTCTTCCATACAGCTTTTCCAATAGGGTACTTCAAAATGTGCATAAAAATGGAAGCATGGCTATTGATGGATAGAATCCCAAACCAGCATGTTTTGTGCATCAAGTGCATCCCTTGTTGAAAAGAAAATGAGCACAAATAAGGGGGGTTGGTTAGATATGTCAGAGGTTTCTGTAACATTGACATTGTCACTTCTACCTCTTTGTCACCAGAATAACACAAAGGCCTGAGTGTACCTGGAGGGAGAAGGGAATCCAAATCTGAGAACAGACACAGATAAAGAGCTGAAAGTGACAGGGGCTCAGAATTTAAGAGAAGAGAGGTGTTTTTTTCTTTCTTTGCAGACAAGATGACCAACACATTTAAATCTAAGAATAATTCTGTGTCAGATAGCGTTGCCATTGCAATAGCTTGGGTTTGCGTTCATATGTATGGTTGCTTCTTTAACTACATATTCAGAGCACAGTATGACAAGGTATGATATTGAGTCCATGTCTGAATGCTTGAGTATGCAGAGACACCGCAGATGTGCGTATGTGTGGCTGATATGTCAGTGTGGCCACGTAGGTGGAGGGAAATAGGGTCGGAAGCACAGAGGGGGAGCAGTGAGCGAGTGTTTGTGTCTCAGGTGCTCTACAGGAAATGAAAAAGGAAAATGAAAAAGAAAAAAAATGGAATGGAATGAGAGTAACACTTGTCATAGGAGGCTATTGCCATTTCTGACGGGAAATTAATAACGTATTCTTGCAAATTTGCCATGTTATTCTGGGTGGGAGGATTGGGCGAGATCTGCTGTGGACTGGAAGCAGAATAGAATACTGATCAACTGAGGGGAAGAAGAAAGAAAGAAAAAACACATAGAAATCTAAAGTACTCAAAAGTATGCAGTATGCATACAAATTCTAATAAGTCTATTTTCAATGCATTCATATGTTATGTTATGTTATAAAAAAACTCACAAGTTGCTAGTTGCTTTTTGCACAGATGTGTATGTCAGTGTTTCTGAAAAAATTGGTGTCAGTCCTGGAAGATTGCAATGTCCTGGACAAATGGGAGAAATTCCAGTCAAATATTATATGCGTTTATTGAGCTTAAAATAGATTGATAGGAGGGATTTATATATGGACAGCTTTCACGTTCATGGAAGTACATAAAAGCCAAGACAGACTTTCCGCGGACCTCCCTGCTCGGACCCATAGGGACCTCCATGCGCTGCGGCCCCAGGAAGCAGGGGGGTCTGGGAGGACTGCTGTATGACCGGAGCTGTGACCCACCTCCATCTAGGTCCAGGCCTTTACAAGCCCAACCAGCAGCGCACCGCGATGAACCTGAACAAGGCTATTTGAAATCAAACAAAAAAAAAAACCATAACCATGGATGACTCATTTCAACTAACTTTTTATCCTACCCTTTTAGCAGCAGTGAAGCGTGTAGCAGAGAGAATTTTTTTTCACTGGACATCATGGCCAGAGATATTTTGGGCTTCAACAGATTCTACTAGTAAAAAATGGTAATTGCTGCATAACGGTGTGTTATGTCCAAGTGTATGTCCTGCAAATGAAATACTCAACATTAATTAACTTTGATGGCTTATATGTTTTGTGAGTGATTACAATCAATAGAGAATATTGATTTGCCAAACGTAGCAGGTCTCCAAAGGCACGTGAGGAAATTTAGAGTGATGGGCTGCAGGAAAAAAAGTGAAATTGATTGACAGAGGCGTGTAAATTATTTCCTTCATTTTAAGGCATCTATCGGGTTAAACCATCCCTCAAATTTTCATTCAAATTGACACTTTAACCCGTTGTCCTCTCCAGCACACATCAGAAAAAATAGTGTGAGAGAGGTAAATCTCAAGATTGAATCAGGAAAGTTTTAGGGCCTGACTGAATATTCGACTATTCGGATATTTGTGTTGGATAGGTATTTGGATATTCATTTTTTGAAAAATGAAAACGAAAGACACATCTTGCATCACCGTGTTGCCATACTAGCTCAGTGTGAGAGTCTTTATTGTGGTTTGCTATTATTTATGGTCACTTTTCTCATCTCTGTTTTCTCTCCTCTCCTCGTGCTATAGCTGGGTGAGCAGCAGAGACAGCTGGCAATGGTTAACTTGTTACTTTGCTACCTGCGTTGTTTCAACCAGAGCCACCGATATATAAGTTGGTCAACGACAGACATATCAGTATCGGCCTATATGTGGTCCGATATGAGCCAATATGAAAATTCATTTTTACAGAAAATATAATGCAGAAAACGATGCTTGGGGTGATTTAGAAATGGTGTCATTGCATAGTTTGTCCAGCAGAGCGTGGTCACTAAACATACAGTACTGATCTTTATACAGTTGACTAGTTCATTTTTATTAATTCTTTATTTCATGTTAATTTCTAGAATTGTTCGACAATGTGATACACTGTATATAAAATGTCTAATAATGTTAAATATTCTTTAATACAGTTATTTATTGAAGTAAAGCAGCCTCCTGGGTACCTTTGCATAGTCATATTTATATGACTATGCATTTATATTTATATATATCACCTTTTATTCCATCTCAAAAATGTACTATATCGACATAATTACCATAATGGTAATCCAAAATGGTATTCCTTCTGTATCGTCTCAAAGATCTCTTATTGGTCGGGCCCTTGGCTTAAAAGGCATGCATGCAGGAACAATTAACACTGATTAAGAGGCACACAACACACTTAACAACATGTTTTTTGAGCTGTTAACTAAATGATAAAACTGTACTGTGATGAAACACATAAATTATGGTGTTAACACTGACATTTCTAACATTTATGAAAATCATGGGTTGAAAATTACTCAACAGGCCCCCTACTGTTTAAATCAGCCCTAGCCTTGCAAGTTCAATGCTGAGTTAAAGTCGACCGGTAAAAATGTTGACTTCCTCTAATCTGAGGTGAGCAGCACCAATCCCCTTGCCCTCTCTCTGCCCTCTGAGCCCATTGCACACTTTGTTGAATTTTTCAAAATTATGCAATGAGTGGATTTAGGCTAAAACCAGGGGCTGAAGTTACAATTCCACCGCTAAAAAACACTGCAGCACTGTGTCGTCCATCTCAGCCAGGAGTCTGACTCGGAAGTGTGTAGGTGTGTGGAGATAAACACTGTTTACAGCCGCATGTAATGTCAGTGCGCACACAGATTGCTGGCAGACTCCTTACCAGTTCTGTAATCCGAATATTCAAGGAGTGTCAGTAAGCTCAAAAAAGGGTATTCAGTATAGCCCTAGAAAGTTGCACACACGTGGACAATCATTGCATATATTGCACTTTCATTAGCTCCTAAATGTGCCTGGCATCCATCAGCTGCATGCAGGCAGCATTAAAGTAACACCAAATCAGTCTTGTAATAGACACTTGAATAAATGGGAATGCTCATGTAAGCTAAACAGCCCACGGCTGAAGCTGCCTGGTTATTACTGAGGCTGTGGATTTACATTCTGCTCTGTGTCAGTTGGATATTGCTTTCCTGAGCGTGGAAGGTCAGCTCTCATTGCTTTACTAATATCCTCAGGTCCTCTTTTCATCTCCTAAGGCATTATCTTGTCCCTCTGACTGTATTTGCGTGCCTAAGTGCATGCAGGGGCAGTTGCGGTGTGTGTCTGTGTGTGTGTGTGTGTGTGTGTGAGCTTTTAAGGGCTCTATATTCAGATCAATTTCATGGCTCGCTTCATCGTGGCGCCACGTCTCTTTCATACATCACCTACACTGCAATTTACTCTTATGAACACAGTGGCCGTTGCAAACACCAGTGCACGGCCATTGACTTTTGCTGGCTGTCATATGGCTCTACAGTTATGCTTTGACTCCTGCCATTAAGAGCTCTGGATTTAAAATCCCAACAGGCAAGTTTCCGCTTTTCTTGGCTTTGTTTTTTCCTCATTTCCTTTTCTGTTTCTCTAACTCTGTCTCCAACTTCAGTTTGATGTTATCTGTCCTTCAGATGACTGCCGCAGTGTTAAATATTGAGTCTTACTGTCTGAGACTGGTTGCATTCGGTACAGCGAGTCAAGCCTCCCCTTCCCTTCCAGCTAATTCTTCTAACAAAATCTGACCTCTGTGATTTGAAGAAAAAGCAGAATGAGAGGGAAAGTGCAAACGAGGCAAATGAAAGGGCTTAAAACATGTTATCACTCTTGCACTAAATGGACACATCCATTAATTATTGACACAGACGCCATGTCCCAACATTTTATAGTCTCCTATTTGTTATAAGGGATGACTCAATCCACTAGTCAAAGAAAGATTAAGGACAGGGCAAAGAGTGACACTCATTTTGATATCACCATCAACACAGTGTGGAGCTCATCCATCACGTACGATTTCAGATAAGGTCTTTTAGATCTTGTAGTATACAGCGACACTGCAAAACTGCAGAAATATCTTTCCAGTCACACATCAAATGCATCACCAAATCTGCTTTCTCCCATCTCAAAAACATCTCCAGACTCCAGCCATCACCCAGATACTCTGTGGCAGAGGCCCTCATTCGTACCTTCATTACCTTCCATACAGATAACTAGAACAGGGTACTATTTCTTTTGAAACGCATACTGTAAGACCTAATCATTGTCAAAAGTTCTTTCAGAGGAAGAGGCAGTTGGCTATATTGAGTCACGATAGCCTTGAAATGGTCACCCCTGACTAATTTTAGCATCGGTCTGCCAGATCATTTGTCGTGCAGTTTGATTAGGGGTCACGATGCCCGATGAATTTCCTGAACGAAACAGATATCTGACTTTCTGACGACGGGTTGGAGTTCAGGCATGTCAGAAACCTTGTAGTTGGCTTTGCAGTTTGAGCAATTCCAGTCAAATCCCCCTTATGGCTACTGTCAAAAGATCTGTTATAAATTGTAGTGATCTTGTTTTAATATAACATGAGTAGTGTTAGACATGTTGCCTTGTAGTCTTGACTGAGCTATGATATAAAACTGAACATCCTTCCAGAACAGACAGACTATATTGTCTGCACCTTCTCAGACATCTGTGACTCCCTTTAATGCTGATCACGGCCTTAAAATCCCATATTCTTTAAGATAGGTAAAAAACAAATGTCCATGCTGAAATAATATCAATTTAATTCAAGATTTTAACTTAATGTATAGAAAGCTTGGTTAAAGTATATGTCACCAGAAATAAACCGCACCACTGGAGATAAAAGGTGTCAAACGAAAGGCCAACGACTTCTCTGGAATCTTCTCACTGGCTCCATTAGCCCTGCAAACCATTGATTTAATTTCACCTCCCATGCGCGGAGTGCATCCCAAGGTCACATGTGGCATTTGCCCTTGAAATATGCAACCGATTTTACAGATAGGTCATGCTGAGAAGGTTTGTCCCTTTGCCTGCACGGTTTTCCTCCAAAGAGAAAAGGAGGAGAAAAGAGTGGTCATGGGTGATTGGTTTGGTAATTTACAGCGAGGATTGTGATATAGAACAAATTGAGTTCGAAATGTCATGTGTCATTTTCTGTGATTGCATGGCTGGAGCGGCTTTTGCTTTTCCACACATATTCTTAACCTCTCTTTCTCTCGCTTCTCTGTCTCTCTCTCTCTGTCTGTCTTTCTCACTCCTACACAAGCAGACCCAAATACTCCCCTTTAAATAATTGGCTGTTTAAAAGTCGAGAGAAGGTTTTGCCCGGTGCGTCACAATTCTTTTTAAAGGCTGTTTACCACGTAAAAACTTTGCAGCTGAAACCTTCTCAGAATCATCGATTGCATCTGTAAAAACCTAAGCTGTGAGCCACGAATCATGCACGCTCAACACGCCTCCTATGTCTTTTCTTATTTTGACCTTGACAGCCAGCGCATACTTGTGCCTTACAAACAATCCAATTCTTTGTTTGTTCTTTTCTCCTGGGATCAGTAGAGAAATATTCAGGCAAATGTGCTTCTTGACTGCCTTTGATTAAGAGATCATAGTTCCTTTTCTTGCGTCTGTTAGATTTTTATGTTCTTTGGCAAAGTCAGTAGTTAAATTAATTGAACACATAAAGTAGGACCTTGAGTTTCATCAAATACAACTGGGGTGAATACAAGCAAATTAAAAGAAATGTTGCGTCTTTCGTCACTTCAAAGAATTGTACTTGAGCATCCAGAGACAGAACATTGCAGGGTGACGATTATATTCAAACGCAATCAAAGGAGGGAAACATTGTTATACATATTTAATTAACAGCTAAATGCAGTTTAGTGTTCGGATTTGTTTATTTTTGTCATTTTGAACATTGAAAGTCACTTTTGAATCTGTTTGAAAACACTCAGAGGCGTTTCGGCAGAGGAGACGGCGCACAAATATCTGTTAGGATTAAACTGCTATAACTTTGGGAATTCAGTGCTCCCGTGTGTATGCTTTGCAAACCATATGACATTCACAGTGGAAGAAAATGAAAAGTGCTGTAGCTGATAGGTACAACTTTGTGTTATATCCACAGAAATACATAAATAGATGCCTTCCTAAAGCAGAGACTGTAGTGGGTTTTGCCACCACTTACGCTCAACATGGTCCCCAGCGGTTGTCCAGTGGTCTTGACAGCATTTCTGTTATTAATGTCAGTGTCCTTATTTAGTTCCAGCTTTGACTAGAACTTTGTGTTGTAACAAGAATCATTGCAAGTGCTGAATTCTACCAGACTATCCCGGGTTTAAAACTTTATTTTTTTATTGAGACGATTGAAAGTAAAGCCCAGATTGAATCTAATCTATGATAGCTGAATAAAAAAAACAATAGTATAACATTAGATCATACATTTTGTATTAGCACTTATACCTGGCCATGACTGCAACAATCCTTTGTTCCTTTGAAACTCAACTTCAAAGCTTCCCTTACCTCAGATAAGTGTCACTCATCATTCGAAAAAAAATTATGTTTTATCCAGCCTTTTCTCCTAAGACCTACTTTTAAATGCATCTAAGGACGACTACCTATTATGTATTAGCAAAATTCATTTTGGTGGAAATGCACATTATGCTGGGTTGTCAACCTTAATTCACTTGAATTGTACACAAAGGATGTATCGTTTCATCCAAAAGCATGCCATAAAGAATAATCCTGTTTGTTGACATCCATGTCTGTCGCTGAAAGCAACTTTCCAGAGAAAGAATTGGAAAAGTTTTGAGTTGAAGGGGACCATACAAATACACCCTTTGGACAAAATATGTTGTTTCTCTCTCTAGAAGGACACAAAGAAGAGTTTAATGTCCTGTGTTGTCCAAAACTTACAAATTGCTATTGGCAGATACATCTATTTTATGATGCGATGATGTCAGAGGCACCACTGTTTGAACTGAACAGCAGTCTTCATTGTAAAGGCGGTCACAGGTTTGTCCATACCCCTGATCATGATTTTGAAGATTCATAGGTCTTCTCTTCTGCCATTCCCTGATGTACAATGAGTTAAACCTTTCACCACTTTCTAAAGTTTGTGTCCACTCTTCATTATAATTGTCTTTTAAAAAATAAAAAAGCAGTATTTCTTAAAAGAATATTTCCACTTTAAAAATGATCATTGTGTTACTTTGAAGTCTTGAAAAACAAATAGATTTTCTCCTCGCATGGCTCCATGGTAGACAAAGAATCCATAAACGGATAAAAACTGATCGTGGACGCAGACCCCTATGACTTCAATTTATCAAGATTTCTTTTTTTTTTATTCTGTATTCACTGCGGAGTCATGTGAGCAGAGCACATTTTTCATTAAGATTTCAAAGTAATACGGTTGAGTAATTGTTATACAAACAATCATTTTGAGGGTTAACAATCTGTTCAACATTTGAACCTACAAATCAATCAAGATGATTGGCAATAATAGAGGCCACTAACTCCAATACCACCCCAAAGGTTGACATGACAACAAATAATTCAAGTTAACTGTGTAGGAAGCGTAAACACTGTTGTAATTAGTTTTTAAGTTCCCTTGAAGTTTCTCTATAAATACCCAGAGAACGTCAAGGATACTGCAGAATTGTAAAAGGTGCAGCACTTGAGTCAACAAAGTCTATTCACAAATGCTCGTTTCTTCAGTCGCTGTCTCTAATTTCTCTCTTCCTCTCCTTGTATGGTTGTAATAAAAGTAGAATTTCATGTCATGAGCACAGCTCGTGATGGATGGTGTAAAATAATCTCCCACATTATGAGATCCATCAAGTGGATTTAGACTTTTAGATTCCACATTTCAGCTATTTATCAGATTCTCTTATCATGGGTTGAGCTACTGCAGCAATTTAATTTCTACATCACCAATATTACCAACGATCAAAAGTAGAGCCACACAGCCCTGGTATTGCAATAATGATAAAACATTTTTGAGAAATAGTGCCAAATTAAGAAATAAAAATGTCTAAGTGTGTGTCAGAGGGTAGGTGATACTATGTTGCAGATAGTAAACGCTAGTCACACCTCAAGGAAGAGGCTGTTGCGATTAAAAGGGGCACACCACTGTGAGCAGCAGTGAATAATGCCATGCTAAAGGTTAAGGGGATACTAGATACTTGCAGAGAGCCATCACACAGTCTCAGGAAGGTTAACCTTTGCTTCTCCCTATTGATCCAGCCCACCAAAGAATTTGTATTGATTTAGCCTGTGGACCCCCTGGAATCAGTGCCTTTTCTGTAAACAGAGTCGAGATGCATAACACACACATACACCCAAGCTGAATCCAATTTTATAGCATGACATGATCGCTTCACGATAATTTCCCACAGAAAATGAGGAGGCATTTCTTTTGACACCTCCTATTAGTTTTTGTGGGTGGGATGAGGTGATACTGCTCTTGTGGGAGGCAAGACGTGTTTTGCAAGCATGTGGTGGGCTGACATAAGATTATCGGTGTGAAATGATGGTTGTCAGTCTTACTTTTCATGGGCTGATGCAACATGTGTCTCAGTGTGGGGCCAACATTTAGAAAAATTAAATAAAATATAAATCGAAGGCCAAAAAAAGCTTGGTATCTCATGTTAACAGCTTCTGCCTTTCCATTGCTAGTAACTAAACAGACTGTATTTGATACATTTGAGTGCAGTAGGTGTTTTTGGCTTCAGCCTATAATTTGTGTACTATATTGAGATTTAACGCAGTTGATGCTAGATTTTCATTGGCCCAAAATCTCTACAGAAAGATGTTTGCTAATTCTTGTTCTATGCTTTTTCGGTATGGGACAATATGAAAATTCCATGTGGCTATTATTCAGCCCAAGATAATTGTGTTTCACGTTATTATCCTGATAATCCTCAGGACACTTTACTTGTTTGTGTTTGTTTTTAGTACAAAGAAGAGAAATTGTCCTTGTATTGAATAGCATTGTGAATTTGTGTCATTACAAAGTGGTTTTAAAGCAGTTTTTAATTTATTTATTTTTATTTAGAGCTGTAACCATTAGTTGATTAACTGGTTCCTTAACCAAAAAACAGTTTTGATAATACTGTAGATTCATCATTTATGTAATTTCTCATGCAAAAATTCCCAAACATCTTAATGTTAAAGCTTTCCAAATGGGAGAATTGTCTGCTTTACCTCATATTGCACTATACCTAGTTGAATATCTTTGCGCAATAATCCTAACTCCTGTGTCATGTTTCATATCGCCAGATATTTGCAAATACTCAGCCCTAAATTTTTTCAAATACCATTCACTATTTGGGTTTATTGGATATTGTTTGCCAAAAACAACTGCCCAATGCTGCTGGAAATGGGTTTGATGACAGCAGAGTTAACTGGCCAGAAAACCAAAACAATGAGCCAAAATGTGTTGCGTAGCTCTGTTGGGTGAGTGGGTTTGACCATCTGAGCAACACCTTTTATATTACACAGTAATTTGGACCACTACTGATATTAAAATAACTGATGAGTGCAGCTTTTTATAGAAGATGGAAACAATAATTCCAAGAAAAAACCCCATCCATGACAGCAACTGTACATTCTGCCTGGTCATGAGATGAAGAACACACCCAGTTTGTACTGTTCAAAGCACCACTGAAGTAGTTGGCAGTTTTATTAGATTAATGCTATTAGTTCTACTTAATATAAAATGTTAAGAAGACATTTGAGAGTAATCTGTTATCCAATTTCACAGGCGGTCTAAAAACGGCTTTTGGAATCTCTAGTGTCTCAATCTGCTCCTCCCTCTCATTCTAATCTCCTCTTCTCCAGCTGGAGCCCAGGGAACAGGGGAGCTCCAGTGCCACTCTAAGGAGGGGCAAATCTAGACAAGGGCCGCCCATGATCGCTGCTATGGTCCTCTTGGCTAGCTCCCTGCACCAATTATAAGGCCCACTCTGTTGGGCACCATTGTGACCGGGGTGGATGGAGTGGTCAAGAGGAGAGATGAGGAGTTGGAGAATGGGTGGGAGGTGGTAAAGAAATAATAGATATATGATGAGGAAAGGCAGGATCATGGTGGAGAAGTGACTATATTAATATTAGGGAAAATGTAAATGCTGTTCAGCCATTGGCAGGGAGAACACAGGGAGTTGTGATGGTGTGAGGGAGAGAGAAAGTGAAATGGGTAAGGGGAGAGGTTTAGAGACAAAAAAGCTTAAAGGCACTCTCTGATTTTGCAGGCTGAGATGACAGCTATAATTTTTATTTAGTCACCAATTTATTCCGTCAGTTGATCACTGACCATTACAAAGGAAAGCTCTTGGCTGCTGCTGGGTAGATGTGCTCTGCATGCCGATGGCAGTACTATTTAGAGAGTTGCCTCAAGAAATTCACTCCCCTGTCTATCTATTCTTGGAATTCAAAAATAGAATTACTTTTTGTCTTTATAAAGACAGAATAGAGTGGCGTTTTTTTTTTGCAGACAAACTCAGACTCAGGACGTACACAGGGAAGGCAGTAGAGCCAGCCAATGTTAGCTCACTTCCGATATAGACTAAGTGCTATCAAAGTACATGTCAGTAGATAACTACCGGTGGTGTTGTTTGTGCGATGTAGACTACAGACTCTGTACTACATTGTACAATTATTTATTTAACACTAAATATGACATAATAATAAAATATTGTAATAAATGAATAATGATCCTTTCAAAATAACATCTGGAACAAGAACAATAAAAATATAAATAAAGGGCTAAACAGCAACTGAAATGCAATTTTAACTAAAGAAAGTTTTTTCAAAACGTGCAAAGGTTATCAGTCACTACAGCAGAGCTGACATGTAGCATAGCTATAGGCTATCCTCCTTGGTTTAACAAAAAACAACTCAAGGGCCCCGTTGTAATTTAAATCTGTCACAGGTGGACCATTTATACTGATTCTTATGCAGGCTGTACACAAGTCATTTGAGTGTACATACGATGTTCACTACATTGTACTCGCATATACCACAATGCAATGCGTCATGTTTTACCGGAGGAGAAGAAGAAGCAGGTGCTAACGGTTGCTAGGTATCTTTCACAACATTAAAATTTTTGACAATTTATTTGGGATTTAACATTGAAATTCACATCAGCATCATTGAATCTTTTACCGTCCTCCTGAGTGCCCGATTTGTATCATAAACAGACAATAAAGCGGGTTCACAGCTCTGTTGTTTACATGATGCAGGACGCACCGGCTTCAAAGTGATGGCAATCACTCTTTGTTAAACACATAAGTAGTCCGCTGGTGCTCGGGACATTTACCTGTTTTCAAGGAGCATATTTTACAGCATTTTCCACAAATTCTATGAATAAGTGTGGCCAGACTGCGTTGATGTGACGCTACAGTCCGATGCTCGTGTGCGGTTTGGAGACGGTGTAACACGGTGAATATTGCTCATATAATTTTTTTAAATACATCATACATATTTTTTCGGAAGACGTTAGTCGGCAGCCATGTGTTGCTTAGGTGGCCGCCTAAGCTGTAAAGTGCTGTAAGTGAAACCCTGGGATTGAATTTGAAGTCAATTTATTTACGGCATTGAGGCAAATATGAAGTTTTAGTGGAAACAGATATTAAATACCATATATGTATTTGCTTTACACTAATATATATTTGTAGCCTACTAGCCTGCTGAAGCTAACTGTGTGCTGTGACGCGGTGGTAAGGTGTACCAGACCATGTGAATTTATTCACCAACATACCAGACAGCGGTACACATCAGCAAACAGGTATTCTCACAATAATCACATGGCTAAATAACCATAGACAGAATGATACACACAACTTAATAGATTGTATTTCCCCCCCTGTAACTATGCAGAACTATGAACAAAAGAATGCATAAAGGGAGCCTACTCTAACGCTGCTGTCTAATAGGCAGAGCCGAATACCCACCATCACACCTGCTGGATGACAACACACTTTACAGCAATACAAATTGTTCAATATTTATGGTTTTCAATAAATAGTCAATAAATACTTAATACAAAATGCGCAAATATACAATGCGCAAAATGTTCTGTGCAACTACTGCTATTAATGTGCAATGTGCCATTATTAATGTTCATAAGTTAAATTATTTGACAAAAGTGCAATTCATATCAAAACCCAGCTGTGCAATATTTAGGTCACAAAACGCCCTTTCTTACACAGAAGTTTTGTCATTCCTTGACTGCAGTAACATTTTTGAGGCTTTGCGAAACAAATCCATACTGATCAATCCAACACTGAATTATTATTTATCCATAGTTATGTTTGTTGTTAGCCATTCACAGTGACAGTACTTGTGTTAAAAATGTTGTTCTTATTAAGTAATAGAAAAACATCTCAGATAGTGGTATAACATGCTGACTTTTGGGTGTTGATTTTTGTATTTTCCAAGGGGAAAGAGGAGTGGAGACTGATCGAAAGAAAAAAGAGCATGGGGAGAGAGTGAATGCTAGCGATCGAAATAGAAAGTTAAACATTACTTGGGCAGAGCACCAAACAGAGAGGCAGAGGAAAAAAGAGAGACACACACAGAGAGGTGATAGAGAAACAAGAGGAAGAATTGAAGGAGGGGCTCAAACAGATGAGAAAAGTTTCTGGACTGGAGTAAGAGAAGGACAGAACAAGGAATAATGAAGAGGCACAGATAGTGAGGTGCGAGCTGAAGGGAAGAACTGGCAGGTAAAAAAATGGAGAATATGAACATGATCCCCCACTGTCTGTGTCTCTTTGTGATAACAGAGCAAAAGCATGGGGGTGCAAGCACAAAGGTAAAGCAACAGGATAGACACCCTGTCAAAGTTATGGGAATTACTTCATTTTTTTTACTCCTTGCTAAAGCCTCAAAGATTGAGTGTTTACTCTTAGCTTCTGTATGGGAAGCACAAATCAATCCTTGTTTTTTAAGGAAAAAGTCATTACTTTCCCTCTATCTCGAAGGAGGGATGCATAATGAAGTGTGTTACTATTCTTATGAAAGTGTTTCTGTTTACACACAGACGCATTAGACCAGCTTTAGGTGTGTCTCTGCAAGGCGGCATTGTAGATTATGACAGGCACTGGTGCTGTGAGCTTGTGCTGGCTGTGCAGCTGGCCAAGCTTAAAGACCTCTACAGGTGCTTGGGCAGATGTGTGTGTGCGTGTGTGTTTGCGTGTGTGTGTGTGTGTGTAAGATCAGGGTGTGAGACAGCATGCATTTCCTGTATTACGATGAGATTGCAGCAGGCGGTCTGTAGCACACAAATTCTTTCATCATAATGTAGACTAATATGGTAATAAAAGCAAGCACTTCTCAGAGAAAACGTTAGTCAAGCAGAACTGGCACTTGTCTTTAGAATGTGGATGTTTGTGCGTACATTCCAGCAGTTATCAAAAAAAATCAGTCAATTATTTCTGCTTTTGCTTATGTTTTTATTATTTATGGGGGATTTCACCATTTAGGCAGTGTCACAATTTCCAATCAATAAGCATCTCCTGGTTTCTCCCTGAGATCAGGCAGACATACTGTATATATCAATATCAATACACTCCTTCACCGATGTCATTAGATGCTACTCATCTCTGCATCAGAGAGGACCTGTCAAAAACAGTACGCTACGCACTCAAGGCCTGTGTGACAATATTATTATATATTATATAATATTATTTGCATGTATTTGTGCTTGTGTGAGCTTGGATATATTTTATTGAGAAATCCATAAAGGAGGTTGTATTGTAATTAACCCACCAGGGTTTTTTGTGTTCAGATTTTATTTAGCTTTCTGCGCACAAAAGTAACTGTAAAATATTAGACTGTATCAGATTTTGCCAAAATGTAAGAGATCATGATGGTGATATAGTCAAATCTGTATTTTTTTTGAATGTATATTAAACGTGGAATTAAACCAGAGCTGCGTTTCATTAGTGGTTCAAACTGCCCTCGTTCCCTTCCCATCAGCACTTGCCCTTGGGGGAATTCCCGCCGCCATCTTAAGTGTCGTTCCAACTGTCTGAAAAACTGAAGTGAACTTGGTGAGATCGACCCTGGAGGGCTGAGTGATCGAGTACAGAACAATGTTCACTCCAGAGGTGGATATTACCCACAATGCATTGCAGTTATGCATTTGGTGCAAGAGAATACATCCACGGGTAGGTGGCAGTAATGTACGTAAAACGAGTACTCACCTCTTAAGAAGAGAATATGCATAAATAAAACAACTTTTTATGATAATTAAAAAAATTCACAATCTGACATGCAGTTTCAGTTTTTCTATTTACAGTATAATCTCTTATTATAAATCTGTATTATTTAGCAGATAGTTTCTTTATTACTATATATACATACACACACACTTGACTTGTGTGATTTCTTCTCAACATTATCTAATAACACATGGAAAACTGTTATTTTGCAATACATCATAGATCACAAACACATTTCTGAATCAAAGACGGATGCAGCTGTTTACAAAGTGCCAATGGTGCCAACGTACTGCAATCATCTGTAAAAACGTCTTTATCTAATTGAATTGAGTTAAAAGGTATTTATGATTATTTGTATGAAGCAGTACAGTGCTTAACCTACAACTGGCGGTCGATCCATGATAGTTTGGGCTGAAGTGAACGAGGATAGGTGCGTTTCATCCCCTGCTCCTTCCCCCGCTCAAATTCCCTCAGCCTCTGTGTGGCATATGCTGTTACATATTACCAAGGTCTGAGGGGAACTGAAGGAGGGCATGGTGAAAAACTATTGAAATACAGCACAGGAGTAGGTCTTGACCTCTATTCGGGCAGGATTAGTTTAATGTGGGGACGTGGAGTAAGGTTATTTTTTACCAGAGGTTTTAGTCCTGTCCGAATCTGCCATGTCAGTAAAAAACTATGTCAATTTTCACCTTCTGTAAAACAGTCCTTGTTCATTTGTCCAGATTTATTTCCACATTTTACAGTCCATAGTGAGGATATTTAAAGAGATCACAATCAGACAAACATTTGGTCGATAATTTATAACCCAGGCAAACTGCAGCACTCAAGGCTGGGTATCTCCACTGATTTTCCTACTCTTTTGTGATTCACATTGTTCAGATTCCATTTTCCATTCAACTCAATTTAATATGAATTCAATTAGGGTTATTTCAATTATAAAACCAGTTTTGGATATGAAAGAGGTTATCAGAGAATTAATGTTGTAAATTGTAAAAGGAACCCCCTAACCTGGTTCCTTTTTAAAAATAGTAATGTTTACATTAAGAACCGACCCCAAAGCAGTTGCATTATTGTATTTTTTATCGAACATGAACACTTTAAAGCAGTCAGGATATGCTGTATGGCTTCCATTGGCAGATAGCATTTTGTAAATTGAAGACATTTTCACAAAGAATTAATTTAACGATGATGTGTCTTTGATCTTGTGATGGAAAGTTCAGTCTTGGACTTGGAAGCATTAGATGATTAAATTATTTCTACACAAGGTAGTAGCTCTTCTGGAGCTTTCAATTGTATTAAAAATCATATTAACTGGGCAAATCCTCTTTGCTTTGGAAGGTTGTTCAATACTCTAGACTCAAGGTTCTCTTACCACATTTTTATGGAGCTTTTGATGGGAATGTTGTACATTTTAAAAGTTAAATGCCTCAATCTGTTGCACTTTGTTGCAAAATTAAGATGCTAAATCTGTGAAGAACTTTGTGCTCTTGTAAAAAATGTTGTGCTTGAGTAAATTAAAAAACATTGCTAGTATAGATGACTAGTTACACAATCCTCCAATTAATAAGAGATACTTTACATATTTCAATCGAGGTTTGTGTCATATCACTGTGGACATTTGAACATCCCTATGCCCTGTGTTATGGCAGATTATCTATGTGATATTAAAACCAATTGCACTACGAAATGTATAAAGATCAACACACTAGACTGCAATGGCTCCATAGAAAAAAGAATAACATCACATTCTGGTTTAATAGTGTTTCACACACAACCCTTAACATTTGTAATGACGTCATATTCTCTTATCTCAATTGATGCTTTGATGACGAGGTGTTCTCATTTTTTTAATTGTTTAAAAAGAAAAGAAAATTAAAACAGTGCACTGTTCAGGTACTCTTTAGTGCCTTATACCTTGTTAAAGTGTATATGGATACAGCCACCAAACCTCTGTGATTCTGTAATTGTGGAGAGTCTACAAAACATCGCTGTTGTGGGCTGATGAGATTGTAATTCACATCTTTTGTTCCCTGTCACAGGCTCACATTGTGGTGTTATTAATTCGCAACAAGTCTGGGGGGAAGTGGTCTGTTGTTGGAGCCTCCAAAGAGCTGGTGGATGGAAAATTTTTGAGGAGGAGGCTTGCTGTGTCAATATTCATGGACACCTTCACGACTGATGAACACACACTGAGAAGTGTAGACTCCATGGGCGAGTTGCCACATCAATTTTCCTGAATGGAGCTCTGTTAAAGCGCTAACACCTTTGATAAATAGGGTTGAACTAGGCACTGGGGTTATATTGTGTAACCATCAATGTGGTGTGATAAATTATTCATTCTTTCATTTTCTCATATTGCAGCATTCTGCTGTACAGCAGGGTCACCACCACCATCCATATCCCATGATCTCCTGTAACTGCAACCACTGTACAAGTGGTACAAGACATGGTTTACAAATAGCACACCCATATACAGTATTATGGGTAATATTATTAATTTGCTAATCTAATATTCTAACCAGCAATGGCAAAATCCTAAATCGATTTCACCCGAACAACTGTAATCAAACACAGAAAAGTATGAGCTTGAACCTGAATGGATGGATGACGATTTTTGGGGGGGTCACATTTCCCTCTTCCATACGTTGGGCCAATTACGAGAAAAGGAAGGGAATGTAAAAACACCCAATAGCAGAAAACTAATTTTACCCTTTTATCTGGCTCATTTAATCTAAGCCATTCCAATAGTAGAATAGTTCCCCATTTACCTATTTGCTGGCCATGTCCCATCACATGTAAAAGCCCCAGTCTCTTGTACTCTTGATTTATGTAATCACTCTTTGAAAATAAATTGATTGCTTTCTTCTCAAGCAATCATGCTATCCTGAAATAACTTAGGCAGGTTCTGGACAAATTAAATGCTGTAAAATGCTGTGGTAAAACACTAAACGGTTAGTCTGAAAAAAAAGAAAACAATACTTCTTAATTGCTCAAAATGTTTGTGAAGGTATGACGTTTTCAAAAAGCAACATTTTAGCAAGAAATCGTTAATAAACAGAAGATGGTTGAATGGTAAGCTTTGGTTGGATAGAGAGATTTTCCAAAAAGGTGCACAAAGCCAGAGCTTCAATTCTTTCTGATAAGGTGAAATAATAATTCAGTCACTTAATAGCTTAAGTGACTGAATCAACACTTCTCAATTGATGGCGCCCTGCTCACTATGTCTATAATCCTGTATTCTTCCTCGGCTGGTCTTGTGCTGTCTCTCAGTATGACTAAGAGGAAAAACTCTGAACAGTCAGCCAAAAGTTGTATAAGGCTTGGTGAGTTTCTAGCTATAGGTCGCATATGGTTGTTTTTTTTTCTCTGCCGCGGAGAGCCAGGAGAGATGTTGCATTCACAAAAAGAACAGTGTAATTTCGCAGGGCAACAGAGACAGTGTTATAAGGTTGGTTGAGATTGCTTACTTAGTCACCCAAAATGAACAGTCAGAGGCAAAACATGTTGTTTTTTTTTAGGTCAGACTCGCCAACCATAGGAGTTTTATTGGTACAATGACACATGACAAGATGATAGATTCTGCAGTGTATTGGTAGCATCAAATTGCTACTTATTGCGTTAGTGTGGCTATAGATGTGCTGTTGCATCAGTATTCAAGTGCTGTGTTCCCAAGGCTAAATAAAGAAACTTTATTAGTGGAAATAAGAGTTTATTTATCTCATAAAGCAGGGAGAAGAAGGAATTAATTCTTTTGAAAAGTAAGATAACAGACAAACAAAGGCTAGTTTTCATGAAGAACATGTATATGAATGCCGGATCTGTAGGCAACAGGACAAGGTTTGGGTATCTGAAGCATTATGGTTTCAGCTTGTAGTCCGCATTTGCTGTATTGACCAATCATGTTTGAGCAGGATTGGGTTGCATGGAGGTAAACAGTCCATGTGGACAGCAAAAGCGACAGAACACATCGGCTAAAATGCAATCTCAGAACCCATTAGCTATGGTCTGACGATGGCTTTTTATTGGCCTTTTGTTATCATGTATCTGCATTCATATGAAGATACCTGTTTATAGTGACATTGTTAGGTGTGTTTTTTTTGTTTGTACCCCAAAAAGCAGAGAGACAGAGACAAGGAGGGTTTTACTGAACGCAATCAACAAAAATAGTTACAGCAGAACTGGCTGGATGCAGGGGGTGGCAGTTGCAGGTTGGCTGGCAAGGCAGAAGGAGAAACACTGATGAATACAGGTCTGTGTGTCTGAAGGCGCACTGGAAAATGGCTTTTATGCACAACCTCAACTGCACCTCACTGGCAAGGAGAGAAACAGAAAATAAACCCCACCATGACAGACATCCTCTTTCAACTCCAGCTCGCCTCTGAAATTGCTAATTCGACTGTAAACAATGACCGTCGCTCTGAAGAGGAAGTCTCGGCCCAGATATCCGCTGGCAACACTAGAAAGCCTGAAATATTGGCCATTGCCCCCACAGACTAAATTGCCATCAGATCAATGGGATGGGTACGGAGATTGATTGACAGATAATTCATTCTTAAAATGAATCAGTTAATTGTTTTACCATTTATTGAGCAAATATGCCAAGCATCCTATGGTTCCTGGTTCCCATGTGAGGATTTGCTGGATTTCTCTATTTCCTATAGCAGTCTGTTGTTGGTCGTTTAGTTAGTTGCTTCTGGTCCGGTATCCCAACAATGTTTGAATGGATTGCCGTGAAATTGTTCAAAGACTTTCATGGTCTGCAGTGAATGAATACTACTGTCACCTTGCATGGATTGACATGTAATTTGGCACATTCATATATCCCTTTTATGACAAATTGTAATAACTTTTAAGTTGACCAATTGTTCGGTTTGTGACCTGCATAACTAATGACATTACAGCCTAAACTGTACTCTACATTACATTATACAACATTGTACCTGTTAAATCAGCAGGTACAATATTGTATGAAGATAACTCTTAGCCTTATAACTGTTTTAAATTGAATGTCCTTCTGTATCAGACCGTTGATTGGACAAAACATCAACAAACTACTTTGAAATCGGAATGGCAATCTCTGCTTTTTTCTTACATTTGATAGGCTAAATGATTAATTGATTTGATACATTAATCAATAATGAAATTAGTTGTTAGTTGCTGCCCTAAAGAAATAACCAAACTTAACCCAATGTTAGGAAAGGGAGACATTGAAGGCATTGTAGAATTATCCTAAAAGCTGCAATTACCTTCAGTTGCCACAATGCAATTTCAGAAAGGGTCCTAAAATTTTCAAGGCAGGCTGGATGTCTGAATGATAGTGGTCATGAAGAGGATGGGCGCACATGAAGAACCACCTACAGACGTGAAAAGGCAATCCAGCTGTGACAATTCATACAAAACCTCATGGTGGGTTAAGGAGGAAGGAAATGGCGACACTCTTATCAAATTCATCATGGAATATTACCAACAATTCAGGGCAAGATTGCAATGTCTTCCAATGCTCAAAATGGCTGAGCACTAAGCACCCTAGAACAAAAACGTTTTGTGTACAATTGCCTGGCTGTTAAGAAACCAACTGTGGTGAACTTTGGAGCAAAATTGACTTCTTAAAACTGTGAATCCACAAATTGAATTTGTAAACCTTATGTGGTGCTTCTGCCTCTGACTGCAGGAGCAAAGGAGACACCATCGATTATTTTGCAGAGTTTGTCTTATGTTGAACACCCGTAAAAAAAAGAAAGAAAACACATGATGTAATTGTAATCATTTTCTCTATTTGATCTTTGGCCTTTTTTCTTGGTCAGACTGATGGATTCATGACCCAGAGTGATGACCTCTGGAGAGAGTTTGAGCAAAATGAAAATGAAATACAATAAGAGCAGAGGCAATCCAAACAATAAATGATGAAAAATCTGCACAGTAATAACACTAAGTATCCAGGTTTCTTTGGGGGGCTAGCTGTCTCTTAGCAACAGTGCTGTTGTCGACATGGAAACCCATGGCAGATTGGAAGCATTATTCACCAGGGCTTAATTAAAGGGGTAAAGATTAGGCCAGGTTGTCTTTAATTGAGTTGTGTGTGTGTGTGTGTGTGTGACTACATACACAAACCTGTTTGTTTGTATTTTGCATAAGGAAGGTGCGTGATTGTGTGTTTAAGGCAATGTTTTGAATGACACACACTACCCTTGCCTTTTCATGTTCCAACTGACCTTTTTTATCAAATTTCAATTGAAGACAGTCATTTCAGGTTCAATAATATTGGACTGTCAACTCATAATATTTAAGCTTCAAAAAGAGGTGGAAACGTTTAAGCCATACAAGGCTTTTTCATGAGCCTTTAAGTGAGCACCTTACAAATCCTGTCCAAAACATTCTCCATAGAGAAGAAAAGTTTTCACATTCTGGTCTCAGTGGAGAATCGTTATGTTCACACTTCACACGAGAGAGTAAGCTTGTTTCTCTTAAAGCCTGGAGAAAAACATGTAAATGCTAGTTATCATCCCTATCGCTCTATTACTAACAAATATCAAAATAGGAGATAAGCACAGGTGTATTTAATGTGTCAAAAAATATTTCATTGCTACATACATGATGCAATGCTGAAATACTGGCGCTACATTTCCATCTTCACCATTTGACGATCCATGCAGAAGACATGGAAATAAAAGAGCAGCATTGATGTAATGCAGGTTGAAGGTTTAAGTTGTTAGTAGTATTATAATGGAGTATTTAAAATTAAAATGTCAGTCAAATATTATTTAGCCATAATATCACCAATTTTAGATGGTAACTATAAAAGCAGCATAGATGCTTTATGATTTTCACAGTGTTCTTCACTTAGATACATTAAAGAGAAAAGGCTTTGAGGACATAATGGCACATCTAACAACACCAACATCAGAATATCGGATACTATGGTTCCAGAGTCATAGTAGTTGTGATTTCGAATAACAGAAGCCAATGTTTTTGCATAATTTCTAACATTTTCTCGATAATTTGTTTTACATTTCACTCATGCATTTTAGACACTTTGTGCAGATGGACATTAACTGTAACATGTATTAGATTCCCTTTAAGTATAGAACAAAAAGGCAAGGTGAAAAAAATTCTTTTCCAGGCATTGTTGTCCAAAACCCAAGTTTATCTCCTATATAGGAGATAGTAACTCGTACATGGAGTCAATTATCTCCTACGTAGGAGATAGTATCTTGCAGAAACTATTTAAGGCTTAATGAGGCTGTGCTTAATGAAGTGCCTGACGCACGATACAATGGGAAGTAAAAGTTCAGCAAAATGCAGCAGAAACAAAATGTTTTACCTTATTAGTTAACTTCTAATGTCGGTAAAACATAATTGGATTGTGCATAGGTGCCGGTTAAACAGTGTAGATATAAGGTCTGATGGAGTCATATTGTGAAGAGACTGCGTGTTCCACATGGCTGCTTAATATTCATTATCACTTCGGATGAGTGACCATGACCATGTTGTCTGAAGGCAACATAAACCTACCTAATGATTTACCTGGATGCAAGATATGCCATATGTAAAATTAACTTAACAACAAATAGTTTAAAAAGTTAAGTACGTAGGAGATAATTAACTCCTATGTGTGAGTTACTATCTCCTTTGTAGGAAATAATTAACTCCTACGTAGGAGTTACCATCTCCTACGTAGGACATACATTTAGGTTTTGGCCAACAATTGCCGAAGAAAAAAAATTCACCTTGCATTTCAGAGCTTCAATATTTAAGGCAAAAGGTGAAAACAAGAGAAACGTAGCACTCTCTGGCATTTCAGCTATGTAGCTTCCAGATGCTTTTCCTAAACCTTTCCCTGTTCTATGAAGAAGAAAAAACATGAAAAGAATGAAACCAACTGGGCCACATTCATAGCCTGCTACAATATCTTTCTTTCTTCCTCCCCCAACCACTTTTATTGTCTCACTCACCCAAAGGGTAGATGAACATAGAAACAATGTGGCATGACCGTGTCCCCTCAAAACTATAATTGCAGAGACATATGGAGATATGGGATATGGAGATGACCTATAGCCCTGTCCTGATTAAAGCCAAAATATCAGAATACATGCATGCCCCAGAATGTAGAGCTTTTACCTTTTCCCCTGGCTATACGCTTTTTACCCTCTCTCTCCTTTGTGTCTAACCCGGTGAGAAATATGTGGTTGATGTGTGTGAATGGAAACTAGACAGTTTCTTTTATGGAGTGGAAGAAAGGAATGGTAAAAATAAGCACAGAGCTACAGGTGGGCTGATTGTCTTCATGTCAGTTGCCTGTAAGTTCAGTCAGATGCCATGACCTCATCTAAAGTAAGTTTTCCTCTCTGCACATATTGGTTGATTGGCATTTTGGGTGTTTGGGATCAAAGGGGTAAAACCTAAGGAAGAAATCTACATACATATTCAAATATAAACGCTAAAGATAAAGCCCTTGTTCCTGACATAACAACACCTTGAAAGGCTCACCCAGATTGGAAACCCCTCAAGCCTCGCCTGCTTCAAATGAACTTACATAGCAGAAAGACAGAGATTTGCCTCTCACTGAAATATAAAATATGGGAAATTGAGAAACTAAAAGCACCTTTAAGAGACTGTTCCTTTATTATTCAAATCCCCCACAGGCAAAAGAGAAAGAGCTGGGACGTGTCACAAATTCTGATCAGACGTGATCAAAGTGCATTATACACCACAGCAGTTAAATGCAGTCTCATTCCTTGGCACTTCTGGGTCAGGGAGCATTTTACTGTAGATTTGTGTGTGCGAGAAAGAGAGGGTGAGAGGGAAAGCGACATAGACGTAACAGAAGGAGGTTGGCAAGACTTCTGCAAGTCATTAACAAGTGCGCTCGCACTTGTCCACAGCCTCCCATCTCTGCATTCTTGTCAATTTGTGTATCTCATATTGCCTGAGTGCCAGTTTCTTTTCTTTTTATGAAAGCCTTTCAGACACCTGAGCTTCCACAGCTTGGTTTTAGCTTATTTATTGGCCCCAGGTGTCAGTATGGAAATGATGTCAAACCATGAGTGCACTAGGAGCCCATTTCTTGAAATTTCTGGGCTTGCTCTAACTCACCAGCTCACTGCCAAGAAACAGGCACAAGGACAGACCTCAACAAATAACAAGACGGCAGGAGAAAATTAACCAGAGAAAATGAAGGCAGTGACAAAGAAACCTTAGCTCTGTGAAATTTTTGTTGTATCATCGAGCCACATTATTGATAAACAAGGTGGCTGTGGAACAATACAACACATGCTGACACAAATTTAGGTAGAAGTGTTGTCTGTGGTGAGAAGTCTGAGATACATGCAGAGCATTATCAGTGGAAAAACCAACATTTTACTTCTTTATAGCAAGTTCACTGCCGTTAGAGTTGATGTATACTTCATATATGCTCCATGAGAGAAAAACAGTCCCGAGTTACACTGTAAATGTACTGTGGAAGAATGCCAACTTACAAATTAAAACAGGTATCATAATTAATTCTTATTTATTAGGTTTTTGTAAAAACAAAAAATAAAAGACGAAAATGAATGTCACCAACCACAGAGGACCAGATCAAGTATGGACCCTGAGAAAAAAAGGCTGGTGTAAATGTGATAAAGCACAATGGGATATTTAAAGATTGCTTTCAGCTGACACAGTGAGGATTTAGGTTGATTCATGCAGAGTTTGTGACTGATAGCTTAACACCAGGACTAATATCATTGGCTCAGTATAGTCAGACGATAATAGACAGATATTGACCTCAGACATCTCCCATCATTCACAGGCAGTGAACAGTAGTATAGACAACACACACAACAAAATACATGCACATAGACACCATCACAGTCACACAACGCAATTTGCACTACCATTTTCTTCAACAGTATAATATTGATGTGCCTTGTGCTTGCCTTTACTCAAAAATGTATCGTACATCATCTTTTATGAAGACTGCTGCTCTTAAAATAAAAACAGTATACCTCAAAACTTTTGCATTTTTTGTTAATGTACAACATACTGTATATTCTGAAGGGCGCATCAGAATATATAAGTACTTTTAAAAATGATTAAATGCATATTACCAATAAGTTAATACCACAGTGTAGGTATTCTCCATTGCAGGTAAAAGTCTTGGACAGAGAACGTTCAGTAACTATGTCCGAGCATGAGCACCTCTCTTAGTCATCATCTTAAACCAGCCCTGAAAAACAATTGTGATTGGTCTGCTGAAAGCCAGGTCTGCTTGGAATCTGTCTGAATGAGAGAGGGGCCAGACTTATCTGCTAGAGCAAATAACACGAGCTTGGTTGATTCTTTGTAAACACAGCTTGTACACCCCTCATTACTTTATCTCACCCCAGTGTGAGAAGTAACTAGTGGAAGTGTACACAAGGGAAACAGCTCAATAATTCATAAAAAATATGCATCTTTCATTCAGGATATGTTGGATCTTTATTTGAATGCCACTTTGAAATTATGTCTGGTAAGTTTTTATGTATGTCACCTCGAAGAGTTAGCATCACGTTGTGTCCTAAAATCACCCTGTTGCCCCCAAAAGTATCATAATGTCACAAAATTGTGTTTCACAATAGTGCAACACCCCCAGCAGCAACACAAGGAATGGGTCCTGACTGACATAAGGGAGGGGTATTAGTTTTTGATGGCTCAATCAGACCTTATGTTGTTTTTTTATTCTCCATCAGACAGCAATTCACCAGTCAATCAGCCAACCAATAAATGTCACTTACTGAGCCAAAAACTCCCTTTTTTGTCCAAACCTGACTCTCTGTTGTGATTTGTATGAATTTGCATCCGTTTGCGCATGTGTGTTTGATTGGAGGCTTTCTTCTGCTACCGCTTCAAAACCAAACTCCAAACATGTCTCGGTGTAAGTCTTTTTTCTATGTGATCTCATTAGACCAGATCAACCACGAGCTGCCAGGACAAAGGAATGAAGTGCAACAGAGGTGAACAACAACAACAATGCCAGTTAGCAGCCACAGCATTGTCACCTCCTATGGGCACGTTCTTAAGGTTGAGAATGATGAAAAGCAAAGCAACAACCGCGGGCCAGCCTCCGAACACTGCCTAGAGGCTCTCAGAGTACTGCGCTCTCAGCAAGTCAACTAGAGTATTAGAACACTGTGGCCTCCTGCCTCAAAATAAGAAAAGTTTTACTGCAAGTGAGATATGCAGCAGTGAAATAAAGTGACATTGATTCTATATACATAAAAATGTATATAACAGTATCATTTAAGAATAGCTCTAGGGAAACTTCTAATTCAGACTTCCATTTGTGGATATTAAGGGTTTGTTTTCAAGTTTGACATACACTGGTTCATCTGTGCAGCTGTGAGTAATGGAGTATAAAAATGGTGCTAATTAAAAATAATTAGCTGTGATGGGTCGATCAGCGCAGTGGTAAACTACTGATATTGGACCTTTGCAAAACATAACTTTATTTTAGGTCAGTTTTGATGAGACTGAAAAGCCAGCAGTCAAACGGAGATAATTTATTTGATATGTGTAATAACGCATTCTTCTGTCTTTTATTTAGTTTTATTTTGAAATCAGCTTTTCTTCCACCGCAGTCACAAGGACCATACACCTGTATCTGAGAGCAACAGCAATGCTTTTCCTCCCTTCAATCCATGGATTGGCAACAAACACCAACTGAGTATTAATTACATGTTATTTGATGTTATAGACATGGCTGAGCACAGGACTATAACTATGTTAAAGGACTGATGTTTTAATGATGTTCATTAGGTTAAGTTAATGATGTTAATTCTAACAAAGCTTTACACAGACACAAGGTCTTCGCATGCCTAACTCTTACTGTAACTTTATCTAAACCGATTACAGACACATAACTGAATTTGCACACATTGAAAGAATTCAAACAGCCCGCCAGCTTCTTTGTCTCGTCACATGTTCACACATCTGGCTAGGAACGGCATTCCTTACACACACACACACACGCACACACACACACACACACACACACACACACTGTCCTCCAAATTTGTGAGTTAATTAGTTGTCTTGTTGATTTTAGCTTTAGTTGGATGTATTGTGTGTTTTGTTTGCATTTATTAATTTGTTAATACATGTTCGTGTTTACAATATGTCTGTTTATTTAATATTACACAAAAATGAATGTGCCAACCTCTTCTGGTAGAACTCCCTTCAACTGACGAGCTATTGACATAGTGATTTTGTTAGTGATTATAACGTTAATTATTAATCATAATCCTAAATTAATAGTTTAGTAGATCCCATGAGACTTTTTATTAGTTGTCACTTTCCCTTATTTATAAGGGCTGTACCCTGAATTCCCCGGATGGATCCTAGTATTAACTACATAACTAGTTAAGAAGTTATTTGTTACGATATTTATTCATTTTCCTGATAGCTGATATGAATTGATTTACCATACGTTTATTGAGGCAACTCAGCCTCCTAATCTTATCATGAGTCAATAGCTCCTACATGGTGATGTTGTATCAGGGGAAAGTGTGGAGCTTATGTAACATTTCGTTGGAGTGAAAATCAGAGAATTTTATCTATCTATATAGCTTAAACTAGAGCCATTTATTTTTTATCATTTGGAAGTATGAAGTAATTCTCTCTTCTCTCCTCTGTTCTATCATTGCAAGCCACTCTGGAAATGTTTGATTATTAATAGCTAATGCATGCTTATCAACTGATCTAAATTTATAGATGTACATAAATGCAAACTAAAAACATACAAATTATATGAAAACAGTCACGCCTGCATATTCAAAGAAATATTAAAGATATCCAACACTTCACACAGTCAGGAAAGGAAATAAGTTGCCAAACTTGTGACAGGTAAGATATACTTAAAACATCTTTAACAGCAACCCTAACTCTTTCTCTCTTCTAGTCTTGTATCTTTCCCCCTCCTTCTCTTCTCCACCAGGATTGCAATGTTTTGGGCTGTGATGAAGGCTTTGGTTTCTGCAATGACAGAGTAATTAAAGGGATTGATTGCAGCACAGTGAGAAGCATTGCAATATCTGTACTATACACACTCACTGACTCAGACACACAGTTTTCAGGAGATACATCACTTCCACTCTATTTTCAGACATTTAAAATCAGGGTGCTAAATGTACCAAGTCAATCCAACATAAATTCTGTATGCAATGAAAAGAATGAATTAGAACCATGTGATATAATTACAAAGTGTCAGGGTGGCACGTTTATATGAAAGGGCTTCCAAAATCGGTGTTTTGCTGCTGCGTGTTGTGTAACAAACATGCTACTGTAGTGGTGATATCACTACAAAATAGACAAAAAAAATGTTGGATTTGTATTTAGACATTAAAAAAGTGAGGCTCTTTCAAAGTTGCCTTTATCATTGGAGACATGGAAAATAAGAAATATCTGGTGTTGTGTGGGTTGATGATATTATTGATGTTATTTAAGTGCTGTTAAAGCTGGTACTCTTTACTGCTTCACTAGCCTTTTGACGGAATTAAATAACACGACTGAAAGAAGCCACTCTAAATTGGTTTGATGTTCTGAGTGAGAAAAATAAATAATAAATTATTTCTCTTAAAAATCAAAAGTTTCTAAGAGCAATAATTCATTATCAATAAAACACCTCCTTGCTCTATTTAATACACTCAGTAGTTTTGGAAACATATTGACAGATTGACCAATGACAATATAATGGACGCTCATCCGGATGAACTTGGCTTGGCTCTGATTCAACTGAGTGTTGAACAGTTTATGGTGGTTGGTGCAACAGTATATTTTCTGGCTAAACTTACTTACTGGCTACTACTTAACAAGCCTTAACAAGTGCAGAGAAGCTACTGTATGACTGGTGATACAGTCTCATATCTTACCATCAATAAAGTCTTATCATCAATTAAGTCTAATGCCTACAATTCTGTGGCGTCTTCATGTGGCCTTTCAGATTAGCAAATACAAAGAACTACAGAATTCAAGCCTCTACATGTAGTAAAATAAATATCAGAATTACTGAGTAAATGAGCAAAATGAAACATGAAGTTACCATTTGGAGACCATTGAGTAACCCCTGAAAATGTGCTTTACACATTTGAATAAAAGGGAATGAAAATGCATGGCCTCTAAATGAAGGGAATGTGGCTGCTGTTGAATAGTATATCATCCAGTCTTAGCTATTTTTACAGCTCTGGTTATAAAATCATTAAAAAGCAAATGGTAAGCAATAGTTTTCAAAGGTTGCAGACCAAATGAACCAGAACCAGGCAATTTTTCACAGCAATGAGAAGGTTGTTTGTGGTCTTGAGTGGAGCTTTCTGTACATTGTGACCTGAGAGAATGACACTTGGAGACAGGACTGGTCATTATTGCCGAGGCTGGAGTTGATCTGTTGTATCATACAAAACAGTTTGAAATAGGCCAGGTAAGGTTATTTTGGATGCTGGGCCCTAAGGAACCTGAAGCAGCTGACTCTCTTCTTTGTAGTCCTGTTGATGCAGATGGAGTGTGTCCTCCTCTCTGTAGCTTTCTGTAGTCGACATTCAGCTCCTTAGATTTCCTGACGTTGAGATAGAGGCACCAAGATGTCACGGCTCAGCACGCAGCCCTGAGGGACTGGTGACTGGTGCATATCCAGTCAGGAAGCGTCCAGTCACAGAGGTGTTGCATACTGAACTATTAAATTAACAGCATTCACTCTTATGGGTTCTTCTTCTTCAATTCATAATAGCAAGTGAGTGCTACTGGGCAGAGTCATTTCTACAGAGGACTTTGGTCTTTTTTTTGGATAGGGACAATAGTGTTTTCTTGAGAGATGTGTGGACTTCAGACTGTAGCAGTGACAGGTTGAACATGTCTGTGAACACATTTGCTAGTTGGTCTACACACACCTTGAGAGCTTGGCCAGGGATTCCTTCAGGTCCAGGTGCGTTACATGGGTTAATTTATCATGACTTCCTTTTCAGATTAAAAGTCTCAAAAGGATATGTGGAGAGATGAGCAACTACCTGAAAATAAAGTGTCAAAGTTTGGTGATGTTATTAGGTTCTTAACAAAAGTTATTGAAAGTTAAATTTTCAAGATCTGTCATAACGGGGGGACAGCTAAAGCTTTCAGTACATTAACTTAACCACTTAGCTCCAATGTGATTTGACAGTACAATTGTTAAGAGAAAGACATTAAGCCATCAAAGTGGCGTCAATGGCCAAATAGCTTTACAGATCAGTGAATACTGCAGCCTAGCAAACCGCTCTTTTGGAGTTGGAAAGTGAAGTGACATTTAACATAAAATATTCAGCGTGTCAGTAAATACCAAGAGGCATATTATCAAAGACATTAAGCTACATTTTTATATCAAGATGCCTCAAATCTCTGTCCGGAGAGAGTCGTCAGACTTCTGAACACACTGAAATGCCAAGAACTGAAGACAACTGTGAAGTAGCCACGTCTCATTTCTGTCAACAGGAAGTCTGAGTGAAAAGATCAGATGTAAATAACTGTGAAAGCACAAACATGCTCCAACACTGATTCTTCTTCTGCTTCTATTGTCAGGATGTGAAGAAGACACAATTCCCAGTTCCCTATGCCATTGCCTTTATCAGTGACTGCTGAAGCCACTGAAATGTCAGAAACAAGAGGGTTTTTTCTTTTTTGTATTTTCCTTTGTATTTTAAAAATGCTGTTCTTTCATGTCAGACGATGTATGACCTATGAACATTTCAATAAGGTGCCCTTTGATACCACGCTAATGAGATCCTTTAACGAATTACTTGTTCTCTTCTGTACCTGCCAATATCTCTTCTTTCTTGACAATGCTCTTTATTAAAGCAGCATTTAGTAATTTGTGAGCACTGGGGACCCGAAAGACTCCAGTATGAGCTAACCGCAGCAACCGTTGATTATACTATGTGGTGCTTATGGGTAATGTATTAAGGAATAATAATGGAATCTAGTTTATTATAATTGGCAATGCTTTACAGCCAGTAAGAACTGTTCAGGTTATGATTTTTCACAGTCATTTGTTTTAATAGTAATAAGTCCTGCAGACTGGCCTCCAAAGAAAAATGGCAGCATCAGTTGTTTCAGCAAATTCCCAAAAATGACATATATGTTTTTGTTCAACTGACTTGTAGTGCCCTCTAGCGTCCGGAAGAATCATGAGTAAAAGAAGGAAGTAGTGCAACCTTATTATAAAGCCACAAAGTCCACAGAGGGAGGAGGTCAAGATGGTCTCCTACTAACAGTCATCCAGTCCATCCATCGAGATATTCCACTCTCAACACCAGAAAAAAAGGGAGGGATCACCGAAGTCATTGGGATTCATCCTCCAGGAAACATGCATGTCTGTATTAATATTGGTAACAATCCACCTTGTCGATATTTCAGTGGATAAGTAAAAAGTTTGTCTGGCAACACCAACTTGTTTGGACCATTATGACTTAATCACGCCTGTCAGACTGAACCTATACAGCATGTTGCAGACTGGGAGGTTGGTTCTCAGCGGAGATAGTTTAACTAACTCTGTCACATTACAGAGAGTAATTGAAGTTAATGTTAGTATTAATACATTGCTTAACCGTTCTTTACTAAACAGTCACAACGCAGGTGCAAAACACTGGTCAGATTGGGTGTTCCTATATTCAACAGTATACTGCTGAAATGGTGATTTGCTTTTCCCCTCTGCATATATATTTAATCATTCATACATTCACTTGATGCCAGTTATCTCAGTTATTTACTGAAAAGAAAGAGAAAGCTATTTTCATGCTGAATTAGAATATCGATATGCTGCCAGCAATGGATATTTGATGGTGTTTCCAGCTCAACATGACCCTCTGAGTGGAGGCAAGGGAAGCAGCTTTGAAAAGCAATGTGCAAGACGTTTGTATTTCAGGGGGTATGTAAATGACCGGAAAATGGCAAAAATATCACTGTAAAGTATCCTATCACGAAGAGTCAATATTGACAAGTCTTGCAAACACTCGCGCACACAGTGATGTGTAAAATACAAAGTGCACACCCATCAACAGATAGAGACAAAAAGACAAAACATTTGGCATTTCCCAGCAAATTATCCCCAAAACCTTTGTCATAGTGCTCTCTATGCAGAAACACAGAGATTCTGACAGGAAAACTAGCATGAAGCCACTAGAGACTCACAGGCACAGTTGGTTTTACAATGACAACTTTGTCTAGCTTGCATGAACTTACTACCCCTAGAACGTAATTTAGATTCCCGCCGGGATGGTGCTGGCAGTGGCTGCGATGCAAGCAGGCTTACTTTGTGTCTGCGGGAGACTGTGGAATTTGATTTTGTCTTTACAGCTCTGTGCTGTCCACAGCGTTGATTATTATTCTGAGAGAAAACCATATCTCAGGCTGATACATATTTCATGCTGCTTGGGGAGTTCTCATCTGTGAATGCATGAGCCCATTCAATAATGTGCTTCATTTTTGAAGGGTAATATATTTTATTTCTAATCCCAAACCGTTAAAGTGGCTCTCTTTCTGCTCACTCGCCCGCCCACCTCTATGTCCTCTGCACTGTAATTCTGCCTGTGTTTACTCTTAGACTCTCGGCTGTTCCTGCCTATGCAAAGGTAAAAGTGTATTTGGTTTGGAAAGAACCAGAAAGGTTAATGCAGGTCTGCATCCTCACGGCCTGACATCCTGTAAAAAGAAGGGTATACTGAGAGGTATTAAAGTAAATATGACTGAATTCAGATAAGTATTTATAGTCATACTGTATGAGTCAGTCTTTAACGATAGCAGAAGGTCTTTAGGATCACAGAGCTGTGATTTGGAAATTGACAAATCGCCCAAACACTTCTGTGTGCTCTTGTTATAGAGATGGATATTGTTAGGAACTTACTCATACCTGTATTAATCCTAAATCTGTACATCTGTATCTATACTTAAGGTACTGTTATTGATTGATCTCCATCATTTTGTGAATAAAAACAGGATGTATTCTGAGAAAAATAAACAATATTAATACATCAAATATAAAATGAATGTCGTTGTAGATTTATTTCTGCCTGCATAGAAATAGAACACATACAACTATAGAATAACTATCGCTATTAAGAGGCTATCAGCACTAGATAAGCAGCAGTAAAAGCATACATTAAGTGTGCACCAGGGGTGTTAGACCAGCTAGGCCAGGCATTATAATTTGTGTACTTGACCATGTTTCTGCTGAGTCTACAGCCATGCAAGAAGCTGTGCTTAGGCAAACTGGTGCTTTGAGCTAAACGCTAATGTCAACATGCTAACATGCTCATAATGAAAACGCTAACATGCTGATCTTAAACCGGTATAATCTTTATCATGTTCAGTTGCAGTTTAGCATGTTAGCATGCTAGCAATGACTAACTAGCACTTACTGCCCAGGAGCCTATCACCAATCTGACCAATCATGTGCCAGTATCAATTTTTGACCAGTTCTCGGTGCCCATTCCTGTTTAAACCTTCAATCTTCTACATCAAACTTTATTTGGCATTGGCACTGTCTGATTTAGTCAGTGGATGATTGACATTGGCCCATTAATAATGATCATCAATTACTATACCAGACTGAATATGATTAAACTGACCCAACAATCTATCCTGCTATATTCAGGTTTACTGAAGTGAAGGCAGAACTTTAATTGAGATCAAGTCTGTGAACTCTAGAGTGTTGCGACTCATTGTCTCACCGCAGTAGAATTTCAAAGTCATTGAATAAGGGAAGCACTAACATTGATCTCATTGTTGTCCAAATGGTATCACACAGCAAGTGATATTGAATCCGATGTTATTTCACTAGATGCATTGTCTTTTTCTTCTGCAGGTTTATGCAGGCTATTACTGAAATAATTTGGATTAATCTTAATTCCCCAATGTGTGAACATGGTAGATGAGGCATAATTCCATTTGATCAGGGTGTATTTTCACAATTTATATACCTCTCATAAAGAAGAAAGACCAGTGAAGACAAATTCATTAACATTTAACACCTCTGCTCTTTGTCTCTTTTCTTTATACCCTCCTATCCAAATTCCCACAGTCTCTCTTATATTTTATCTTGTCTGTTGGATCGTTTTTCTTGAGGTAAACAACCGCTTTGTGCCACCACCCACTGGTGCCAAGCCTTATCAGTGGTCAGCAGGGCACTCTGCCCGCTCAACCCCCCTCCTCCTGCTGTCGTTCTCCTCAACCCCCTGACCTCCCCCACTCCTACTTCTTAACATCCCATCCTACCCCTGTCAACTCCATGCTGATTTCATCTTGTCCTATAGCTGAGACCAGCTCACAGTTGTTCTTCTATCTCTCTATCGCCAAATCTCTCCTTTAGCCCATCAATCCCAGTGATAGCACCTGCCCACTGGTCATAAAATGCCGTTAAAAGCCATTTCCAACCTTAAATGGGACATAGTTTGTTGAGATTCAAGGTTAAGCCTTACTATCTGAGCTGTAGTGGTACTTGTTCTCATTTATTTGCAGTATATTTTGTATTTTTACCTACATTGCCAGTAAAACTTTAGCTTCAAAATAGACAATATTCTCATGATAAGCAGCCTAAAAGTTTAAATAAAGGCAAGGGAAAAGGCAAAAATATTTGACCACTTAGCTAAAAAATAAGGTACAGGATTGTCAGAAGCCAAGGTGAAGGTATAGTCAAGGAGAAGAAAAGAATACTGAGCAAAAAAAAATACCTTTTTAAAAAGTATTATTGTTCATCATCAATAATAATAATAATAATAATTTTTCCATAACAGAAAAATATGTAAGTTAATAAATATGTAAATGCCATGTAAACACATTTGACTTCGAGAGGCCCCTCTCACTTTACATATTTATAGAAAAGGGAGTTATGCCATTGTTTTGAGATTCAGACTGCGTTTTTCAGTCATCCGACATACCTGATATGCTCCTATTTGAATCTACTGCAGTCGAAACTGAAAATGCAATAGTTTACTGCTATAAAGGTCTAGTCTATAATTCCTCCCACTGTACAGTAGTGAAGCCAAAAGATTCTGGATCCATTGCATGTTGAAATTATGCAACCACTGCCTGCACAGAAGTGATCTGGCAGGACAGAAGTCCCACCCAGTCAGTCGCAGCTGTCAGTCCTGACATTTTATCCAATTTTTAATCCATCAAATAATCAATTAAAATGAAATTAATTCTAATAATGAACCCTTGAACAAACATCAGCATGATAAAGAACTACCTTAAATTACAGAATGCAGTGCAAATTGAAAAGGAGTAATAGAAGATGGACGTTTCAAATGCAGTTTGAATGGTGAAAATGCATTCATCCAATGTTGGAGATATTTAAATTCAAGAAAACTGTCCACAAATTTAAGGGCAAAGGTTTCAAGGAAAATTAGTGGGCTAGAGGCTGTAGGTGGTTGATTTAAACATAAGTGAGCCAGGGAAACGCTGAATATTAAACATTTGACCTAGAGGGGGAAAAAAAGCTTTGCTAAGAACTTAAAACCCTTGAAATGTCTCCTTAATGTGTCATATTAAGATCATATTGAGCTGGGAAATTCAGGACCCTGGGCGCATACGCTCCCAACTGTAGTCCCAGAAATCTATCTGATATCAGTCCTCCATTCAACTCCCAGTAGGACAGCACACAAACTAACCCTCAAAATGTCAAAGTATCTGAGGATTAAATAGCTTATATTTTTTAAAATGTGATCCCTTACGCTACCTTTCATTGAAAAAAGGAATTATGTTAAAATAATTAGTTAGCTAGCTGATTAAAACTGATTTTCTCACTTTGCTTCTTAATATGAGTAAAGGGATCCCGCATGAAGATGCTGTATTTTGGTTAAAGGGACTCAATTGTAAAATTACAAAACTATGTTGACGAGTGTACTGTGTGGTCACCATCAATCAAATCTAATCAGACCAAACCTCACCTACAGTACAGTGTCCTGATATAGCAGATTTGCTGGGTTTTTTGTTTATATCCTCATAAACAATATAAAGCTTTTTTTATACTTTGACTACTGCTCATTTAGTCATGAATATTTGATGTTATGGTGAAATACTAAAATTTAAAGCATTTTTAGGGACTTTAAAGTAACTACATTTTACATTTATGAGCTGTGACAATAATATATTATGTTCACAGTAAACTAGATGAGAGTTTATCTCAGCTATGGTAAAAATGAATAAAGCATGTGGAACATTCTAGCCCCTTTTACACATGCACTGCAAAACTGAAATTATCTAGACATGCCCGGCAGAACTGTATGTAAAAGCGCAAATGGACGAATCAGCTGGACCAGAAATGAAACTGGCTTTACCCTGTCAAGCACAGCAAGTCTGTGTCATGTCTGATTGAGCTTATGTGTGAAAAAAGCAGCACATTGTCCAGAGAATTCACCAATGAGTAGGTGTGTTGATTACATTTCAGACCAAATGTGATTTGAGCTGAGCTTGTCACTGTGTTCAGCGTACATCCACTGGGTGTTGCGCCCGAAGTTCAACCAAGCTGAAACTGCTGTGGCATTTTTGGTCTGAAAGGCCCATTATGTTGAGGGTGCTAAAGCAAAAGTAAACTATTTACACAAAGACAGCAATGAAAATGTCTAACTAAAGACAACTAGATTCAGGAATTTCTGTCTGTAAGGGCACACGCTGGAATTGTCAGACAAATTTAAGGAAGGGCAAGAGACTGTACCAAACAGTGACTGTGGTGTTATCAACGCCATGACCTGCCTCCTCCTCCCGCAAGGTCTATACATGTGCCACCCCTTGCCTAACCTGACCAGAGTATTTCAAGTAAGTGAGAACACGTCTGACACAGACAATAGTTGTTCCAAATTGTTTCCTCATTCATTCACTCACTATCCCCTATATAGTGTTTATTAAATAGTGCACTATATAGGGAATGACCGAATGAGAATTCTGACACTACACTGGAATTTTCAGTATATATATGTGACAGAAGCGCTCAGAACTATGATCAAAATGTTGATTTCAATGTTAAATCCCAAATAAATTGTTGAAATGTCGATGGTGACAAAGTATGGTTTTGTAACCAATGCTTGTGTGTCCCGATTGCAAGCTGTACTAGCCTATGGCTAATCTATTTCCCGAGCGAGTAACAGTAGTCAGCTCGTGAGGAACTAGTCAGCTTGTGAGTAACGGTTGTTGGTAACTGCAGTTAGCTCTCAGATAGCAGGCTACCGTTAGCATCTCTTCTGCTTCACGACCGCATTGTATTGTGGTATACAGGAGTACAATGTAGTGTACATCGTATGTACACTCAAATGACTTGTGCATTGGTATTTTATAGTGGACTATATAGTGAATGAACCGTGGAGAATTCAAACGCCACTACAAAATGGCGTACACACCATATAGTGCCATACTTCTATGATAGGGAACTATTTTGAACACAGCTAATGTCATGTTGTGTGCAACATGTGAGAAAGGGTAACTTCGGACACCATCCATACATGGTTTGTAGCCTTTTCTGTTTGCCGCATTGCAGATTTACTTCTTTACTTCTACTTTCATCATAAGTGCCTTGTAGGAAGAAAAGTCTGTATTTTAAAACACAAGTTGGAATTGTATCACTTTGAATTAAGTAATAACACTCTTAATGACCCCACACACTCTGTGTTTATTAACTCAAAAGCTGCTTTAATACATTCCAAAGCAATCTTCCCAGCAGCATAAAGCCATCCATGATTCCCTCTATGCGTCTTCTGCATCGTGATCCGGACCTCACCTTTTCACCTCAGCCCTCAATAACCCATCACCTCTATTGCCTCATCCGATTGTCATCTTCAGCTGAAACCTCTTTTCACAGGGAAAGTCCAGGTAACATAGCCAGTTTGCTTCAACTCTCATTGCACAAAGTGAAAAAACACAAACACACACACACACACACACACACACACACACACACACACACACACACACACACGCAGACACACAGACACTCATCGGCGCACACAAATTGAACCTGCAACCTCTATATTCCGCGCAGCCTCCCTCTCCTCTGCTGCTCACACTGACAGTTGAGGTAGCTGTGAAGAGTGATTTTAGGAATCGGCAGCAGGCCAGATGAAGGCAGCCCAGCAGGTCACTGCTGTGAATTAATGGAATATACATCTTCTCCACTGCAGGGTGGCTTCCACCTGAAACTGCAGCCATAAGATTAGATTCGTCAAGGCACACGCATGAACGCACAGTACACTTTGAGAACGCACATGCTGGTACAAGCATGCAAATAAGTGTCGAACTATTTAGCCACAGTATGCACAGATACATGCAAAGGCTTATAGCAGTCAGTTTTTTTTTCTTTCTCTAACCTAACCTTCCTCCTGCTCCTAGCTCGAATAGAGCCAAGGTTTATTTATGTACAGACACTGTCTGGAGTGCACTTCCTCCATCTTCATTACAAAGAAAAGGTCCCAAATGCTGTTTTAATAGTAGCTTTTATCAGTTGTCTCCCAGTGTCCTCGAAGCTGCACAACAAATTTACACATGGGATTATACCTAGGATTTCCAACTGAAGGGTATTTAGCTGATAAAACCTCCAGGGGTAGACAGGGATATGTATTATAGATTTGTTGTTCGCAGACACAGGAGAAGCGTATGTGACATCACTCTCAATAGGACTTGTTACTCTCTGCAGTGTCTCCATACTCACAGTGTAGTTATGTGTATATATGAGGGAGCACAAACACAGACTTTCACTCTTCTCATCGGCCCCGACTAAAGTCAGTCATTATAAAGTAATGTGACATTAAAAGGGTTTTAGGGGACATTTAGACGTAGGGAGGTAAAGGGGGAAACTAAGAAGGAGTGTCATGGATGAAGAGAGCAGGGAGGTTCTGCTAATTTCTGCTTTAAATCTTAGCTAAAGTGGCAGAAAGAAGGAGCACTTGAGCAGGGAGCATGCAGAGAGTTGATATTAATGTCTTTATGCTTGAGAAAGTTTTAGAAGTAAAATCGAGACAGAGTTACAAGGGGTATAGATGAGGTACTATGTAATTAGTTCCTCTTATTAGTTTGCCTGAAGTGTCTAGTCTCTGCATTTTTATTTGGTAACGAGCATTAACAGTTCAGTTAAAACTCTGGAGGATGCGTTTTGATTTGTATACCTTTTTCTGACAAGTACAAATTGTGATGATGAATTTTCAGAGCAGATGTAGCTAACTTGTTTTTTCATAAATATAGCATGCTGTAACATTGCTGCTATCAGTAAATGGTAATGGTAAATGGACTTGTACTTATATAGCGCCTTTCTAGTCTTCTGACTACTCAAGGCGCTTTCACAGTGTTTGTCACATTCACCCATTCACACAGACATTCACACTGATGGCAGTGGACATCTACATATCATCTAATCTAACCATTCACACCATATTTACACACCCATACGCAGCCCAGGCAGCAATTCGGAGTTCAGTGTCTTGCCCAAGGACACTTCGACATGCGGACCGGGGGAGCCTCTCGAATGGAGGACGACCCACTCTTCTACTGAGCCACAGCCGCCCGGCTGTCAGTGTAGCTTCATTTTCAGTTACAAAGATTTCATTTCCTAATTGATGCCCTCAGGGATTTGATACAATTGTGGATCAAGTGTGCAAGATAAAGAAAGCCAAAAGATGCAATGATTCTCTCAAACCCAACTAATAAAAATACTTTAGTGTGAAGATGAGATAGATAATAAATTAGAGTAGACAAAAAAGCTATCAAGCTAACAGGAACCTGGCAAAACGAACAAATCTTCAGCATACTGTATACTCCAGTCATGAAAAAAAAACTATCTATCCATCTCTGTTACTAGAGATGTCACAATACCAAAAATTCAGTAGTCGGTGCCAATACCAGTGAAATTTTACGATTCTCGATGCCAATTTGATACTACAGTAAAAACAAAAAGAGAAGGATTTTCTAAGATCCTATTTACTTAAACATGAACTTCAATAAATTGTGTCAACAAGCAACGTTCAAAATGCGTTATCTCCTCTCTCGGTCTGAAAATCACTGTAGCATCGTTTGCATCGTGGCTTCAGTGGATTGATGACAACTCCACGGTCATCTGCCTCATACCCAAAGTTCTTCAGTATATGACTCTTGGTGTCTTTTTTTATCTACGAGTCTGGACGAAGCAACTGCTGTTGTCATCTTCCATATGGGGTTTGTTATGTCATGTGAGCTCCACTTCTTCGTGACCTCAGGAAGAGACACAGCACCGAAACTTCCGGTGCCTCAGTGCTTCCGGTGCCTCAAAAAAATAGGCATCATCTGTTTTTTTTTATTTTAGAACCAAAAGGTATCGCAAGTATCGCTTCTGATCTGTAACACTGTGCTGCTTATGAAGATAAAGCAGCTACACATAGAGCCACAAATAAAATACAATTATTGATCGGAGTAGATAGAAAACTATATCTGACTAAAAATCAAAACATCATCATCTTACCAATGATCAGATGTCCATGCTGTGATGCATGGCAGGGCTGACTCGGCGACACAGGCCTACATGAGTTAAAGGTTATTGATTTGACTCTGTGGGTTATGGATGATATTATATTAATGTACTTGGATTATTTAAGCATGCATGTCTTATACAACAGGCTGGATTCATGCACATTCAGAAAATCAGACTCCTTAAAGCGGTTTTCTTCATTCCAGGCTTTTTCCTTTTTTTGTTTTTTTGAATTTACATCATGTTGTTTGTCGTTCTTTTTTTTGTTCTTTGTCTAAAGGACAACACACATCAAAAGATCCTCTCCTATTGTTTTGTATGTTTGTGTTTGGTGTCATGCTACACATCTGTGCTGACTTGTGACAATGCGTCAGGATACACCACTTTCCCTCACTGGGTGCGCTAGAAAAGCATTCCCTCCACAGATTGACACATCCCAGCTCCTGTCTGTATGATGTGTTCAGTGTGCGCTGCAAACGTCAAATGACATGACGTGGCCAGTCACCCTATATTCCTACCACTTTTTTTGACTGTGAAGCAATCTTCTTAAAAAAACCCTTAAATAAACCTTTATATGATGTATACGGCGATATAGATAGAAAGTGGCACTACAGTGCCATTACAGCCATTCCTCGACTTCAAAGATGAAAGCACAGATTTGGAAGTTGTGCCTTAAAGAGACTTTGATATTTTTTTGTGGCACAAAAGGCGGAATAAATAACAACAAAAACGAAAAAAAAAAACAATAAAAGCATTGGTATCAGAATTGGTTCTAGGCTCAACTGTTATCGGTATCAGCTCAGAATTTCATAATGGTGCGTACCTTGTTTTTACACTAGTTATCAGCTGCCAAGTGGCTTCTTACATAGGAGCAAGTGTTTGACATATTTCACAAGTAAAACATGAAGTTAATATGAGGCCCAGTCGGCTGATATCATTTGCCATTGTGATTGCCCATTATAGGACATGTTGTGATTCGATTTTTTCAAGGTTTCAGTGAAAATGAAGAGTAAGATGGCAGCTTTGTGTTGATATGAGAGAAGCAGTGAGCAGGGAATATCCTTTAGAGATTCCTTTCCTCATATCAATGTACTTTAAACATTAAACTATGATAAGATACACGTAAAACGTACACATGTAGTCTCACAATGTCAGAGAAACATACACATGTAGACACACACTTACACTAACACGCACAGTCCAAGGTTCAGCTTAGCTGGACAGCCAATTAAAGGGGCAGCCTGGCAGTGGGGGGGGCTCGGGGGGGACAGAAGAAAGGTGGAGAGATGTTAAAGCAGAAGAGAAGGGTGAGGGATACTGATGCCCATCAGCTGCTGATGTTAAACTCATAGTCTGATCATTGCCTCTCTGTGGGCCTTAAGAGAGTGAGCGTGGGCTTTCCCCACTTCTCCTCCCCATCTTCTTTTCTGCTTCTCCCCGTTTTAATGGGCAGCCTGTTCTTCCCAAACTCAGTCTCCTTTACTTGCAGTGTGTCAGACTGCTGTGCACAGCAGAAAGACAGCACTTTGATGGACATCCTCTCATGTTTCTCTCTGTCACGCTGTTGTTCTCCATCTCTTGGTCTTCCCATCCCTCTCTCGGCATGCCTCATACTCATAACAACCCACATAATGCCCTTCCTTTCTTTCTCACAGCTTTCTGTCCTTGTTCTGCTTTTATGTTTTTTCCCCTCTCATACTGTTCAATAGCATTTGTCTTCACGCCTCTTCAATCTCCTCTCGCTATTTGGTATCCAAGAGAAAAAATAGCAGAGTACCTGTAAGCCTGACCTGCCATGTACAAAATGTTTTCTCTGTCTTTTCAGGATGAGTGTGAGCACTTTGGCTTCCCTCATTTTAGGCAGTATTCTTCAGGTTCTTATCTTCTTGTAATGTGGACCTTTTAAGAGGCCTCCTGTCTTTTCCTTTTCATGGTTTTTATGTGTTTTCTAGAATATACTTCCTAAACACTTGTACTTCTCTTGGCAAGTTTAGTCAGATACCACAAATCACCTTTTTCGTTTATGCATGGCTAAGGCCATCATATTTGATTATATGGATGTGTATCTATAGTTGTAAACCAGAAGAAGACCAGAAGACATGAGTTCTTGGGTTTACTTGACTCATTTGGTGTTGGTGCTGATACGTATGAGAGAACAATTTTATCCCAAAAAATGGGGAGCAGCTCAGGGAGCAGATCTGCTGCACATTGACTGTCAGTCTCAGCTCCCTGTAATTTTAGCTTACCCCGAAGCATAGCTCACACGAGCAGTGAGCAGCTATTAACTGAGCTATCCACCTCATGTCAGACACTGAAATATTATACCAAGCAAGACAGTAGAGAGGTGAAGGAGGAGGAGGAGAGGTGGAAGGTGTCCCCCCTCCCTTGAGTGGCTTTTTCTGTGTGGGGTTTTAAAGCTGTGTGAGTGAGACTATGCAAGGATTCAATTGATGCAGTATTAACAATAGATACATTTTTTTTTTTCCATCGACATAATTTTTTAACGATGAAAAAAATTGATTATGATTGAATTTTGACAACCCTGTCTGTCAGAATGATGGACACCAAGAAATTTAAATAAAACCATTGACGTAGACCTCACCTAGTCTCACATATTAGCACACAGAAGCAGCTGATGCCGAGTGACTAATAAACGCTGTGATGGCTGGTGGAAAAACAAAGTTTCAACAGACCTTCTGACAGGGACACAGAGAGACAGACATCCAAGCAGACAGCAAAACCGACAGGTACAGCACAAAGGCAGGGCTTGGAGAGGGGCTAAGTGACAGCTTGGGAGAGAAATGAGTGACTTTAGTGCATTGTGGCATTCATGTTCTCGACTGTCGGTGAAAGGGCCCCCTGGAGACTCGGTGACATGACAAACGACAAGAGAGAAGAGTAGATGAAGTGAAGGAAATGTTGAAGTGTATGGCAATTTCATGACCCGCACTACTTAATGTTAATGTTTAATATAATTTCATATGATCTGGATGTCTAGATGCATTCTGTGCATGTCTTTGTTATTTGCGGCACCATAGTCCTGCATGTTAAAGTCAGTTTTTGCAATGTTTACTGTCTCTGAGCACTAAGTACCCGTCCTCGGGGACCCAATCATAAATTGCAGGCGTACAACACTAGCAAGGGAGAGCAAGGCAGAAACAATGCACTGGCATATAATGAGAGGCTAAAGTTAGGTAGGCCCTCTAGAGAAATATGAAGCACAAAAGAGGTGAAAAATAATCATATTTAAGGATTTTTAGGAGCTAGAAAGAAAAACCAAGCAATCAGGAAGAATGTCTGGCACCTTATGCGTTTTGAGATGTCACCAGATATAAAGCTAAATTTGTACTTAACCCAATTAAATAAAATCTGACATTCCACCACTTCTGGACCTATAAGGATAAGCAGTCATGGCTGCGACAGAAATGGCAAAGCAGTGGTAAATTGAGACAAATCTTTACATCCAAGCCACCACTGTGCTGGATCATATATTCAATGGAGGAATTCATTAGTTATCCAGAATAAATCCCCATTTCCACACTCCTCGAAAGGAAAAAAAAGGGTCTGACCTTGAGTGTTTTTCACAGTGGTGTAGCAGCAGTGGAATCATGTTCAACTGTGACATTAATGGCATTCACACTGCATTCACATGGATGATGTATGTGAATCACAACCATGATGCATGATGGAATAAAGAATCCATGCAGGATGTCAGTGGTGTCATTAATGGCTCCACACCAACAGCATACTAAAATAGTTTCTGGAGTGTGTGTGCATGTGTGTTTGTCGATGATCTGATTCAAATGTAGTCGTAAATCATTGATTGTGTATATACGCTCTGTTAACCTTGCAAACAGACCCTGTTTGGCACTTTGCTGCACTTATTGATTTTGATAAAGTATTTTGCTTCTGTCAGCCTATTACAAAGTCTCATTTGGCTTTATGATTCGCCGTGACTGCCTCCTGGCGTGCACGCTATTCGCTCATTAAATTAACATGAGCAGAATCAGACAGCTCAGACACGGTCAACAGTTGTACGTGTTAAAACTCTGGGGGAGTTCCATCAACCTCACATTGGTACCAGCACACAAACGCACAGGCAGAGTCTCACATTCATGCACACCACCCACTGTTTGACAAATAGCGATATTAATGATAACAGAAATGCTGTCAAATGTTCATCAAGTCAAATTGAGGCAGCCCTGAAAAGAGAAATAAACCTTTTCTTTTTTTTTTAAATACCTCATGCTTTATTTAGACCCACAGATCCTCAAATGTTTTAAACCATGCCTCCCCTCATAGTGGTTACATTTTGATAATACCATCTTTATCCCTCTTTGTGTATGCTAATTGGTTAAATGTATTACTTTCATTTTGTTTAAAAGTAAAATTAGTTGCCCATTTTAATCTATGCGGTGATGTCTGCAACCCCCCCGTTCTTGTTTACCATGCCGTCATCATGTCATCTCCATTCATACCTGCTAGTATATAAAATTATAGTGATATAAAGCACACTGGCCAATGAAAACAACATAAATGACTCAGGGGTTATCAATTGATAACTCAACTGATTAACTTTCAGGGGGCAACCCAGCCACCGTGTACGTCCTTGAAAACTTGTTGCGTTACTATGACAACTGGTAACCTTGAGGTGTTGTCACCAGCTTTAAATGCAGAATAACAGCATATATGTTAGCTTTAAGTACAGTTGAGTATTATTATTTTTTTTGTCATGATATGTTTGAGAAAGTAATACAAAAAAGTATGTATTATAAATGTTGCTGCTTTCTATTTTGTGAAATGTCACTAAAGATGTACAGTAAACCTTAGACCTGTCCTTATAGCACCCACGACCACCATCTGAAATCAACAATGGTTAAAATCAATATCACACTATTAATGTAAAGTTTCCCCAATAACAATATAACAATATGTATGAATGTATGCAAAAGCACATAAAGTAAACACATTCATGTCCATTGCAATAAACTGTGTCCCACTGTAAAACATACCATCTGAGAAAAAAGAACTATTCTACACATGCAAAAAAAAGGTAATTTTTTTATATGCTGGACAAATGGTGTGTGTAGACAGTGATGTACCGATTTAGTTAAGGGCATGTGTGTGAATGCTGGTAAGACACGTAATTGAATTGATAAACCCATGTTCCATGTCATTATTGTGTTCATTAATTTCATTGTGTGATGAAAACAGTCATGCACAGGAAGGATTTTCGATGGCACGTGTCCAGTTGCATTCAAATTTACTAGGCTGAACACATAAGGTCATTATTACACACTCTTGCAAACATGAGACACACACACACACACACACACGCACCAAGTGGCAACCTCCGAGACTGAAAGTGAAGCCAACACAGTAGTGTCAAAAACTGCAGTTCCTTGAACGACCTCACGAGACTGGCTCTGAAAGCCAATCAATCCATATAGACCCCCATGTTAAAATGGTGACTACAGCAGAAATAAACATGTTTACATCATTGCACAAAAAAGGCTTTCTGTCTCTATAGATACGTTCCCCATTCATGGCAACTGTACAGGGGCTTCATTTTAATACATTGCACCATTTAAATTATATTAGGCTTAAAGTTATGTATAAGGACATGGCAGCTTTGAGTGACAGGTTGGTGCCGTCACAGGCGGTGAGTATACACCATAGTCGTCATTCTGCCAGCCTCATCTCCATCCATGCTCCACCTCTTTGCACAGGAAGCAGAAAAAACAGACCTGCAAGCAGATATCAATGGGGTCCAAGCTCCCCACGCAACTCAGGCCCCGCAACCCGCAGAGGAGATGCAATTCAGAACTGCAGGTCCATGGGCACGATGCAAGTCGCAGCTTGAACGCAGCACATATAGTAATTTGAAAAAGAAAGTGTAGGTATTTGAATTAGTAGATATTATTCACATTATGCAAACATTTCTCAATTTTGCATAATAGCCCCAGCTTGTGGCTGATTGACGTCAGATTTTACACAGACCCTTGGTGCGGCAGAAGAAATGACTCTTCCAAATTCGTGTGTAAATCAGAGAAACTACTGTTTAGTTATACACCACTTCCTGTTTTGACTGCAATGTACAGGAAGTCTTTCCACTAATGTCCACATTGTTTGGATTATAAAAATTATTTTGATAACTTTTGGTCGTAGGTTTAGAAAGATTACTCTCGAGTTCACAAAAGTAGGTTTTGAATATTGGGTTGTCTATTTTTCAATTTTGCGATTAGAGAACTACCAATCCGAGTTTAATGCTGATCAGACTAATTATAGACTATTATTAAGATATACAACATTTCCTGTTTTGACAACAACATACAGAAAGTTTTTCCTTTCTAACTCACACATGTTTTGGACTTGTACAATTCTTTTGATAACGTTTCGTCAAGATGATCGAAGGATAATTCCTGCAAAGTTTTGTGTCTTAGCCTAGGAGGAGTTTGAAAATTTTTATTTTTTATCTTTTGCAATTCTGTGCAAAAATACTAGGCAGAAATGTGCCATGGTCTGTATCCCGAGATTCAGTGCCTTTCAGAAAACATGTGTATGTAAGAAATCTAAATTTGCGATATGTACGATATGGAGGTTTGTGCATAGGACAAAAAGCCTTTTACTTGATTATAGCACCACCTTGTGGTGGACATGTGTCATTTTGTTGTTGAATGATCCCTCCGATGGAGCAGCTGACACTGGAAGACACCGGCAAAGTTCAATAAAGGCCTCAACCTCCTTTAACTGTCCCCTGGTCTGTGGATGCAGCGCTGAAGTAAATGCAGCAACACCTGGGACAGATCTGAAAATTTTGTCCTTGGTCATGTCAAGTAGTAAGGTCAGCTGTATTTGTAGGCTTGATCTGTGGAATGTTTTGGGGAGGTGAATTTCTTCCAGTCCAGCCAGGTTTTGGTTTAAAGCATGGTATCCGACATCCAGATGTCTGGCTCCTGGTAGTGAGTGCGTCCTCTCCACCATAAGCTGCCATAGGACGCCGTCACGATGAGTATGCCCTCTGAGTGGCATCCCCTCTCGACCCAGGAATTTAATGGATCTGAATAAAAGTTCCAACACAGTCCTGTCAGTCTTTTGATCCCAAGCTGCTAAGTCAGCACTGATAGAAGTTCCTTTCAGTGTAGCTAGTGCCCACAGTAAATCAGAATTCAGGTCTGACAGCTCGTGCTGGGCAAACTTTTCTCTCGCTTTTTTCCAGTTGCAAAAGCCGTCCCTAGCAAATGAGCTGTCACTATGAGAGTGCACTAATCCCTTCGCCACTGCGTGATTGCAGGTAAAGCACAACACACTGGCCCTCAAAATAATTGTCCAAAAGGTCCAAATAATGTTCTCCAACAAGCACAACAACATAAAGAAAGAATTTCAGTTTGTTTAATTCTGCTTTAGTTGTTTTCTTTGGGAGTGAATAATCTTCTCAAACAAAATAACAAAGGATCTCTGATAAGTTTCAGTTTTGTTTTCCCTGTTAGCAGTGGAGTCTCTTCCCCAACAATTTAACAAACTTTGAACAAGTGAATCTCCAACGCTCTCTGAGAACTTTCAACACGCAACCATGTAGAGACAGAATTTACATGCTGTCGTGCAAATAGGATAAATAGCATAAGGCTGTTTAGTTTGTTTACTAAAAGTACAAGGTATAGAGCTGTTCTATAGGAAAGGGATCCTTGAATGATTCCTGTTGAAATTTGATGCTATTCAGAAAATACAAATAAATAAAATTTACTTGACTTTCTAATATAATGTTAAGGGAAACACTGCAATTTCCTACCATCCTTCTGTAATAGCTACAAACACACACTAGTGCATATTTCCTTGTAAACACACACAGTCACCAGGGCACACAAAGATAACCTTGCCACAGTGAATGTTTAAATAGTTTATCTGCCATTCATTTTTCCATCTCAGTTATGGGAGGAGAAAGAACTGCTTCTATTGACAGGATTTCTCCTGTGAGGCTCTCCACAGCTTCTTAACTTTCCTCAGACCCTCCTCAGGTCCGTTGCTTGGTGTCAGGAGAAAGCACTATCCTTGAAATATGTATGGCTTAGGGGAGAGAAAAAAAACAGGAGGTAGAGAGAGAGGGTGAGGAGAAGGGTGGCAATGTGGCTGTATGACACCACAGTTACTGCACACATCAAGCTGACATGCTAGTTATTCACATTAGATCATGTATGATCAAGGTTATTTGTTAGTTACTCACATTATATCACATTAGATTAGATTTTCTCTGTCACATGCTCTCATCTCTGCTTTTATAGAAAGAGACAAAAGGTTGACATACAGTAGGTCTGTGAAAACTTCAAAGAACATGCCCTTCTTTCTCAAGATGCTTTGTAGTGCAGTGCAGCACAGAAGCCCTCTGCAGATATACTCTATAGTATAGACACTGATTCTCATTAAATAATTGTCAGTTTTAGTTTGACTTTGGTTTTAACCAAAGGACAAATGTGAAATATGACGCATCAAATGCACTATTAGATTTTCCTTTCACACCTTCTCATTGTCATGCAAGTGTACATGCGGTTTAAGTATAGCCAGGAAAACTATGTTACAAGTAGAGAGGTTTTAGTGCCTTAATTTAGTGCTTTTAGGCAGATAACTTCACCCCAAAAAACAGTGCCATATACCAAATATGATAACTAAAAAAGATTCAGTGTAATTAATTGCGGCTAATATAAAAGTTAATACATTTAAATATGTGCTTCATAAACTGATTGAGCGCCTCCAATTACTAAGTTTACTGTACGTTTCCTTAGAACCAGTAATGGTGTTTCCTATGAACCTTTTGAGTGAAATGTCATCTATAGGCTTAGTGGATGAAATTCAGCTTGGATGCACATTGGGCATCATCATTATCAGGTAAAATAAAAATAATAATAATAAAAAAAACCTTCCCAGACATCCAAGATTTTGATAGTCCAGTAAGGTACTGCATAGTGCAAAACATCTAAGGAAACTTTTCTAGCCTCATTGTCATGCCCTTATTACTATCATGATTAATAACTACACCATATTTGATGAAAAAACTGTCAAAAATAGTCGGCAACTAAATATAGATTCCTCACTATGATATCCTGCAAATACATATTCAAATAAAGTATACATTAAAAAGTATAAACCCAACAATGTTATAGAATGCATAGATACAACCGAATACAAGACTTAAAAAAACAAAAGTCATTGATCTCCAATCTTACCCAGGCAACAAGTACAAGCATCAAAATATACCCAAAGTACCAATAGCAAAAGTCACCATACAGAGTGGCCTATTTAGATTCATATACAGCAAATAAAGTTGTCAAGTGCTGTGTGGCGCGAGCCCAATACCTGTGCATTTAAAAACACACTCTCTGAAAGCCATCAGGCCTCTCAGGCATCTCTACATCATCACTGTAGAAAAAGCCGCAGGGAAGACTCAGCCAATGTAGGGATGTATCCCCCTGCTTGTAAAGCAGAGGATCTTCCTATGCTGGTGGACAGAAGTGCCAACAGTCTGAGGGCAGGGGAGTGTTGCTTTGAAAAACAAGAAAGGCATGGGTCAGCTGCAACAATTGTCAAAATGCGAACAAAACCTCTGAAAAAAAACCTGACAAAACTCTCTGCCTCTCTTTTGTTTCTCCTGTCTGTCTCTCTCTTTGTCTTAACCTTCACCGAGTTTAGTTTGACAGGTGAGTCGAAGGATAAACTGAACACACACTGGCTCACACACGACAATATACACACCTCTTGTCAGGAATCCCCAAAGAATTGGGGGTCTGTTGAGGGCTAGATGAAGGTATAGTAAGAGTAAAAAACAAGTGTGTGTGTGTGTGTGTGTGTGTGTTTTACCCTTTTACTCTGAGAGAGTCATTATGCGGTTTTCCACATTGAGAATTGACATTTTCTTCCTCCACTTGCCATTTCACAGACACAGCCGTGACTTTCTTGTCACAACACACACACGGTTCTGACTTTCAACGGCTTCAAAGTTTTCACCCATTTGTGCGCGTTCGTATACACACACACGCATGCTATCCCTGCAACTTTTAGTAGGTCAACCCCTTCAGGGTGGCCCAAACTTACACTCAGGTAAGAACACAATGCATATTTCTAGATACATGCAGCCTAATTAGGCAAAGAACAAAAAGATCACATTCTCATGTACCTAGGGTTTCTAATTAAAGGAAATACCTCATTTTCCTCTCATACCTATTCATGACTAAAATAGACATTGAAGGGGGAAAAAAGTCTCCAAGTACAAAGTAGAATTGTACTCTGCCTCAGGTGATTTGTCTCAGCCCCAGGGCTGAGGCCCACTCACTCCTTGGGAGCTTCACATATTTTTTATTGTTGCAAGACTCATCTCTATCCCTCTGTCTGTTCATATTAAATAGGTAAGTGGATCAGAAAGAGAGTAAAATGAGCAGGAACCAAAGTCCTTCGCTTTTTCAGAAATGGACGTCTGCTTGATTCAGTGTTCTGGGCAACACTGGCTACTGGGACATTTTTATCACACACCTGTCAGCTGTGGAGAACTGGAGTGAGTACCGCCTGCGGTGAAGATCACACAGACTAGCGGCCCAGCCACCGGAGCCCAGAACAAGGCTGTAGGGTCCTGAGGGGGTGGGCTTGGGGGATGTTAAGAGCCGGGAACAACAGACGCAAAGCTCTGTTAGCTTGTAGTGACAGATAGTTAGCATGTGTTAGCAATGCTTGCTGGGGGCAGTGAATGTGTTGAGAGGAGGATAAATAAGCAACAGCACCTGTGTGATAGAAATCCCATGAGTTTATCTGGCCGAGGCTGACGCACAGGACAGATTTGAGAATGAATTTCAAAGAAGCACAGCAGCACCACTTTTGTGCTGAAACATTACGAGAATATAAAATGGTACAGAGGTCAAATATGTTGCCTTTGGTGATACATTGTGCTAGAAATATCCCTCCAATATAACTCCCACATCCTACTAACTACCATATCTTTTTTACCTTTTAATCATGTTTTGTTGTGGTGGAGCTTGGACCACAGCCATTTTTCTTCTTTCTTTCTTTGGTGAAGCTGAAATTAAAGGCAACTCATTTTTTGACACAATTAGTCCCAAAATCCCCTTTCAGGAGATTACACTTAGGCCTAACCAAACTGCATATTCTCCAAATCAGTAAATCATCTTTTTCCTGCTTCTGTCTTTCCTAGTCATTATCATTCTCAGGACAAATATCTACTGATTGAAATACCTTAAGCTGTAAGATGCAATTTACAAAAGTTGTGTGGGGGTAAGCCTCATGCAGATAATGCAAGAAAGCTTACAACATGGCAATCGATCATTTCAATTTAGGAATGGAAATCAGTCAGTTTGAAAGCTGAGGTGATATTTCAAACTGTGAAATAACCTGAGAAGGTGATTTGTAAGTGTTGATGAAAACAAATAAAAGAGCCAGATTTCATAATTACAAGACAAAGCCTTTTAAAAGTAGAAAATAAGGCTAGCAGAACACATGTGAAAAAATTGAAACAAGTCATTGATTTTCTCAGAGATGTCAGCTTGATGCGTCAGGAGGGGAGATATCGACTTGTCTTTCACCAATCTTTTCTCACCTACATGGCCGACAGAAACACCTGAGAAATCAAGACAAATCAGTAGAGTGGTAAGTTTGAAGTCAAGCTAACTACAGCTTCACTGAAGGTGGTGTAAAAGTGCCCTGTCCTTGAGATGACTTATTGTGACGCACCTGATGCAGAATTCCAGTCAGAACTCATCCCGAAATAAATTAACTCAGCCTTTTTCATCTGAGCGATCAAAAAAAGCTCACTTCTAAAGTAAAAAAAATAAAACAGAAGCTTAAGGTCATTCTGATTAGAAACTACCATTGCCAGCCTCTCTGTACCACCTTTTCTCATTAATAGAAGCGTCAGTTAAGAATGATACAATCCAACATCCCACCTTTTTTCTCCCCGGCTGACAAAGAGAAAGTGTCCCATGTGAGTGGATTGTGAACCAATAGGAATGTATGGATCCATGCTTTCTCTTGTAAATCCATCAAGGACTTCTGTCTTGCGCAGGCACGTCAAAGATCCCTTTGATTTCTGGAATGTCTGTGTAAGAACTGGACCTACATCTACACTACCTGCAGTCTTGCTTCTTTATTGAACCATTCCCCTTAATTGTTCAAAGGTTTCAGACAGGATGCCTTTATTCTTCTGCTGCAACCTGGATGCAGTCAAAACAGTTTTTGCTATTGTTAGGTTATACCTCATAAACAATGAACAAAAATTCACTCTTGAAATAATTCCTTTACAGTGATTGTCTTGAATTGGCAAATTCACTCACTCTATACACACACACACACGCACACACACACACACACACACCCACGCACACACACACACACATGCACAAAACACACGCACACACACACACACACACACACACATGCACAACACACACATACACGCACACACACACACACACACACACACATACACACACACACACATACCCACACACACATACACACACACACACACACGCACACACACACACACACACACACACACACACACACACATACAAGATTTCTGTGCCTGTGTTGTTAAATTTCAGCCTCGGGTATGACAGTGAATCATTGATGGGTGAATGGAATAGTTGATTCTTCTTGGAGCTCAGTTTGAGGAATACCAAGAGCCCAGCAATGAATTTTGAAATGTGAAGTCGGAGAAGAAAGAGGGGGGCTTTGCTCTCACACAGCCAGGGATCAGAGGCCTGTATGAATCAGTAATGCTCCATGCACACACACACACACACACACACACACTATGCACTCCTTTTGCTACCACACTGTTCTCTCTTATTCTGCTTTTGAGACTTAATTTTGTCACTTTCAAATCCAGCATGATGCCGTTTTGGGATGCAGTGTTTTTGAGAAGAAAATGTCCTCAGCAATCAGCAATCTAAGACATCAAGATCTGGCTCTGCTTGATAGGTTTGAAAAAAAAGGGAAAAAAGGCTTAGCATCTTCTAATGTGAGACAGAAGAGCTTGCATCATCTGTTTGCACTAGAAATTAGTATTAAAAAAACGTGTAACTTTTTTTTTTGATAGCTGAATGTGTGTGTGGGATGGTAGAAAAAGAACAACACAACCACAAAAAAACAGCCAGTTTAAGTAGAGCTGAACACAACAGAAAAAGAGATGTGAGCAGAAGTGAATCAATAACAAACAAGTTCCCTTCTTGAATGTAGAAAGAGGAAAATGAAGATGGGAAAGCAGACAATAGGAAGAACTTTGGTGGGAGACAAGTAGGAGGTCAAAGGTTTTACTTAAAAGTCGACGAGGCAGCTCATTTAATATACGAACATGAGACAGTGCTCCTGGGAGCTGGTTTCCTGCACAAGAAGAATACTTGGATTTCAAAAGAGTCTACACACATAAACCCTAACTCTGGGGAATACATTAATTACTCACAGACTCACAGACTTTCTCAAATTCAAAAAGAGGACATTTGTTTTAATTTAATGGCCATAGTTCATGTTTTGTTGTGATGCTAAATGACAGGAGGATCTGTTGTTTCCTACCTAAGCACCTACTTTCATCTTCCATCATCATTTTGTTTCCTTTGACCATGCAACATTTGTCATCATTGAAGCATAACTTGAGGGGGATTTATGTTGTCAAGTCAACAAACTTCTATAACATACTGTGCTTTGCGATGAAAGAAGCAGCTGAATGCATTGTTGTCTAAGACTGCAAAAAGGAAACCGAGTTTATGACATAAACACAGTGCAGACACAGTTCTTTACAGCTGAAGTGACTATGAGACGATGGATAAGTGTTTTCAGCCTTGCTAACGGAAGCCTTTTGGGACACAAATGTCTTTCAATATCTCAACAACATGTTAGATGTATTGCAATGAAATATTGCATTCATGCCCCCCACAAGAAAAAGCCCAGTAATTTTGGTTATCCTTGACCAGGCCAAGTATCGAGTGAATTACCTTGTCTTTTTGATTGTGTGGACATTCATGGTTCCCAGACAATGCATTGTAATGTGGGTGATCCCCTTGACTTTTCATCTAACGGCATCATGTGGTCAAAGTTACCAATACTTTGGTTGTAAAACTTATGGTATTCCCATCCGCCTGGGCTATACTTTTTGTTAATGAGCAAATATTACCATGCTATAGTCTTTAGCAGTATTGCTTCTTTCATACCTTAATACTGTCAGGATATTTAACCAGGTTATACTTTATTTTTTTCTGCTAATAATTTCACACCCTGTGAACTCATAAGAAACCACACTTTTTTTTTCAAACTGGACAGAAACACAATAAAACTCACCAACCCGTTTTAGTCTTTCCACTATTCCAACAATGACCAACTCTAGTTTGGTCGAAATAAGTCTTTAATTCATGGAGCTATATGTAAAATATTCTGGCTTTACTGCTGTTCTTCCCTGCTGACTGCTGTTGCTGGCCCTGTACCAGAAAGTGGAGTGTCTTATTCCTTATGGTATTGAAAACCATAACAATGGGATTTTTAAGCACCCTGCCTTGGTATACTGTAACACTGTGATATCACTCAAGCCTAGTAAGCGAACATGCTAAATTTAGGTGGTGAACACAGTAAACAATACTAAACACTAGGAATGTAACGATACTCTGCGAGACAGTAAATCGGCGTTACAAATATGTGACGATTTATATCAGTTCAATTATATTTATAGTGCCAAATCATAACAGAAGTTATCTCAAGACACTTTACATATAGAGTAGGTCAAGGCCACACTCTAAGACTTATTTAGGATTTCTGAAAGTGAATTTCCCCTTGCGGGACTACTAAAGGCATGCTTTCTTTCTTTCTTTCTGATTTACAGCGACCCAACAATTTCCCCATGAGCAGCAACTAGTCACACTATCTTTAATAATAAGAATGATAATATTTATATACAGTATTAATCTAGCAATCTTGTGCCCACAGTCGTGACGAAAACCTTCCCTTTAACAGGTAGGAACATCAGGTGAGAGAGAGAAATTGAAGATGCAGTAGCCTGTTTTTAAAAAAGATTGTGGCAGCATTTTGGCTTCCCTAATAAAAAAAGTATACAAATATTGCATGAGAGTGATGAACTACACAAACAGTTCAACCAACATGATGCAGCAACAATGAGAATCTTCGGTCACAGTGCAAGAGTCAACGAGATTACATGTGCATTGATGTTTATCTGAGGCTGTACTTGACTTCGAAGAATTTCCACCTCTGTCCCTGTTAAAGGTTCGAAAGCAGGAACATTGTGAATTTGCAGAGATCTCAGCTTCTGCCTGAAAATGTAGATATGCTGATATTCCTTAAAAACATGTAAATTCCAATCTAGGAACACATCCCTACTGAACACGATTATCACGCTAAATAGGCCTGATTAACAGTGAATCTGCAGATGTGACCTCCTCTAATATGAACCCAAAACAGCTCCTGGCTATTCAGAGTTGATTGAAAGTGTTTTCCTGACATTGAGTAGATGTTTTCGGTCATCTACGCAAGCTCAAAACCGTAACTTTGCTGGTTGGGTTATGTGGAAGCGCAAAAAACAGAAGTGGTGGGGATAAGAGAGCCAAAGATTAGGGATGAGTGGCTGAGTAGATGAGGGATAATGGGTTACAGTCCGCTTTTCGAAAGGCATGGCGTCACATGGGAATTCTGAGGACCGATTCAGGCCGGATGAGAGAGGAAGCTGATTATCCACCCTTCTTTTGTGTTTGGGATCAGGATCAGCAAGCAAATCCTCTACTCGGAGAGAAGAGCAAGGAGGGTGAGGTGAGACAAGGAAAGACAATGACTGGAGAAGGGAGAGACGGGAGGAGAGGAGATGACATTGGACAAAAAAAAAAAAAAGAAATGGATGCAGAGGGTAAGAAAACCAAAGGAGAGAGTAAGGAAGGAAATTTGAGGTGAGAACGGTGGTTTGGGCCTTTGTGCCTTGATTGGCATATACTGTACATGCAATCAAGTTATCACTGATGCAGTCTTCACCTGCCATGCATGATTATGTGCATATATATATATGATTATACTTTAAACTTATTTAGTCTGATTTTTCCGTCCTCATTAGACACTTCATTTGACTGAAAACGGCTTTGTTCCTGTTCCCTTGTTTTTTTCACACCTCACAGTCTCTGATGATTAAATGGACTCAGAAATGTCTTGCTCTAACAACCCGCACTGTTCCTGTTTGTCATGGGAGCAAGGGAGGCCAAACTAATTGCATGCGCATCTGGATTTGCCAGGTACTCAGCGAGGCTGAAATGTGAAGTGTTTGTGCATTAGTGTGTGTTTTGTCCTGGTCTTAGATTTTGCTTTCCTGTGTCAGATATCCCCACCTTTCTCTGTTACCTGCAGCAATACAGGAGCCATTAGACACTCACTGAGCGATGAGACGAAGCAGTTTTCATTAAAAAGACATTTGGTGAAGACTGGAGGCCTTGAATTGATGTGAAATGAGAGACAAAGGCTTGTGTTTGTCTTGGGGTGGGGGACGACTGTGTTACTCATGTCAGTGGAAAAAATTCTGCAACTCAAATAAATAGCAACCGAAAGGGAGGCTGGTGTGCTGGTGTGCTGGTGTGCAGGTGTGCGTACAGTATATGTGTGTGTGTATGTGTCAGTGTTTCTGTGCTGGAAGAACTAAGTGAGAGAGAGAGAGAGAGTCAAGGATGGTGTGAAGTCATTTGATGAATTTGTACAATGCTGTGGCGTGAAACGGAGACACAGTTGCTAACACCTGTCAGTGAGCTGTGGATTAACAAGGAATAACTCCCTGCTTCTACAGCCTTCCGCCTGACTGCCTACCACATACCCCAAAGTCAAGCCTCCCCTGGGATAGGAACCCCACCCCAACACACGATTCATTGGGCCACCAGCCATCCCAGCCAGAGTGTATTACTGTCATCTAGAGATAGATTTGGAGAGTAGAGTTCAGATGAGGATGTGGCTGAAACAACCAAGCTTCAATTTCAGTTTATTTTACTCTAACATTTTAAACAAGATGGATATAACTCAATCCATGGGTAGACATTCCCACTGGTGTGAAGAACATTGGAAGCGTAGACATGATTGAGGAGGTTTATTAGGCATAGGGGTGGCATGTCTGTACTAGATAGATCTTTCCAGTTAATTTAAGGTGTCCACTGACATATTCCGACGTGCATGGCAGAGGAACTACAGGTAGAGATAAGCAGAGACACCGGAAGAGATTCCATTAGGCTGTGCATTTGCATTGAGCTGCGCAAACATGCAGACTCAGCACAAACTGTGTTTGATATTGAGAATGAGGGCAGTTGTGACACCCAAATAATTGCCTGAGTGATCAACAATTTGGCTGTTGTCCCTCTCGTTTGCATGTCATTTTATTGGAATTGTCACTGGACAAAACCAGTGCCTTACTGCAACATAATAAAATCATCCAGTGTCTTTATATGTTTAGTGGGCCTACATCCTATTTTCTCCAATTCGTTACTTTAATTATCTAAAACAGGGCAACTGCCAAACATTTGAGACATAGTACATGCATAAAGCTATATGTAACCCGGGGAAGCGTAGCACACCATTAACTAAAAACTGAAATTACTCTTTGTTTCTTCTTTATACCTCAATACATCAAGGGAGAAAAAATATGTTTTCTTTAGCCTGCTTAAGGCAACACTTGGGATTAAGCTGCTTCCGCTTGTTAACGACAACTTCTCAACAACTTCTCAACAAACTTCAAAAATGACCGTAAGAGGGTACTTTAGTTCAAGTCGTGGCTTATTTAACTAAAGCTGACAAAGGTGTCTAAAGAACTGTAGTAATTTATAGCGTCTCGCCTCTAAATAAGAAATACATTTTCACCATTACAAACTGTTTTTTTCTCATATGATTAACAAAAGCTCTCTGGTGCAAGCCCTTAATATACCTACATCAAATTGCCAAAGATGGAATCTTGTACAGTTTGTGACATGCACATCTGCTTCTTCATGTTCCTCAGCACCGATCATGTATCTTCGGTCTTTACAGTTGTATTCTGTACAGCCTCCCTCACTGATACTCTATTGACCACGGCGTTATTAGGGGATACAGGTGTGGTATGTGTTAATTACAAATTTGCACTTCATTACATGTAGATACACTGCATATTTGTTTTGAGATTGCAGGCTGGGCCTGGCCAGTGAAGGAGGAGGGAGGGGGGACGATTGTGCTTAAGCACAGCATGGATCAACAGGGACAAGTGTGTGTGCCCTAAAGCTGTTTTCACAGCTGATTTTGGCATCGTTCTACTGTTGATATATGTATGATATAAGTGTCAACATGTCTGGGAGCTGAGAGGGTAAATTCTGTTTGATGTCCGACACGACTGAATCTGACATTTGCGTTCTCACATACATCCCTGCTGGGTAATGTCGAGATTATTCCAGGTTTGCAGTGAGAGTGAGAGGGGATTAAGTCAATATTTGTGAAGCAACTGGAAGAGCTACAGGAGCTACAAAACTACTGTAAGCTAAACAGCAATGAGCCGGTTTCTTAAATGACCACATGTTGAATTTATGTCATCATAGATCAGTTGAGGTCAGGGACCCTCAGGCTTTGGTCCTCGTAACCTAAGACAGCCTCTTGCTGTGAGAATACAATACAAGATGCAATAGAATTGCAAATGAGCATGAAATGTTGCTTCATGACACAGTTTAAGAATGCAATAACATGACAATTGGAAAATGACTTTGTTCATTTTAGCTGGAGGCGTCACCACTGCTTAGTCTGGTGTGACAAATGGAAATGCATTTCATGTTTCACAATGTTTGGTGTTTGCTCCTTTGCAAGACAGGTAAGCTGCCATGATCCGTCAGTATATCTAACCAGAAAAAAAGCCTATTCATTTTTCAATATTAATGGCTTCAAAGAGGTTTTAGTTTGCTTGGACTAAAAAGGCCACTTTTACGTACTGGACAACAAAATAGGGACAAAATGTTCTTACTTTAAGGATACTGGATGCATAAGAGTCTGTATACATGTGGGCAATGTGTGAGAAAAATTTTGTAGATAACCGCTGCTGAGGAAAAGGGATATGAAGAAAGTGGGTAAACATTGAAGTGATGTGTAATATTATTTGAGAAGCACAAATGCACACACATGCAGAGGGCTCTGAGTCAGATAAATACCCCAGAGTAGGAAGGTTAGCCAGTCATGAAATTACTAAACAAATATATGCTTACAGGCTTCCTAGTTCAAACATTTTAAGTGGGCGTTGAGACCTGCAGATAAACTGGATGTGTGTGTGCCTGGTGGATATAAAATAAGTCTGTTGATGCCTATGATCATGATCATGATCATAATGATAATGATGATATTGGAGAATGTGATGTAATTGCTTAATTATTGCTTTAAACGAAATGCTACAACAAACACCACAATCCTTAATACTTAAATATTGTGTATGTTATTCTTTGTATGCAAAACACGTCTTAATTATTTGTGGTTAAAACTAGTGGTTAACAATCTAGTATGGCAAATAGCACCTCAGTGTTTTATGATGCTTGATTAAGAAGATAATCCATTTGACTGAAAGTGTTTATATAGTCAGCAATATATTTTCTTACCTGTGAGTGCTTGATTAATTGTAGCCAATCCTAGTTAAACTTAACCTGATGCACCAGATGGTTCTTTACCCAGAACCATATCAGAAGCTGTCATTGGAATCTGTTTGGAAAAGTACTAAAAAAATACTTGTCCTGTGATTGGATGAACCATCTGGAGAAGAGGTAAAACATCTTTTAATCAAGAAAAGCCTTCAGTGCTGCTCTTTCCTCTTCCTTTAATGAATAAATACTCTCCAGCTCTGATGCTATCACAACATCTACACCAACTTGTTTTTAACAAACAGTTGTCACACACACCTAAACTACAACTGTAGCTGCCAGTAGCTCCTCACACAACGCTGATCGGTCTAAGCCATTACTTGAAGCCTGGCCTGACGAAAGACAACAAATTAACAATGAGTAAAATGTGTGCACTTTCGAGCCCTGCCAGCCAAAGCTCAGCTAGCCACTATTCCACTACTTTGAGTGTGAACTTAGCCTAACAGCTAATCACTGCAGAGGAAGACTCTCAAGGAGCCTTACAACCTGCTAACTGTAGGTCACATGGCTAAGGGAGGTAGCAGAGCTAGCACTGGCTCTAGGGAGCCAGTCACCTACCATGTCTACAGCCTGTTGACTGCCATTGGTTGTGAGAGCTGTTATAACGATATTAACCAAAGAAAAGAAATCTTTAGATTCTATTTCAATATTTCAGCAGGCATCACACCAACTAGAGGTCATCTATGCTTGTGAGCTGCAGCTCAGATATGCGGGAGAGCTCAGCATGCAGTCATCATTGTTATTGAAGATCAAATACACCTGAGTAAAATTATTTATTAGCCTGGAGGCTAACGGGTTAAAATAGCAAAACAGTTCCAGCAGAGCACAGGAGAAAACAGTAGCAGGAAAATGAGTTGCAAGTTCCCAGTAGAATATGCTTTGTATATTTTCACACTATGAAAAGGTCCTCACAATCAACACGGACAATATATTAGCGCTGAATATAACTTGAAATAAATTCAAATTATTCAATTATCTCTAATCAAAGACGATTTATGTGTCATGATTTTGTCAGCAAAAATACTTATTTTTTTATTTAATGACACAAGTGCTTATTTACTTAAAAAATAACAGCTACTTGTTTTCAAAGCTTTCAATCTTCCTTAGCGGATGGAGATGGTTTAGTTTGTGTCATGTGGCCCAGGTAGAAAACGTTTGTCACTTGATAACAGGGGTTATGTAAGTTTGTACTTGGATCATATGGTACCAACTAAACGGTCCCCATGACAACAGAGCAACTCCCTGTGCAAGGACACGAGGGACTTTTAGTAAATAGCCTAACATAACATATAACTCAAATACAAATGTTTTTAACAGTCAAAAAATTACTTTTACCCTTGTTGAGGTTCTAAATTTTAAAAATCAAATAATTTAAAAAAGAGCAGCACTTTTATTTCTGTTCCATGTTTTGTCCCTGGTGTGAGGGATAAGCACCCTGTAGGGTCCCTGTACAATGCTCAGTTGAGCACCTCATTAAAGCTCTCATCCTGTCTCATCCCTGTACATTTATTTTCTCTCCATCCTCCATGTCCAAGTTCTATACTTCTCCTCCTTCCATCCACCCTGAACTAATTCCACTCCCTGAAGAGGAGCTTCCAGCCTTTGTTCAGCTCTTCTGCGAGCAGGTCCCGGACCCTGAGCCCTAATCCCCTTCGTACCCTGCTACAGAGAGCGGGAGAAGGAGTGAACAGGGCGTGAATGTTAGCCTTAGAGGCCCTTAGAGTTTAGGGCCTGCTTCTAATGTAATTACTCATTGTAAAATGAGCCTGGTGACAGGTGGCTGCAGCCTCAGAGAGCAGCACAAGACCTTTGTCCTTTCTCTCATAACTCAAAAGCAGGGGTAAGAGAAAAGAATATCCTCCCATGACCTCCACAATCTTACTCTCCACAATTTATTTGAACATTACTGTCTGTTTATCACAATAAATTACAATGCGTACATATACAGGTAAGTTCTCTTTAACCAGCTCCCATGGGAGAGGTGAGGCTCAACAAGCTAACTGGGTACACAGTTTAATTCAGTCAGCAATTTCAGAAAACTGGGGAGGGAAAAAGGAAAATAATGTCATCACTCAGGCTTTTAGCATTCACATGCTTTAATAGTTGTGTGCGTTTGTTCCAATTGCTTGGATGAGGAGAATTCACTCATTAGGAAAGAAGGCAGTTTGTTCGTTTTCATTACCATGGAAACCAACAACAAAAAAAAGCTCATCATTTCCTCTCGTTTACCAGCAGGTACTCTCTCTCTCGGATCTAACAACCTTTATTTCGCATCATGCCTCAATATGTTCTCTCAACAGGACGCATTGGACTTGCAGTCAATGCATCATCTATCATTGACTTTCATCTTCAGAGCTTGAAACGTTGTTCTGATCTCCTCTGCCAGCCCAACAAGTCCCTGGCAGAGAATAAAAGTTATCAAAAAAGAAATACAGATACATTATTGAGTGATTTTCTTTTTTGGGCGGGGGGGCAAACGTCTGCTTCATGTGCTGCTCAAGCGGAGTTTAACCTTGAGTAATTGGTTGGCTTCCGGTTTCAATGGAGGCCTGAGCAAGTGAGATAAATCAGCACTCACTTGAGGGATAGGCTACTATAGGATTTGGGAGTGAGAGAAGAGTTGACAAAGTTAGTGCTGATGAGCCTTATGAGATGAGGAAAGTCACACACACAGTTAAGCATACAAATGTATGTTATCCAAGGACAAGAGCACAAGCAAAGGCTTATTTTTCTCTCTAAAGCCCAGTTCAGACTGGGGATTTGCGACGAGACGAGTGGAAACTTGCAACTACTTGCAATGTGCAGTTCTCCAACGTTAACACCAGAGAGTCGAGCCGAGACAGTGTATCAACTCCAAAGCAACACCTCTCTGTATTTCCGTTCAACCAACATTTCAGGCTTTTTTATAGCTGGATATAATTTGTAGCATTATAAAATATAAATGACAGAGATACTTGCTACAGCTGCCTTTCTAGTGATGAAACAGCGAAAATAATTTTTTATTTCCCTGATTCACTGCTTTGTTCTCGATTGCGGCGCTCCCTTCCCTGATCAATTTGATTGCTCGCTGGACTCTCTCTCTCTCTCCATCTATTTTACTCTTTCTCTCTCTCATATGCTTGTTGTCCAAAACGGCCATTTCAACCAGCTGGCAGTTTAGAAGTGACTTGACCTAAGGGCTGTTACAAGAAGGCAGTATTAAGACATCCAGGATAAATGGACAAGCCAGCTTTGAACTAGTCTGTTCTGATCATCCTGGCTTAAACGGTTGCCCCCAAGCCAAGCCATGATGAGAAGCGGAGTCTATGTCAAGCCAGGTGTAAGTAATTCTGTTGAGTGCCGTTCAAGGATTCCAAAGGAAGTGTTACCTTTACAGCTCCTCTTCTCTAAACCGTAGTTGGGAGCGAGCTAATCTCACGCTAAACTTGGCTCGTAGAAGGTAACTTGCCTTTGGTGGTCCGACTAAACTACCGAAGGACTGGAAAGTGAGACGGTGGTTGCAGAAAAAAGATCTTGGGCTCTTGTTATGAGCATTAAAGGCACTTTCGCTAGCTTTTACTATCTCTCGGCTGGAGTATGGACTGCATGCATCCCATAGACTGGCTCAGACAGCTTACACACTACACTTTTTCTTATACTACCCACAACACACCTGTCCACTACATCACACATACACATTTTTCTCAATAAGCCCCCAGGGGGAGACAGAGATTGCAACAGAAGACCGGGAGGTTGAGCACAGATTCACTGATGCAGACACGGAAAAGATGCCTGCAGCGTTCTTCTCTGCGTCCAAACAGCAAGAACTAATGGAAACTTATGGGGAAGTGAAGCATGTCATTCTAAAAAAAATAAATTTGCTCGCTATTATTAAACAACGAGAAAAGGGGTGACGGGCAATATCAGACCGACTGAATGCGCAAGTGTTCACAAATATACACCTGTCATTTTTGTCACGTCATTTTCATAAATGACCAGGTGAACAACACCTTACCCTTAAAAGAGCAGCGGAATTTAATGTTACTCTGGAAAGACAGCTAACTGCAAACATTGAATGCCTGAATGTTCTTTTATTGGCATTAAAATCTCCAGGATCACAATTACACAAGCAATAATCAGAGCCACAATGCAACTCATTTCACTTTAAATCACTTCGGCATCAGAAAATGTCTTTTAATTAATTGTCCAAAAGGTCCAAATAATGTTCCCCAACAGAAACGGTCCAAAGTTAAATTAAATCGCAGGTGACAACATTATCCATTTTGAGTCCAGACTGGACAAGTCAGTTCACACTGCTGTAACCTTTACCTGCAACGTTTTAAAATAGTTTTGTCTCCTCACGACTCTTTGGTCTGAACTGGACTTAAGAAACATGTGTGCAATGAATGGCTTCATCGGCCTTTCACAATTAAATGAGTTAAGGAAGTTTAACAATATAAAATAAGTAAGCATTATGTTGCTCACATACTGACCACCAGTCAATACAGTGAATCAATGGTACGTGAGGTTGTTGAACCTATAGTTAAAACTGCAGTGACAGAAGAGCCATTGTTCCATTGAAAGGAACCCAATCAGATACATACAGAGCCACACAGTTGTTTGAATCAATTTGATTCAAGTTCAAGCACCCTGGTTGCTGTCACTCAGCTTCCAGCCCTGTAATTTGTTTGAAAGGGGATCATCTTAAAGGGGCTGTTTTGCCAGTCTTGTAGTTTATACAAATATTTGATAATGAAATGAATTGCCTTTGTGTGTTTCAGGATTGTAGTCAATTCACAACTAGGTCTAATTCAATAACCCCTTGACTTCTCCTTTGCCACTTCTGTGAGGTCAGTTTTTTACTTAAACAACATTTTGGCCTTTAACAAATGGCTGGATGCTCCAGGAAATTTAGGTTTGGATATCCTCAGCGACCCCTCTGACCTTTCTTTCATGAATGTGTGATATTTGGCGACCCCCTGGCCTTTTTTCTAGAGCCACGGTCAAGCCAAAAATTCTGCTTGTCCCAAAGAACAATCAATCTTAATGGCAGATGAAAATGACATTAACATATCACAGTAATGCTCCCCAGAGCGTAAAGCCACTACATTCTGGACGCCAACGCTGAGGCCCAAAATGTCACCTTTCCATTAGACTCATCTCCATGATGTATGCTGAGTATTCCTGCTCCAAAGGGAATCAACCTTCTCGATATTAATGATTCTTATACTTTTCCTTCATGACCCACCCTCAGTACAAAACTGACCTAAATTACCTTCCCCTAAATTAGTCATCCAGACACAGGCAGCATTTATTTTATATGCTGCTGTAAGAAAACACAGTTGAACAAACTTTAGAGTGCAGTTTGTGTCCCTGAATGTTATATTTTTAAAAACCTGTCTTCACCTGGGGATGGCTAAGAGATTTTCAGATGAGATATTTATCCTTGTTAGAAGAACAGAAACATGCCTCCAGATTAATTATATACAACCGTAGTGTATCTGAACATGCACATGTGTTTATAAATCTGTGAGTATGTGTGCGCTCCTGTTCTTCTTTGGTATTCTCCGATTAAATCTGATGTGCTGACATTAAAGTTAGGACAGCAGTATTGGCTGTGTAATGCCAATGTTAGTGGTGTTGCTGAGTTGGCATCCATGAATAATGTTACATACTGACACACTGGCTTGAAATATGTTAGAAAGAAATGACAAAAAGGGGCTCAGTAAAGAATGGTAACGTTGCCCCACGAATCCTGCTCTTCAGGGATTTCCTGCTCTTTTATTTCTTTGTATATGACACATGTGTGTCATAGCATTTGTTGCATAGATACATGTAATATATGCCTGTTTAAATGTGTCCATTAGTGTGTCTGCTGGGACAATGTCATCACTTATCACCTCTTTTGTCATTGTTATCGCAATTTAGCCACTTTATGCTGGCATTTTAAAACCCCACCATAGAGCTTGTGGCTATAGCACTGCTGTAATAGCGTGTTTTTTTTTTTTAAATAACCAAGGCACATCAACAGAAAACATTAGTTTGTGGAAAAAAAAAACAGTGTGCAAAATTAGAGAACATGTTCAGATACCTCCCAGTTATTGGTTAATCTGGCACCTGGTGACAACTTTACTTAATTGTTGGACACACCCTATTTATCTGCTAGCTCTTCTGGTTACTTTGCAAGATGGCAAGTCGCTCTAAGGTGACTGAAACCCTGCAACAGCCGGTTGTCTAGATCAGTTCAACACTGATGGAGTTTTTCGCCAGTTCAGTGCTGAACAGGGCAAGGACCTGTCTCGACACACAGTGTCTCGTGGTTTAAGGCAATGAAAGCCCACTCTTAAGTGACCAAACCTCTCATCAGCAGAAAGAATAAAAACGTTAGACTTGCCTTTGCTGAGGAGCCTGTTGTGTGGACAGAAGAACTGGTCCATAGTGCACTTCAGTGATGAGAATACGTTCAATTTATTTGTGTCTGATGGGAAGCATTATGATCGGGGTAGGACTGGGAAATGACTGAAACCAAAGTGTGTAAAGAAGTCAGTTAAATTTGGAGAAAGAAGTGTCATGGGTTGGGGGATGTTATTTGCAGCAGGAGTTGGGCCTCTTGTACAGCTACATGGCAGGGTGAATGCAAATGTTTATGTGAACCTCCTTCGGCAACATGCAACACCCTACTGCAATTGTCTCCCAATCACCTCGGCTGGCAGGACACCAGTTTATCACAGGGCACATAGAGACGGACAATGATGGATTCATTTTAAAGTCATCAGTTAACGTAACTCCCCCATGTCTTTGGACTGTGGGAGGAAGCCGAGCAACCCGAAGAGAACCAACGCAGACACAGGGAGAACTCCACACAGAAGGGCCCCAACCCGGATTCGAACCAGGAACCCTCCTGCTGTGAGGCAACAGTGCTAACAGCCACAATATCCGTTGTGGTATAGCCACAACGGATATTCTATCCATAAAAAGTATTTATACGTTGTTCTCCAATTCTGATCGCCCCTGTATCTACAGTATAAACACAGTATGTATGACACATGTTTTCATGATGATGGCGGCAGCTTCTAGGGCCTCGTGGCAGTTTATTGATTGCAGAGCTGGATGATGATAATGTCAGAATAAGGCTGATGGGGGATGAGGTGGCTTGCCTCAGGCAGTAGTAATCATAGATGTCCTCCAAGCCCCCTGCTTCACTCTCCTTTGATCAGGGGACCCAGATGGATCTTAACAGTAGTGATGGGGTGTGTGTGTGTGTGTCGGTAGGGGGGAGGTGATATAAAGACCAAATCACAGAGTGGTACACACTAGTAGCCAGAGGCAAGAAGTGTACTTTGAAGGAGGTAGCTCACACAGGCTCACCGCTCCATCAGCTGACTGACAGAAGGCAGAGGAAAACACAGCAGTCGTGTTGCAGTACGAGAGGAGACTGGGACTTCTCTATGCACCCTTTTTTTATTATCCCCTCAGCATCTACTGTCCCTCTGGTTCGCTTCATGTTCTTTCCACTGAAGCACTAATTCTGTCTAGACTGGTCTCATTTTACATCGCCTATGACATTTGAGATAATTTACAAATGGACTTCCGCAGTATATTGCTGTGAAGTTAGCAGACAGAAAATAAGGGGAACATCACTGCAGTGAAACATTTGAGCTCTCATATCATATTCAAAGTTGTATGGACTAGTTTCCATAAAATCCCTTTGTGGTGGCTGGTAAAGAAGACTTGAGTCTGATGGGTTGCCTCAATTTGTGCCTACAGTGCAAATGTGTCACATCCACTTGCATCTTTCCATAGACTTTGTATGCAATTGCTCCATCTCTATCATGTACTATATACAGTATCTAAGAAATGGCTCGTCGTCAGGTTGTGATGTGTCATGATCAAATCACAGCTGAGGAACGTTGTTCAACCTAATGCAAAGCAATGTTAGTGTTATAGACACATTCCCGTTTAAATAGACTTTAATTAATAAATAATAATGTTCACAATAAAATAGGCCATCATGGGCTAGCAGCCTGCACATACTGAGGTGGCAGCTATGGAATGTAGCCTACACTAGCAGCTAGCATACACCAAAGTCACACAATAACAGAAATACACTAACCAATCAAGGGAAGCAATCCATGTGTTCGGTAAAATTGCTGTTTTTGTTTTTGTCAAAGGACTCTGGGGGCTTTGAAAGGATCATAGAAAACAGCTTCTGATCCCTACCGTAGATGGCACTCTGACAGCATGTTAACTTTTTTTTCTCAGTTGGGGAGTGATACTGAATTGTGCAAAGGCGTTAGACGTCAGAGCCGTAGTATGTGGTTATTATATCACAGCTATGAAGCAATCATATCAGGGCTCTACAATTACAGCTGCCATGTTGCTATTGGCAACCTATTTGAGAAATGATAAACCGATTGTTGGCCTTTGGTTGCCATCAGTGGCACCCACTTTTTAATATCTAAAAACCACAGCAAAACATCGAACCAAAAATATATTTAAAAAAGATATTTGTTGTATTAGTGGTATTTAAATATTGCTGTTACAGTCAGAAATAAAACCAAGCAACTGCAAGGCAATTGCAAGGTATACTCACTTGTACAAAGGCATCTGTTTTAAAGACAATGGTGGGGCAGATTAGGATGTTTGAAGCTGATGTATACCTGCATAAAATCTTAAATACTCATAATATAATGTGACTAAAATCCTCAACTACATACTACATAGGAGAAAAACTATTGTTATTGTAATAATATTTGGCCGTTTGTCTGTCACATATTTTAGGAAGCTTGGTCTGAAGTTGCTTGAGGCCACTTTAAAGAACTGACTAACAAGACTTTTCACTGTAAATGATTAACCATGATGACAAGGCTCAAGCTTAAGGCTCCATTACAAGTTTATATATATATTTTTTTCATTATTCTCAGATACCTCAGTATTCCCATTAGATGTTCTAAAGTGCAGTATTTTTTAGCTCATAGGAATGATATCAGGCCTGTTTTAAAGCATGCCCCGAAAGCAGAGTTCAATTATAGAGGAAGGTTGAAATCCAGAGAGATTTTGCGTGTGAAATAAGACCCTTCCATTTGCCACCAATCTCTCTGCCCTCACAATTGTCCCTTTGACCTACTCCATCCTCCGTATTGCCACGTCTTTCACACTTTCTTTAACTCGCTTTACCATCTCATCAAATAAAGGAGTGAGTGGGATGACCTGGTCTCCTCCAGAGAAATGCCATTTCCTCTGTGAATGTTGCCACTGCTCTAAGCCTTTCTTCCTCACACCATTTCACTCACAAGTGTTTTTCTTCTTTTTTCCTTTCCTTTCATCTCCTGAGAGGAAGATGAGGGAAAGAGACCGCCACACAGACAGTCGGCCTCTGTGTTTCTCTGCTTGCCTTTGTTTTATCCTCACACCTATGGCTGCTTGACCTTACAGCCTCCCTGCCATGTGTTATACTCTCCTCTGCCCTTCCCTTCCATCTTTCTTCTCTCCCTTTATTTTCCATTTCAATGTAGTGTCTCTTGAGACTGAGGGATAATGAGCGGGATCAGTAGGCAGGTTTGCGGCTGGGGGTTTGTGTGTGTACTGCAGCTGACTCAAACTGTCAATGGGCTGTAAGCAACAATCATACAGTAAGTGTTTTCTTTTAACAGCAAATCCCAGGTGGAGCCTCACTCATCATCGATGACTGACAGAAAGCCATTAACCCTCTGCTCTCCCTCTTTCTCCCCCGCCTCTATAAACACACTCTGTAAAGTCATAGCAAAAATTACAGTCAGGCTCCCTCTTTTGTGGTAATTAGTCATAAAATGTGACACAAGGCACCCATGCTCTGCTACAACATGCCAGTTGGGGCACCATCACTCCAGTGAAATTGAGCAAAGAGAAAGGGAGTATATTAGCTGCACAATTGAGGTTGGAAAGGTAAATTTGCCAGTGGGAAGTTGATTGATCAAGCTGATAGTGTAGTATCCTTTGTGATTGTGATTGCTTATGTGTGTGTATGTGTGTGAGACATAGGTCGCACTCACACTGTCCTTCCTCACCGCGACCCAGCCCCGTTTGTACTCACACTGCCAGGGCCTCGGCCAATACTTCTTGCTGTCCATATGCCATCACGCCGTAACACGTCACACGCATTGATCGCGTGTGTGTGGCTTTGTTTACAAATCTTTCCACAGACCTTGGAGTTTTTGTGCGTCTTGTCGACTGTTTTTGAATATTTTCATCCGACCAAATCTGCAGTAAACACTCCACCTCCGCATCACACCAACGTGAACCTTTCACCGCCATTGTTGTTGTTGTTAAATGTCCGCACATGGTCCGTCCTTCTATTTACTATGTCCAAACAGGCGCACATAACGCTACCGCCGTAGGGCTCGTGCTCGTGCTCGTACACGTGCGCACGCTCGTGCTCGTACATGTGCAAACAGCTCCGCTAAAGCCCACCTCTTTCAAGCAGGCCGTGGGCGGCCCGCTGTCGGCTGTTATGCGCGGAACGGTTGCACTCACACTGCTTAAAGGTACTAGGCTTTAGCTGAAAAACCGGTTTTGGCCCGGTACAGAACGACAGTGTGAGTGCGCCCATAGAGAGGCGAGAGAGAGAGAGAGAGAGAGAGTCCTGTGAAGAAGGCCAGCTTTTTCCAGTATTAGTCTGAAGGATATTGGAGTCACAGTTTCCACCTGAGAGGAGACAGCTTTTCATTATAAGTCAGGTGGTAGGTCAGGCCAGGCCAGGCCACCCCCCCCCCCCCCCACACACACACACACACACACACACACACACAGACTGAGATAGCCAATGCTGAGTAGATTACCCCTGAGCTAGCGTTAATCCCCTTGTTAAATTAGCTTAATCAACAGGCGATCAATGAGCAATTATTTTTGCCATTTTATAGTTTACAGAATGAGGATTAACTTGGACAAAACATTTAATTTTTTAACTAGCATCAAACCTCGACGTTTCTCTTTCTGTAGACGAACAGGCAAGCTGACGGAACACATTTACACTGACAGTGAAAATTACACATTACAATTAGGACTAATAACAGTCACAGATTAAACTAGAAGGGCACTCAGACAGTGCAAACCTTTGAGCTTATCCAAGCTGATTGGTTGTGTCACTGTGGTTTGGAACCTTAAAAACTGACAAGATGGTTTTCCGTCTGATATGTGATCCTTAAATTCTCGCATGATCTTGTGAGAATCCAGCTGCCCTGCAAGGTAACATGAATGCAGCACAAATGCCCTACCTCTCAATGTAAATAATAATAATAATAATAGTAGTAGTAATAATAATAATAATAATAATAATAATAATAATAATGTATCAGCCCTATGATTTGGATCCACTCCAAATTTTAATGAGTTTCATCCTTGGTCCGATTATTGGAATGATTATTTTCTCGTTTAATCAGTAAGTCCTTGTTCTTTAAAATGTCAGAACATGTATATAAATATTAATCAGTGTTTCCCAAAGCCCAAGATGACGTCTGTATATGTCTTGTTTTGTCCACAATCCAAAGATGTTCAGTTTACTGTCACAAAGGACTAAATAAACCAAAACCTATTCACATTTGAGAATCTGTAATACAGGGAATTTGGACATTTTTGGAAATAATTGACAACATGTTTATAAATATCAACAAATACAGCTTTAACGTAACCCTCCTTGTCATAGGTAATTAGCCTATGCTACTATGGAAGTTATTCGGTATCGAAACACTAATTTCGAAATCAGTTATGAAAACCTTTTTTTATCTGGCTTCCACAGACAAACAAACTTGCAATTCATGACTTCTTGCCTTGTAATCAAATTGTTATCCTTCATTGAGTTCTTCATTTAAGACAGAAAACAGATAGAAAGAGTAATCGTACAGTATCGCAAGAAATTGGCAACAAGTCGCAGGCATACACTGCTCTGTAGTGTTGTCACAATACCAAAATTATGACGGTGGTACGATACCTGCCTAAAATATCTAAAACTAAAATATCATCAAAAGTGGTGGAATAAAATATTAGACGACAGACTGTGGAACTTATAATTATGTATTTATTTTTAGTAATTAAAACACTTAAACCTAAAAAGTCAAAGTAAAAACATATATATTTGTTAAATCTGCTGAGCTTTAGAGCTACTTAACTTGTTATAACAACAATTAAATTATTATGCAGCTGTTTAAAAAATAAAAAAGATACGTAAAAGAACATGGACATATGAAAACAGAAACATGTTCATTATTATCTGGACAATTCTTTGGCCAATTTAAGGTTCTTGGCCTTGTTGTGTTGTTGATCAGCAGACACCAGCGCATGTTCTGGTAAAGTTAATGTTACCAGTGTGAACTGTTTGCATACAGAGACGTGTAAACCACGTCAGACATTTAAACAGTTAACTTTACCCCTGAATGCCTTGTGCAACTCTGATGGTGAAAAAAGTTCACTTGTCACAAAATAAACACACGCTTGACTTAACATTACATCTGGGGGATATTTATGTCATCTATCGCTAACCTGAACTCTTTGAACAAGTCTGCATCTCTGTCAGCTCGATTTCAGACAGGCTTTGTGGTGTCCGTGGGCTTGCCCTTATTTTCGGCACCGTAAATACTTCCATATTTTGCGCCTTGCATTTTCTTTTTCTACAAGCCTAGGACGGTCAGCCGGCACACTCGAGCCACTGTCAGTCATGTCTGTCTTGCTCTGTGAGTGACATGTCACTATGAAACTACGTCCACTCTGGCTGCAGACAGTGATGAAGCAGAGAGGAGCTGCACACAGACACACTGCCCCACTGTCGCACAAAGTTCATAAAGTATATATATTAATAAAACATTTAAAAGTATCGTTTTTGGCAACTGGGTACCACGGTACCTTTCTAGTATCTGTTTAAGGTGCAACACTACTGCCCTGTAGCAGTCCTTGGTCAGTCTGTTGACCACTCGGGATGCAAAGCTGAGAATTTAATGGAGATTCATTAAAGTGAAATCAATTTCTTGTGGATTTTCTTTTTCACATTTCCAAAGTCTCAGTTTGGTGTTGATGAAGATGAATTAACTTCTATTTAAAGTTTAGTGTTTTTAGTTTAAAACAGTGTTATTTTATATAGTATTTCCCATTAAAATTGCACTTAAAAGTACATCAATTACACATTTTAGTATAATTGCACCTTTTTTTCTTTTATGTTCTTCCACATTCAACCCAGATTCCATTGCATGCATCATCTATTATGTTATGTATATTATGTCGATGTCAGATGTCCTCACAGAAGTTTACACAAATGTAAATCATATGGGAGGAATTGTTAATGAAACACTGTAGCTGTTCCCATAGGTGTTTAATGATGTATCTCTTAAAAAGAAAACAAACACAGACCCAGGAGTCAAACAGGGACACATGCATTTGTTGTGAAGGTGGAGCAATATACCACTAATTCATTGTCATTAGCTGGAGTTAATTGCCTGTGCAAACACTTTACTTTCTGAATTGATATGAGAAAAGAAAAAGACAATCAAGCTCAGGGTTGGTTCTTGAGCTTTTAAGTGTGTATTAATGTGGTGTTACCCTGACAGTAATGTGCCCAGTCAGTCAAAGTAGTTTAAGGTAAAGTTGCTTTACATGCAATATATTCCAAAATGTTCTCAGAATCATCCTTCCTTAACACCTAAAATAAATAATTTTCTCTTTTTTTGTCTCTGTGTTTGTCTTTTTATGCCAATGCGACATTTTGCTCAATGTCAAAAAAACATTGTGATGTTCGGAAACTTGCCTCATTCATGACAGTCAGGGCTGGACTGGCCATCTGGCCCACCAGGCAATGCCCGGTGGGCCGATGCACATCTTTGGGCCGGCCCAGGACTGTCATAATTTAAAAAAAAAAAAAAAAAGTATATAGTTTTTAATCGACCGTAACAGTATCTGAGACACGAAACCTGGCCCATTGGTTGATTTTCTTGAAAAATATAGGGCTAGTCCAATAAAATCTCTCAGCTCTCGTTGGCCCGTCCCTCCCCTCCCTCTTGCTCATTTGTCCTGACCGGAGGTGGAAGGAGTGTGGTGGCTTTATTCGAGATGGACGGAAAAAAACAAAAACATAAAGGGGAGCAGAAAAAAATATAAATACTAAAAGAGTAAGCAGCAAAATGTGCCAAAATCACCGGCATGTTAGCTGCTTCCAAAAGCTTGGCAGTTGTCGTCGGGTCGAGTGCAGCAGTCCCGGCGCCGGTAGCGAGTGCACAGGTGGTTGTCGGAGAGGTAGCGGAGGAGGAGAAGGAGGGAGAGGAGGAGAAGGATGGAGAGGATGTAGGCTACTACACTCAATTTCATTTTTAAAAATTCACAATGTGCACATACATCCTCTGGTTTGGTGTGTGCTTACACATATCATGTAAATAACTATGGTGGGCCACCAGGGACCAAAATGCCAGGGCCATTTTTTGGTCCCAGTCCAGACAGTCACACATAATTGTTGGTTGTAATTCTGACAGTATGCATGGAAACAATCTTTGTGAATTTGATTTCTGAATACAACTGAACAAACTGCATATGTCTGTCATAGTACACACTCCTCTGTCTCTGTCTGATTTTGTGTGTGCGTGTGCGTGTGTGTGTGTGTGTGTGTATTGTTCAGGATCTAAATCAGGCACTGTGATTGTGACCCACCATGTTGTTGTTGAGCAGAAGAGACAGGTCTGAGCCTGCGGTGTCAAGGGCTAGATGGATGTCAGCAGCCTGGGTTAAAATGTGTTTCTGCCTTCTGTCCTTGGGTGATTTCCACATCACACTGAGCCGAGCACACAGCCCTGGCCAGGGGGCACCATTACTGCCGCCTTGTGCAGGAGAGTCGTGGCAAATGTACCTGGATATGATCCACAGAGAGGCTGCAGAAACAAGACACGACTCCCCTCTCTCTTTGTCAGGTTTTGACTGCATTTTTATCTCCGAATGTGTGTATAGTTGTACCCAGTTTTCTACTTAGAGACTGACTATATTTCTATGTTCAAATAGGCACACTTTTCCATGCTGTGAATGTTGTAAAAGAGCATTTTAAGCTCAGTGAACAAAGCACCACACTTGGTGGACTGCCGTGTCCTCATTTCAAATTCAGAGAACGGAAAGCCCCAAAGGCACTGGATGCAGTAATTGATGCATATCATTGGAAACTCTAAATTTTTATGTAATTTTTTGCAGATGGAAGATTTTACACATCAGACTTGACTCGACACCTGTTTTTCAGTACTGCAGTACTCACACACTCTTATTTCTCTTAAGATTTGGATAAACAGCATTCCATTTCTTCTAAAAGCAAACTTGTTTGGACCAATGATTATTCAGATTTACCTGTATTTGGAGACATTCAAGTAGTTCCTCTTCTGATAACCATGATTAATTTAATCTGAGACAATCTGAGACATAGCGCTTGAGTAGCACAAACAAACAGATCCGGTTCCTGAATCCATAATTCAAATTCCCAAGGGGTCTGGTTTGCGTTCACAAAGGCAAAACTGAAACTGTCCAGAAAATTGTAATCAACATGTGGTGGAAATTAGAGACAATGATCCTTGCAATTTCTACCTGGACATCGTAGATCATGCAGCACCCTCAGGTTTTGTTCATGTTGGTGGTGATCTGGAACACATGTCAGCAGACTTTAGTGAGACACACATACCTGTATAAATGTCTTGTAAAACAGTAGATATTAAAAAATTAAATGACGGCATTTTGAGGAAGATGCTCTGACATCACATAATCGTATCACAGAAGACGGCTGTCCCCTGACACTCGACAGTTTGGTAACAAACATGCAAATAGACCATTAAAATAGACTACCAGTCACCAACATAGGAAAATAAATGAAAATTAAAGCTGGACTGTTTCGGCCCCTGGCACTTTTGTGCTCGGGCCCTAATTTTTTTATGTTTTCATGCTGAATGACTTCTTTCGAAGACCCAATGTGGTGCTTTTGAGTCTTTCTGGAGAAACTCATATCTGTCGATTAAATCATCTAAACAATTAGTCGAGTGTTAGTTGACTAAGAATTTGTGTAGTCGAGCACAGCTCTACATATCAAATGGTACACTTCCTGTGATTGGTTTAGAATGGTCTTCACACTAGAGATGAACCACTCCAGTTCACTTGACAGTGGTCCTAGACCAACCCTTCCAGGCGGACCAGAGGGTGGTTGTTTGGTCTGCACCAGAGTTAAAGTCCAGTATTAGTCCAGCATTCACACCAACCTGAAAACCCCCCACAAAGGTGGTAAACACTTCTTAGTGCCCCAAAGTGATTATTTTACATAAAGTGTTAACAATTGCTTGGCCTCACAGCATTGTACTGATATCGCTGTCCAATTGTACCAATTGTTGTGAAAGTAGAGGGAAGAAAAGGAATAGAAATATATGGTTTGAGGATCTGGAACATGGTGTTTGAAACAAAAGAAGAGTGGCAGAGGGTCATTGGTGCAGCTGTTCATGTAAGGTCTGAGGCTTGCATATAGTACATTTACATAGTTGGTGTCATTTGCTAGTGGGTAAACTGTTACAGACTGTGGGGAGGGAGACAGATTTTGCAGGTGGAAGTGTCTAACTATCTTACATAAAAGAAAACAGTCAGTCATTTAATTGGTATCAGAATGTAAAAGTAAATCTCAGTAAAAACTATGTCTGAGTGTCTCCAGTTTTATCTTTAACAAATTACGTTTACATGCTCGTAATTTGCAAACAGCAAGACACATAGCGCTACCCACATTACTTTTTTTGTTATAATAGTGTTGTTAACATACGAATCTGCAACATTTTTAGTGACAATGGGCCTTATTCACAAACAGTGTGTTTGAAAAATGAGATGTGTATGCACAAATCTGGGATTCATCTCTTTCTTCCTACCTGCCAACAAATTTAGAATTGCCACGGACCATGCAAACACATGATTCGGATTCACTGCCATGCATGGTGGTCAGTACAAAAGTGGCCGGTGTGCATATGTCACAGATCTGACGGTAAATTTACATGCACACTTATTTTGTGCACATTGGTAAATGCGACCCAATGTGTTTCAATTGTATTCTCCACAGGGGGAGTAACAATGACTGAAGAATGATAATGCCTTATTCTTTATGAATGTGGTGCTTAAATATGTTGCACACCATCTAAAATGAATAAAACTAACTGTATATAACGAACACTATATCTATACTATTACACTATAACTAACTAACCTTATTTATTTATCTATTTATTCATTTATTTGTTTATTTCGGGCATGTCAGTTCGATAAATCATCATCTCACATTATCTTGGTTAACAAGTCACATGGCTGAAATGGAAAGCGGGAGAAGCAAAAGCTTATCTAGTCCCGCCCCTGTTACACCCAGAATACATTATCTTCATTATACTATTTTTCTTATGTCCTTTGACATAACATGTTTCAACAGAAGGTAGTAGTAAGAGCTGCCTTCTAGCAGAAAAACAGACAAAGTGTCCATATTAGTCCATCATGAGTGAGCAAAGTCCTGTCATGTATATTCTTTTAATCATCCCTCTCTTCTACAGCTTTCTCTGCGCTTAGCTTCGCCATATCCTCCTGAGTTGCGGCAACATCCGCTTGTGTCCTTGCCACATACTCGCGGATTGCGGAGATGTCGGAGCACGAACATTCCCCATCCCAAGGCGAGCATTACAATTGTCATGAACGTGAATATGTACACATCCTCAACATCCTCCACATCCAGTGCGGCAAGGCACTCTCAAGACTCTCCACTTTTCCCATTCATCCTGGTTCACCAGAACCTGCACACCTTGTTGGGGACACTCTGTCAATCGTATTCAATGACCAGCTTAGTAGCTCCATTGTGGACCAATTGATTCTCTTTAGTGTCTTGATTTACAGGACCCAGCTGAGTTCTTCAGTAGTGTCTATGTGATCTCTCACAATGTACCAACTTGCCGTAGTACTGTCTTTCATCTGCACATTCTTGAAACATGTTATATATATAAAAAAAGAAATAAAAAAAAAGAAATGAGTAATGTAAAAAGGAAGAAAGCCAAAGCAAAACTAAAAAAAAAAAGAAAACATCCTGGTTATGCACTAGTTGACCTTTGCCTCGTACTGTGCTTTTCAGTGTCAGCTACTGTTTAGGTGGTTTTTGTTTTGTCTCCCATACCGTCTCAACACAGTGTCTGCTGACCCCTGCCTTTCACCTATATCAAACTCCACCTGGGTCATTCTGTAATGATTGAAAATCAAATTTACATACATCTTTTTAAAGAAACTCAGTTTTGCTGTTTTGAACCTTATCAGCTGACTGAAAACTGCAACAGCTTATTCTGAAGAAGGTATGGTTTTCTAGACATATTCTGCTATGGTAACTTATACGGTTCAATAGTTCTAGATAAGTTGTCAAAGTTCTGCCTCAGGGTCTTTATGCAGTGCGCTTTCAGGGGGAACATCTTTAATGTAACATCAACTACTTTATAATATTCTATCGTCCAGCCTCCTGAGTGTCAAGTCCCTTTGACTGCCTCTCATTTCAATCATCATTTTGATGTTTCAAGATGAAACCATTCCCTCTATATTTGTGTCACACTACAGTGCTGCACTAATGTCATGACATGTTGTTTGAAGCTTATCCATATTTTCCGATTGTTTCAGATTTGAATTATTATGTGACTCTTTATGTATCATGTCCTAAGAGCAGAACAAATAGCCTTATATAGTTTGATTTTTATATATATATATATAATGTGTGGGCATTGCTTGTGCTAAAGCTGAAGTTGGTAACTTTCTTTCAAATAAATATGTATTTTTTCACATTTCCTGCAAACCTTCACTATATGCTGACAGCACAATGAGACAGATGATCTGTTACAAAGAAATGTTGCTCTACCTCCACCTTCTGCTCCACCGCATCCAACAGACAACCAATCAGAGCCGAGAAGTCTGATGCAGAGTACATGACTGCTCATGATCTCCAGTCAAACTGTAAAACTAGGTAGTGGTGATCAAATTTGAATCAGGATTCCAGGAAACAAATACAATAGAGATGCCGCTTTTGTAGAGAGTTGACGTGCATCAATACTGAGAACAGTTGTTTGTCCTGGTTAGATGATGTGCGTCATCGTACCTCATATACAAATACTGATAAAAGTGATAATGAAGAAACCAGTGGCTGTATGTAGACATACATAAAACAAACAGAAATTGTTTATAACCAAGAGATCTGCATCCTCTGTTTGCAAGGTCTTTGAATCAAGGCATCAATGCAACGGTTGCACAGTGTTTGTGACTACCACTATGGACATTTTTATACAGTGGCAGCTTAAGCCATTGCTCACATATGAATAGAGTAAAAGAGCTCTTTTATTTATCAGTCTCTATTGCATTGAAGCCATAATTACCTTATGCAGCGAGACACTTCAATCAAATGGAGGTGTCACTGTACTCTGACTCAAACATGACTCAACCCCACAGAGTAAAAACACCAATCCTACTTTAAATTCTTTTTCCTTTTCTGTTTTTATATTGTACTATATATAACAACAATACAGTGTATAACTAACCTGATACCATTGGAGGTACTTGACAAAATAGACCAAGTTAACTTAACTCCTCGAACAGTGTCAGCTGTTTGTGCAGTAGTCTGCTCAACATGTTCTACCAGTCGGTGGGCTGCACACTGCTCTCTTCAGCCATGAGCTGGGGAGGAAACATGAAGGCAGGGTCTGCAGGAAAGATTAATAATCCTGGTGAAAAAACGATTGCTGTCTTGTCTAGGCTGGACACCCCGGAGGCAGAAGCAGATGGGGAAGATGAGGACTAAAGTGAACTCCATCTTGGACGACGCCTCTCAACCGTCTGTGCTGTGAGGACCTGGGAGGATGAAGACACCCCTGAGGTGTTACACTGAGTGCTTTAGGCTCTTCTTTGTGTCACAGCCATTACACTGCTCAATGCTTCATGTTCAAATGGGCCCTGTTTGAGCCGACTGGGAGGGGTTTGACAGGACTGGACTGCACTGAAGTGCAGTCATTGTTCATCTCTATCAACACTATCTGCAGAAATGTATTATCTGCACACAAGTCATTAAATGCGGCACTTAAAATGTCCCTTGCTTTATGACATGAAACAGCTCTTAACAGACACAGGGTGTATACTCTTTGCTATTTCCATTAGTTAATTGACTAGATTGCATTAATGTGAAGTGTACGGAGTCTTTAATATGTTTTAATAACATTTGCACACAATGGACACAGACAATGAACACACACTTAAGTGTATTCAACTTTCACATACTTTTCTTGATTCTTGCAATTCATATGCATTATGGTATATCTGTACTACTGTATTTGATATGGCATGCATACTGATTAGTATTTTCCCTCAGTTATATACACAATTGATGCAAGGGCCCGAGCACAAAAGTGCCAGGGTTGAAATGGTCCCTGACACTAAAAGTGCGAGGAACCTATTGGATTTGAATAAATTATTAATATGTTTCTTCTTCACCATCACACTTTTAGAGGCTGAGGATACATGAAGGCTCACAGAAATTGGCAAAACAGGTCAGAAGTAGCGAAAAGTTAAAATTTTGCGTGTCTGGCGGGTTCCATAGTGCCCCCAAATGCATGCCATGGTTGGGATAAATTTCCTTTGATGTGGATGAAATTTGGTGGGATCATTGCTCTTATCTTAAAGAACACTGGATTTTTTGCATCAATCTTTGTTTTACAAACACATTTGAAGACTTTAGGATGCACAAAAACTCACACATTTATTGCCTGCTCTATAGCAGCAGCTAACAGATGTGTTGTACTTTTCCAAACTCCTCCTAGAGGATTAACCCACGGGATTCAAATCTGGTAGGCTGCATCTAAAGACCTTTGTGATGCTAAATTGCAAAGCTATTGAGGATTCTTCTGAAGTTGTCATAACTCGACTTTACGTTGTCCAATCAGCCCCAAATTTCATATGTTGGATAAGAGTCCATGCCCGAAGACAAGGCCTGGTAAGACCTTATGTTGACTTTTTTTTTTTTTTTTTCGCCTGACAGAAAAAGTCAGCCATCTTGAATTTTGTGCTCTGATTTTCACAAAATTTGGTACGCACATAGTTTTAATCATTTCAGACATATTTCCTTTAGCTTTTATTTGCTCTGCCCAACAGGAAGTCGGCCATTTATATTTTTGTGTTTTTTTCATGTGTGCAAATTTTTCCAAACTCCTCCTAGAGAGATTATCGGATTCATTTCACATTATGTTTGTATAATCCTCCCAACGAAGATGTCAAAAGTAATTTGACCATGTGTGTTTTCGTAACTTCTCCATGAATTCAACATTCAACCGCTTTTTTCCAATCAGGGTCGCGTTCCCTCAGGTAAACTGTCATACTTCAACATGTTTAGCAACTTACATTGATGTAATATTTCTTACTCTATTTACTGCAGTATCAAGTAGGTCCGTGTCATCACAGCAGTTTGTAAGTATTAAATGCAACTTAAGTACTTGAATACCTTCCTCTTATCTTTCAAAATAAGCTTGAGTAATGTGGTGGTTTGTCTAAAATTTGTCTCAATGGCGAACTTCTCATGTGTATAGCCCAATTTGACTTAGTTTTTTATCAGTGTTCTGGTGTCCTTATTTCTAAAAAAAAATACTCCATTACCTACTAAGTTTAGTAAATTAACTCAGTCTTTCTCAAAATGCAATGGATCATTGATGTTTAACATTTGCAAAATGCAAGTTGTATGTATTGTTTACATCCGTCTTTACTAGCTTGCACTTGCACTCCCAAACATTAGTGTCCTAAATTTACAGGCTTGATACAAACAACACACAGACTCCACTCATAAAACTTTTGCGTCTAGAGGCAGTTAACTTCACAGGCATACCTTTTAACTTGAAGTGACAGAACTAGCAAAGTGATTCATTTGATTAAAATGAATTATCCAATAAAGGATAATTCATATTATTTGAAGGCTGTGTTTATACAATATTAATATGCCCACAGGTACTTTGTAAGAGTTGTTGGTTACTGTAGTAATTTCTTCTCTCAAAACTTGCCTGCGTTGTACAAAATAGTACTGTCAACCCAACTTTAAAGAACTGGTGGCATCGAAGGTCATCTGGCCATCACTTCACGTCCCCAAGTGTAAAAAGTTGCCCAAACAAGTACTAATGGCCAACGAGTCAACATATCCTCTGCACCTGTGTTTGATGAAATTACTCACCAGCAGGCAGCGGTGGTATGTATTCATCATTCAAAAAAGGAAACCAGAAGACCATCCAGACATATTTAAGATACTAACTAGACAGTTAGCACATTAACACACACACACAACCTCATGTTGATAGCACAAATAATATTTATTATGTGTGAGTTAACAATAACAGAAACAATTATGAACCTTTTCTTCTCAATGGCTAAAAGAAAACATTTTACCTGTAGAACAAGTTTAATTTCATTTTCACATTCTCTTGAATTTAGCCCTTTGTTGACCACTGTTTCTCTAGCAATGCACTGATGTGCTTTAGCTGAACTGCAAATCAGAGTTATTTCTTTCACCAACAGGCTCCACCGCCAATTCACCATGGTGTATCAGCCAACAAAAATCACTGAGGAGAAAACTTTTAGCCTAGTGCATCATTGCCTTTTTAGTTCAACTGAGGCTTATATGAGACATAAGAAGTCTAATTTGAAATTCCCTAATTGTGTTTCACCAGACATTGCTTCCTGACTGAGATGCATTAGATTGACTGACTGATTGTATCTTGTATCTTTCAAGTATGTAGAGGTAGAAGGATTACAACCAAAAACCCTTTCAACATACCTGGTGCAATTTGTAGGATAAGGATCACTTGAATAAAATTACCTTAAGTAAAAGCCAACGTCTTTTGAAATGTAGCTATTCAAAGCTCTCACTTTAGAGTTTTTTATTTAATTTTGAAATGAATGAATGATGAATGTTATGCTTAAGTAATGCAGTTACTTAGATTAACTGATTGCATGTCATCTTGAGTACAAAAGTTCAGAAGTGTACAGTGTTTTAGAGATGGACAAGTTGTGTATTAATGCTGTTGTCTCCAAAAAGTGTAGTTTTACCCCTCACATTGATGTATGAGCTTGTGTACAGTGTGTGTGTTTGTGTTTGTTTATGCATGAGTGAGTCGTGGTGACGGGCTTGCTCGTGAGGCAGGCGCTCTGGCACTATGACAGAATGAGGTCACCCCGCTGCAGAATGACACGCTCACCATGCCAGCCTCTCTTTGACAGGCACACACACACATGCACACACATACCTCACTATGCCCCTGAATCAGTCAGCTCAGATAATGGTGATGCCCTTGGCTGCGAAACACTGCCCCACTCTCAAACACACACGTACACACAGAAGAGAGAGCTGCATAGGTACACAAAGCAGTGATAAAGTTATGCATGAATTCTAGCTGAATCACAGGAAAGCAAGGTATTTTGGTATTTTTACCACTGTTACCAAATGATATGCCATATCTACAGAGTTAACTCTAAAATGCATACTGCTTGTTGGAATAAATAACAGGACATGATCAGGAAGGTCCCATTTCCCACAGCATTTGGCGTACTGCGGCTTGTGTTGCATTGTGGGAATGATCTCAACAGATGAAATGAAGCTTTGATTATTCAGACTGCTTGGCTGAAACTGCATCTGTTGTATAACTATTATTTAAGTGCCGTTCTACAGGTGGCAACGGCGGTGTGTCATCTCTGGAATGGCTGAAACACATATTTGAGATGCACAAAGAAGTGTGGCTATGTGGGGGAGCGGCTAACAGAAACAGCCAATGATGAAAAGAAAGACTTTATTTACTAAACATCAGGCTTACAGGAGAAAAAGAACACCACTGAACTCAAGTGCTCTACATTTCACAAGATATTCTCAAGCACTGTCAGTCATTAGGCATTACTTGTTTCAGCCGAAGCCAACTCATTTCCATTTCAACCCCTTCCCCTTGCTGCGGATAAGATATAGAAAAAAACAAAGAGTGTGTGTAGCTTTATTTGCTTACCATGAACAAGTGTTCACGTGTTGATGTTGCTACGAAACGAGTATTGAAATGCTTAAGGCCTTTCTGCATTCTTTTTTAAACTGTCATCAGTCATGGCCCAATACTAGAAAATATGCTGAATATGATTTATTATTAGTATTATTATTTTTACTTTATTAAGTAAAAGCTTCACTTACAATTTGCTCCTATGTTTTTGAAGATGCTAGGGGGTGGTGAATGTTCATGGTCATCCCAGATCAGATCAGGAACAATAACCGGTATATTTGTTGCTACCAAATTTGCAGAAGGTGATGTTAGGCTGTGTGCAGACCAAATACTGCAATACACAGCTGGGTTGTGCGGGAGTGTATCACTTAAATGGCTCATTTGTGTGATGTCCTTTTGTAAACTTTAACCCAATAAAACACAAGTAGACTTTATACTTCACAGTTATTGTTATAAGTCAGAGCGTTTTTAGGATCTCAACATTTCCAACGACATTTGAAGGCAGCTTCATTTCACAGCAGCTAGACAAGAAACTGCGGAGTGACTGTGCTTTGCAGGAAACAGTCAGGTTTGACACAAACTCCCGGGCAGTTGGTTGCTATGTTCTATGTTTTTTTTACCCTTATAGTATCTTTTGAACTTTCTTCTACATAAGTTGTTTGTCTGTCCCGAGGCAGCAATAGAGGCAGGGATGTTTCCTGTAATGTTACTTCCTCAGACAAACTGACAAAGTCTAATCGGCAGTTATGTGATTGGCCACAAAAGTCTGGTGTTGGGTTGCGTTTCTCCAAAAGTTAAATCTGTTTACATTTTTAGCTGCAGGCCACTGCGATGCCCCCATCAGCACCGCCTAAACCCACTACCCCCATTCGAATGAAGGGGACTAGTGTTTTTTAATAGGCAGTTAAGGTTGTGAATGCATGTTGAACTATATCTCCACTCAAATAATTCAGTTCTTGTAGGATAAAATGTTAACATAATAGTATATAATATAGTATATCTCTATGCTCAAAGGGATGCCAGAGCATAGTTGTGATCAGGACTTTAAATTGACACCCGCAAAACCGGCCAAATGGGGGAAAAAGTTAACTGTGGCCGGTCATATTGTAAATCATTAGCCAATTTGGCTGGTGATGAATGAAGAAAAGAACCCTGCGTCTGTTTGACAGCATTGTACTGAATTGGAGCCTTCAGACACGGTGGATGGTTGCTGGAATTTTTCAGGATGCTATGGTTGTTGACCGCTTGTGGATGGGTGCTGAATCTGAATCTTCCTCCTGATGGTGTGTTGCCCCTTGGACATATTTTAGCATTGACCCTGTGAATAGTTTTGAAACTAAAAAAATGTGATGAGCAAAAGCTAATCCAAAAATATCAAAACAAGGATTTTCTAATGACAAAAATATCATGTTGCACTACTGTTCATAATAGCTTAAGTCTGCGGTTTATCTTTATCTGTATAGCACTAGCCCTATTTAAAGTAACAGATATATTACATGCATATGCCTTAAATAACATTTCTGAAATAATTCTCACTATTCTTATTTCTTGTTAAATTCATCTGCCCGTCTAATATGTGGTCACTAATCATAAATAAGTCACACCCACTCTATAAGTGTTGTTGACAACTGTCAACTTTGCAAATATGCCACATGCATTGTGAGGGCCTGCATGCAACCATAGGCTAGGTGCCAACCATGCATGGTATTAATTATGATATGACTATTAATTATAAGCGAGCTACGCTGAAACAGAGAAGACAAGCGGAATTGCGCGAAACAAAACTGCTGAAAAATCAAGTTAAGTTAACATTGGTAAGGAAAACAAACAAACATAGGGAGACATTTTTCGAAAATTATGAAACCAGAAGGGCAAAAGAGGAAGGCTGCAGACATGGGAGACAATGAAGATGAAAAAGGAGGGGAAAAGAAGAAAACGAGGCCAAAGATTTTTTCTGTTGGGTCGTGAGTGGCTTCTGTTTGACCAAGAAACAAATATAATGTACTGTAAGGATTGCACAGGGCCTTGAATAAATGACCCCCCATGCCCAGTCCCCCATGGACAGATCTTACTGCCGCCCATATGAACATTAAGGTGAAGATGTTGATTTGCAGAATGTCTGTACAGTTTTCATGCTTGCTGTTTTAATAAGCAGCATGTGATGTACACAGATAGCATGTGACGGCAGTCAGCATTAGTTTTTGTTATTATTATTGTTATAACATGATCATTATAATGTATTGCCATCAACACAAATAAAATCAATTTAAAGAAACAAGTATTCTTAAATGCATTCAGTAGCACTCATAATCTGATTTATTTTCCTGGGAAAAAAATTAGCTAGTGGAAAATCTGATTGGCTGGTAACTAAAAATCTACTAGCCATGTTGGCTGGTGAGCAAAAAAGTTAATTTAAAGCTGTGGTTGTGACCTCTTGATTTGATTTTACTGAAGTGTTTGCCAAGACACTACAGACTGCTGGCAAGCAGCTGATAGAGGCATGACTTTACTGGCATCGTAAGCCAACTACTCTCTAAAAGTCTCATAAGATGCTCTTGAAATTCTCTTGTATAAAGGTGAATGCATGTTTTACAAGATCATAGTGCACTTTCAATATAAGAAGACTATTCCTGATGTAACACAGATTGTCAAAGCTTTATTTGGACTTCTTTGCCCGTATAGTGGGCCTCGCCTTGTGCTGCACTGCTCTTTAGGCCTGTGTGGCTCTGTTATCAAAGGGCCTCTGAGATTAAGCCAAGTTCTACTGAATAAAACATTCTGCAGCTGATCCTCATCAAATACTAAAGCAAAGGTGAAGAAAGGAGAACTTCCCTCTTGTACTTGTTTGATTCTTTATTTTAATTTGTGTGTGTGTGTGTGTGTGTGTGTGTGTGTGTGTGTGTGTGTGTGTGTGTGTGTGGCAAGGTTTGCAGTTCCCTTCAGGTCACCCTCTATATCCCTTCTTGGCCTATGTAGCCCTGCAGCTCTGCAGAATGGAGTTGTTTCCTGATTATTTTTTTCTTGTAGGATCTCTGCACTTCTGCACGCTTTCAGAGTAATGCATAGACCTTATCTTCGACACATACTTCTCGGCATATGAAGTTGGGCAGACTAAAAAAAGGATATCACTACAGATTGTGGCGGTGGGGGAGAGGGGGAGGGAAGAGAGAAGAAAGAGGAAGGGATTAGGTCACCTGAACAGTTGATAAGGTGAAAAAACGGCTGGAATTATTTTTTGCTTATAGTTTAATAACATTATTCATTGCCCTTGTCTCTTGGGTTTTGCATTTCATTACAAAGATAGGATGAAGTATCAAATAATAATATGTTCCACAGTAGTGGGATGAATTTTAATGCAATAAATGAGGATATGTTTTCAAACTTTTTGATGCTAATGTAGAGTGCACAAAAGCTCATGGTGCCTTGACAGGAATAAACATTATTGTTTTACTATTTTAGAAAATATCTTTGTTTCAAGAACCACCACTTCTCCGTTGTTGACAGTAAGTTTGTCAAAGATGCTACACGTCTAACATATTCTAGTCAAATAAAGATAAGTGTTAAGCCAGTGGATGTGTATAGTTTCATACATTGGTTCTTACGACCTGCATTTTAGGCAGTATCTGAGGCATTTCCGATACTGGTATTTGTATCGCAACAACTCTAATATTTTCTCGGATCAAAGTCTTCCTTCTGCTACATTCTGATGTTCTCAAGTAGGGATTGTTAATTTGGCTCTGAGAGTTACCAACATGTGGGTTACATACAAAGGAAGTTTGCCTGAATGCATCCTGTTTAGTGAATGAGGACTTAAGCTCTTGAGCTGCTGATATGTATGCAGCCTACATGTTGTTACAAAGGATAATTAAGGTTTATTAACACTTTGGTCCTATTTTTTGTAGTTGTGGTCATCATTTAAGTTAGTTATAATAAGCCCGGTAGTCACCAAAGTAATTGCTGGCATCTGAAAAAAAAACTTCAACAAAGTAAAATTGGCAACCAGGCCAACAGTTAGCCACATTTCTTAAGTAAAACTGCAAAGGAGCATTAATCCCCTGTTACGCGGGTAAATAATATACCTGCACAATGATAGCTAGTGCTGAAAGGACAAAGTTGAAACAGAAAGTTGGTCTGTAAACTCTGAGAGATGTTTACAACAGGCAGTTTGTTTTATTATTATTAACCGGTCAAGACAGATGTCCGTCCTCCACAGAGCTGGGTCTGGCTGACGTTCCTGCCTGTGATAGGGAAGGTTTTCGTTGCGACCGTACTCTACGGGGGAATTGTTGGGTCTATGTAAATAATAAATAAGTCATAGAGTGTGGTCTATACCTAGTCTGTAAAGTGTCCTGAGATAGCTTTTGTTATGATTTGGCACTATAAATAAAATTGAATTGAATTGAATTGAATTTTTGTAATATTTGCTATTGTTTTCTTTTCTAAATAAGTTTGCCGAAGCCAGGGGATTTATTTTTAGTAAGGTTTCCATATTCCTAGAAATGAACTTGAAGAAACAGTTTTTAAAGTTATTTATTTGTCATGGGCTCAAAAATGATAGAAACAGTCACTGGCAATACGAAATATTTGGCCTCAGGCATGCTCATTAAATATAAAGAAAAAAATCACACAAGAGCAAAATCTGAATCTAAGACAGAAAAGTACAAGTTATGATTATCAACAGGAATGATGGCCAAACAAATAGGACTCAAGTTGGATAAGATGGATTATCATTTAAAACCTAAACTCATTCAAATCAAATATTGATACAATAATATATTTATAACATAATGCAGTTTTTACTGTGGACCTACAGTATACACTATTTTCAAATGATTATTCTCTGCATCTGCTTTAGTCACTAGATTGGCTCTTTAACCCAGTCGTTGCCTTCAAAACATTGGTGTCCAGAGATAAATGTCAAAAACCCACAGCGATAATTGACAATCATTAACTGGGTAAATACATTGCATATTTGTGGGCAGTATCAAAGTCAAAACCATTCAGAACATCCAGTATCCTGTCATTAATGCACATTTACATTTACACGGACCTACCCCCCCCCCCCCCCTCTCTGAGACACACTACTCATACTGCCAGGCCTAATCATGGTCCTGTTTGCAGCCCAAGGATTTGGCCCGCCACAGTCCTCAGATATTTTAGATAATTGAACAAATTACATACGCCTTGTTCTGGGATAAGCGTGGCTCTTGGCATTGAATACTTGCCTTTTTGTCTATTATTAACTGGGAAAGTTGTTGTTTTTCAATTCTGTTTTGCTGCACAGGCATCATTAGTCACCAGGCAAACCTGCCAGCGGCTAAATTTGGTACCAGTTAGCTAGCCAACCACATGAAGAAAATACTGCCAGTAAGAGTGGAATGTGAGTGTACATGAGTGTGTGTGCGTGTTTGTGTACATGCATGCTTGTGTGTGTTTGTGTGTGCTGAAACCTGACAAGACAGTTGCAATAGGGGGTTCTTGGTGATAATAAATAAATATATATATATATATATATATATATTTATTAATATAGTAAGAAAACCATCATCAAGGTTGTACAACTGGATCACTGAGATGGATTGTGGATTCATCCCATGCACAATCAACAATCTAAAGTATTAAATACATTTTTAAGACGCCAAAGAATCGATTCACTCTGACATTCACTACATCATTTCCATTGTAATTCTGCTAATATTTCTACTTAAATTACAGTTTTGCGACAGCTTGGGGAAATCCTCACAAGAACATGTCAGTCAATTTAAAATAATCCTCCAGTCAAATAGGAATTGATCGTGTCCTATGTATGACCTACATATGGTGTTGAGTAATGTGGCAGTGGGTGTTAAGTTTCATATAATCCTTACACACAGATTTAAATTGTGTTCTTTTCACTCCTATACGACCTATTTCTCTTCTTCCATCCCTTTTTAAATAGAGCTTTGCATATGACTATCTTCTAGATTCAAATATGCCACTTACATGATGTCATTCAAGGCAGTACTAGCCCTATACATCACAGACAGAGCACTCAAGTGCTCATTCTGGTTTTGACTCCAGTCAAAACATTTCTGAGTTGAAATTAGAATTGTGTACTCCTACTAAACCTTTAGAGTTTTAGCATTTTGACAATTATATACATGGAAATGTTCAACCAAAGCTCGATCTCTAGAATTTGCAACTGAAGGTGAGATAAAATAAAATAAAAACATCAACCTGGGCTGTGCGCCCAGGATATGATGTCATGGAACACCAAAAATAATCAATCAATCTATCAAATTTTATTTGTGTAGCCCTTTACAATAGCCGGACGGTACCCAACGTGCTTTAAATCAAAGCAATAAAATAATACATAACAAGAATACATAAAACCCGAGAGGGTGCTATATTGCTGCAAGAAAACACAAGAAAAGTGCTAGTGTTGCAGGGTGTTAAAGGCCCTCTAATGAGCATAAAGTATAAAATAACTACACAGAACTACTAACAGAAAATAAATAAAAAAATCTCCTGCAACTGCCTTTAAATCATATGAATTTTCATCATATGATGCTGCTGCATATCAAGCTGCTGTAAAACTTAAACAATGATAGATATTGTATTGACATTTGAAACACAAATCAGATTGTCAGTGTGCAGCTTCCACATTCTCTATTGTACAAGTATAATATAAACTAGCTAAGTTTCTCATAACAAGAAAAACTATTGATGGAAATGCATTACTTATATGACTTTGTAATAGAACATAAAAATCACATGCTCAAAATCTGGCTGGAGAGAGCTTGTCACAATAGCGTCCACATACAGTAAGTTCACAGGGGTTGTAGATGCTATACTTGTCACATTAAGGTTACCTACACTGAAGTTTGCAATAATTTCATACATCAATGTTCAATACAAGTTTTCGGGCTTGAAGTAACTTGGCTTTTAAAGGTTAAACAGCGCTATGTAAAGACATAAAAGTTTTGTTCAGACATTAGGCAGCAATATAAAATAGGCTGTAGTAATGCTGTACAATGCAGTATACTTTAACACTGTACAAAATACTTAAGCATAAAATAGTAATGGTACCCATTAGGTATGGTCAGTGGATAAGAAACGTTTATTGAACTTTAAAAATTCATACAGAATCACACCACAGGGCACCACATAGGGACTGCATTATTTAAGGTGCCTCGGTAGCTGAGCAGAGGTCCACTAAGTAGAGAACAAATGTGATGGGTGTCCTCTCACCACTAAGTCTGTCTTTAAATTACAAAACATTTAATTTAGTTACCTTGAGTGCTGTGAAAGTGTATTGAAGACTGAGAGGGCTCTAAATAAAGCATAGAGGCACAGTATATTGGATTGGGATTGATTCCAGGTACCGCAAACCCAAGATCTCTTGCCCAGTTTCTGTCCATTTCCTGCCCCAGGACTTAGACAGCAAAATCCCATTAATCTATTTCGGTAAATTCTAAATCATCACTGCTCTCTCAGGATATAAACAATCTGAAAATACAAATACAGATGAACAAAATAGAACAGTGAGTACATTGATTGATTAGTGGGAGTAACAATGCCATTAGTCTCTGAATGGATGTTCTGGAACCTTCAGTTTGGGTTTACCTTTTACTTAACTGCCAAGTTTTCACTCCAGCTGGCAGATACAATCAACTACAAGTAGTTACTGGGGTAGGGGTGGGAAAGTGACCCTCACCACCATAGCTGACAGACTCCATACATACATGGAATATTTTAAACAAAATACACCTAAACGCACCCACACACCAGAGCAGCAAATCGGTCATCGGTCAATACTGGGCCATCAGTGAGCATCTGTCTCCCTAGTTTTTGCGCTGTGTACCAAACTGTTGGTAGACCGTTGGTACATCGTTGGCACACCAACTCTTCAGCCAATTTAGCATGTTGAATTAACAGCAGAGCCAATTGTTGATGGAAATCACTCTGATTCACTATTCAGCTCGAGCAAATCAGTGCACAAGAAGAGTATTGGCTTGTAATAGTTTGTGTTAGGTTTGTTTGTGCTTGGTAAATGTAATTTATTCTTTCACCACCTAGTTTTGTTACTAATGTGCTAACTGGCATCTTTAGCCAATTCAGGTAGTCTTTTTTGGTTTCACTTTTTTAATACAGAATACAGACCACCGCCACCTGCTGGTATGAAGAGCAATTTGCTCGTATGCAGGCGCAATACTTAAGCTAGTTTATTGTTGGCTTGAGTCTTTGTGGTGATCAAGTGCAACTTTTTTGACGAGACACAGGTGAGGTTTGGCAACGCAACGGTTGGCCCTTGTCAACACAAGTTCTGTGATGTCTGGACCTCAACAGAGACATTTTTCCAGATCCTTCTTACCTTGTATAAAAGAGAAAAGAGACCATGAAGCAACTACAAAGAGAGATTTTTAAGTTATTAAAAAAATTACATTTTTATGTAATTTAAATAAGTCTATTAATGTTTAAGATGGTCAAAATTCATTCAATGGCACTTTGCCAAATGAAGTAGTTCTCCCAGATATTGTGTAGCTTATGGCTTGGAGTTTCTCTTGACTTGTAATTTATTAATAGTCAGAGTTGTAAAGCTAAAAGGCTAATTCATCACCATTCTCTGCTGTACAACAAAAAGTTGTGGCACGGCAGGTGTTTTCAATTTCATCAGTTGTCAAAGGCAAAAATACCCGCTCTGACATCTCTGATTGGGAGTTTGTTCAGAAGTGCACATGCTTTAAAGTTTAAACCCGTGGAGAGTAGTGCCAAAGCAGTTTTAGATTAAGTTTTGATTTACCTGTTTAAAAAAACATCTGGCTGCGCTGACATGGAAGCGAACATCTATGAACATGCCTTTAAGATTGAGTAAACAAATTAAACCATTTTCTCAATAGAAATAATAATAATAAAAAAGATATACTATTTTTTCAATTTGCTTGTTCACTACTTCGTCGGTTACAATCACAACACCCCAGGTGCAGATAACACACGGAACAAGAAGAGCTTTCAAACTGTGCAAATAGATTCTCCTCAGGCATAGCGGTAAATGCTGCAGACCTTAAAACCTTAAATAGATCCATGTAATATCTGGCATGGTGCCAAAGCTTTCAATCATCACTTAAGACCCACTCGTTGGTTACCATTATATGATGGATTCCAATTTTCAATTTCAAGCCTTGCTGTTTTGATGGCTTTTTTGCAGAGGGAAGTTTTTCTCACGCAAACAGCAGTCACTCCTGTTTGTCATCATCACAGGGAAAAGCATATTTTATCATTGTCCACACAGACAATTCAAAAGGAGAGGCCACAGGCAGGTTTTTTGCAGACATTTTTATCTCAAAGCTATAAAACAAGTCTAAAAATATCAGCAGTCTGCACAATGATAGTATCTTTCCCTTTTATACCAGAAAACGCTCATACCATAAGCAGTGAGATACACTAGAATCATTGTGATAAACTTTGAACTGACCTTAACCTTTCTATAACAGTGTGCTTTGTCAATGACGTGTTAGGATGAGTTATTTTGTAAGTGTAAGAGATGAATTCAATGAGAGATAATCAATTTTTTTCTGCGCATGCTCACTTGATATGAATCTTTCTCTTCTTTTCTATTTTGTGAAGACAGAGTGAGCGGTCCCTAAGGAAAATCATACGAAGCCGAAGAGCTGATTGTGCTATTCAATAGAGGCGTTATTACAATCAGTCCATGGCTGGCAATGCAGACAAATTACTGATAGGGAGTTTCAAAGCAAAGGAGAGAACCAAAGAAAGGAAACCCATGGAGATACTGTCAAAGCCTATCACAAATGCCGCCACCGCCATTGAGAACTTTTAATTTGTTCAAACTGTCATGGCTGACTACATTTTGAAACCTTTGTTTGTCATCAGAAGAAGTGAAATGCATTAAGATTCCTTGTGATACCCAAAATGTGAGAGTGATTTACTTTTTTTTCTGAGTCTGTTATTCAGTCAATGGAGTATCATATCCGTTAGTTCAGGTTATGTATACAGTGGGTTTGTGTGTGAATGGCATGAGGAAGAAGCGAGGGGAGAAATTGGACTGTCTGGCAGTATTATAGCAGCTATTAAACCACGCTGCTGCAGCAGTTCTTATAATCAGAGTTGGGGAGGCAAATTGACTACTGAATAGATTTTGAGGTTTGCCTCTAGTCAAAACGCCCTGTCAAAACTGAATAGAATCTTATCCAGGCTTGTGACGTAGTATTTTATTCTTGTGGGAATTATTCACATATAATGGGGTGGCTGACCTTTGACATTGCAAGGATATGTCATTCATTTACACTAATAGCCTCATCCTGAGTCGGAATCCATGCTCATAAATAGAGAGAATGTGCCAGAGAGTGGAGAGAAAGAGTGAATCCATTCACCCATTTTACATTAACCACTGTAAGGGGATATTGCTAGTAACTCTCATTTGTTTTGACAATTCCAAAACAGGACTCTGCATTACAGTGAGAATGAGGAAGCCTTCCCTACAGGAACACATCAAAGTGGTGTAGGGGCACAGAGGGTCCTCTGTTAATTAAATTACCCAAATGCAAAAGAAACTCGACACATGTGTTTATGCTAATGTGAACAACATATAGTGTGTGTATGTGTGTGGGGGGGACTTGAACGGATGAGATGAGTTCAGTGCTAAATCGCTAAATCTAAATCGGAACACATTACTCACCTGTGGACTTCATCCGAATCATGTCAACGTTTTTTACACTCCAACATGTGAAGTGGGTTGACCCAATTTGTTCCAACTAGCACTGTCACTCGTCCTCAAACACCTTGTAGTTTAGTTAAAAGGCCTTTCTTTGTAGATTAAATCTGTCAGGATAATAATAATAATAATAATAATAATACGTCCAGATTTGAATGTTACTGAGTGGCCCTAATTTCCCTGGATGACAGTGTTAGTTTTCTACCTTGGTGGGCAGTGCTGTTTAGACAAGGCAGATGACCTGCCACGGGACATCGTGGTTAATAACACATTGGCAATTCACCAACTTAAAGTAGGTCTGACAGCAAGGGCACAGTCAGCCATTACTGCTTGTCTAGAGGATTTATGGGATATTTAGGAAAATGTGATGGGTGCTTATCGCTGCAAAATTATGTCTGTCAGAGAAACAAGCTAGAACAAGCAAGAATGTTGCATACTGATGAAAAATGGAATATGAAAAAACTAAATTGGCCCATAGATATGAAAAAGGATAGGGGATTGTAAAGCAACCAAGCAATTGTTGTTGATGAAGACAATACTCTATTGCTCTACTCTACTGCTATTGAAACGTGTTGATTGTTTTATTGGGTTGAAGCTGTCCTAGTTGACAAATCTAATGAAGTCTGTTAAAAACAAAGCCATGCACACTTGAAGTGACATGTTTCACGCCTTCTTTTTGTATTTTCACACATCTACAAACTAACATCTCAATTAAGCCCAGTATTTTCACACTCCTAATAACATTTGTGATGGCTGAAATAATCAGCAAGTTTGCACGGAACCTTCCAACCTTGGTTGCCTAAACTATGCTTAACTGTTGAGTCTTTTCATGGGAATTGTTGACAATGATAAAAAATACAACATATCATTACACTTATCCTTTAATATGTTCTAGTGTAAAAATCCACTAACTCATGATTTGATTCATACACACTGGTCCTCTTTAATTTAAAATTTTGTTAGAAGCAATATCCCAAATGTAGACTCTATTTAGTCTAGTCTAGAGACATTTTTCCAACTTGGTTAGTAGGGCTGGACCAGAATATTCAACTATTGGTATATTTATTTGTTGAGTAGGTTTTTAATTTTGGGATTCGGATATTGTTTTTTATAATTTTCTGGAGAATAACAGAATCCTTAAAAAATAATGCCCTTAATTAAAACAGAAGGTGCGTGTTGAAGCACAGTGTTTCAATTTGAGCACAATGAGAGATGCTTTACTGCTGACTGCTTATGCTGTATTTTATGATTGTTTTTCTCTCTCTCCTCATGCTGGGGCTGGGTGTGTGACAACCAATATTAGTTGCTGTTTTAACAATGTTAGACTTTAAAAACTTGCATGCAGGCTGAAATTCACCAAGGTGTTCTGAGCAAAGGAAGTCCACTAGCTGTGCCATCCATCACAGCTGAGGGCAGAGAAATGTCTGGCTGAGTTGTATTACAACTGAGCAGTCTGATGTGTGTTGAGGTCGGTTGGGTTATACTCATAGACTCTCTATAAAAAATGCACGTAGCATACCCGTCAAGGTCCGTTCTCTCAACTTGATCCAAACGTACTCACCTACGGTAGTCTTCAGCTTGTCAGACTTTGACATTTCCTTTTGCCAAAAAAGGGCATTGATGTGATTTTGGGGGGATGGAGATACGTCCATCTAGCTGATATAAAAATAATTCAACCCTCTCTGTGTTGTCATGGAGATATGACCTCAACATACAGACTAGAATGTTTTCTTGTACCATGCCTTAAATAGGATTAATTATGCTGTGAAAACGGCCTATTTAACATGAGGGTCAATGAGAAGTATCTCTATAATGAAACCTGCCACTAGTGGCCACTCGGCAAACTGTGATTTTTGGCACTTCAGTATTGGATCAAACAGGAAGTCGCTGTGCCCGGGGCTTGGTTATACTGTAGCAGCCTGGTGTCGTTCTCATGGGATTCAATGGAAATAAACTTATAGATCAGCTCTGTGTAATGCCAAGGGGCACTGGCGCTGGCTGACAAATACCTGGATATTTGCTGTTTATTAAGCTCAGAAAATGGTATTCTGAACAGCCCTATTGGTCAGACAATACAGTCATATTCTATTATCAAGCCAGTGCCTTGCCGTCTCCAAATACATCCTTCATGCTCTTGCTCTTCCATCTCTCTCTTTTATCCTCACTACTCTGCTTCAATTTCTGTCCATATTTCAGTCTCATCAGATGATTTTCTGAGTCATTCTAGTAAATATGAAGACATTATGATACAGGATAAGGTGGCAGTGACTATAAGTTCTACCCGGACATTGTGCAATCTTGACACAGCTTTATGCACTGAAGTTTTATGTTCATGCTCCAGTGCTTCTTCAATCCCTTAATCGGCGGTCCTTAGCGGGACTGCTGAATATCATTACCGGCTCCTCTGAGCCACTGACAGACACATGCTGGGAACTGAGAATGACACGGGCTCCCCCCAAAAAATCTCATTACCACCAAGTCACATATCTTAGAGTGAAACTGGACACAGAGCCTTACACCCTCTTCATTACATACCCTGCTGTGTCACTGCACCGGCAAGAGGGCAAACTGTTTGAAGACAAATGGTCAGCCATTCTTCTTCCACTTGTCAGTCCCATTATTAAAGTTCAGGGGAGCTCTACCTCCTGTGAAGGGCTAACTGTCTCTCATCTTTGAGAGAAATTATGCAGTGTATAAGTCTTTGAATTAAGTGAAAAACTAATTTTATCACATTGTTGTATCATATTTGAACTTTCTTAATAGTAATACATTCAGCACAATCTTTTACAGTCTATTTAAAATGAATTACAAGCTGACAACGTCTTACCTATTTTTAAAATATAAAACCCCATCATTTTGCAGTCCAGTGTTGGTAATTGAGATTGAGTGGGTTCAGAGTTTGCATTCATCATAGACTATTTAAATTGAAGAGGTTCACAATGAGAGCTCTCAGTAGTGTGTTGGCATTCCTCAAACAATGGCAAAAGAGTTTTGCTTTATAACACATAAAGATTTTTGTTATACTTGGATTAATTAATATTATAGTTCCCAATATAATCATTAAATTCATGCATGACATTTATCTAAAGTTTGAATCACATAAAAAAGAATCATAAAACCTGATATTCTATCTTCCTGTAAAAATAAATGATATAGCGTTTTTTAGGGTCATTTACTTATTCACTTGTTTTGCAGAGAGTAGGATAACACCAGGCTGAGTTTCACTAATAGCTGTGGAAAGAAATGTGCTTTGTTGCACCTGTAACCACAACCAATAGTGATGTCACAGGGTCCTGGGGTTACTCCTGCACGACACTACAGCAAAGTGAAACATTAAACCAATGGAGGTCAGCGAACACAATGTTATCGGGTGGTGTTAAGGTATTCTTTAAGTATGAAGCTATACCTAGGAAATAATTAACTTAGCTTAGCCTAGCATAACTACTGGAAGAAGGGGAGAACATAAAGCTGGCTTTGTTTTTGTTCTCGTATAATAAATCCGTTCACATGCAGAAATGTAAAAACAAGGTGTGGGTAGCTGTAGCTAATCTTCTCATAGCTCTGGCTTGATATTTAGACATGAAACTGGAATCATGTCTGTAATTTATTTTCTTCATGTTACTACTGCTTACTAAGTCAGAACAACTTAACTTAAAATGTCTTTGGAGAGTCAAGTCAACCATTTTGGTTTCAGAAACTTTTTTCTTACAGATTTAAGTTTATTTAATTCAATCTGATTTAAGTAGATAAAGCATTAGCAAAAAAAGGAATAGAGGGGAGCATTGCTCAGCAAACACTGTGAAGGGTGTTAAAAAAAATGGGTGTTGACAACAAATGGATGAAAAAAGAGACGCTAGGCTGAAATGTAAGAAAGGATGAGTATCAGTATGAAGAGAAATAGAAAGGGAGGGAGATGTGTAAATCATTTATGTTGATATATTTATACTTATATACATATACAACTATACTATTGAAGTATGGATGGTAGATGATGATGCGCTGGACAAAGAAATTGCACATGGGCAGCCATTTTCAAATAGTTACAAATAGCAACAGTATATGCCCTTTGTTTCTCCTAGTCATTGGCTTAACCAAGTCATTTGCTTAACCAAGATAATAACACATGATTAAACTGGAAATAATGAGATTTGAGTAAAATAGAAAAGTGTGTGCGGTCATTGATATTAGTTTTCCTAATTCAGATTCAATCAATAGAAATATGAGTTGCTGTATTGTTGCTTATATTAACGATGCATTTTTTCCCGGTTGAAAAACAGTTGGCGGTTACGTGCATGTGATTTAAAAGTGGGCTTGTATCACAATCTAAATGGAGCTAATCATTATGTGAATGCAAATGTGTTAATTACTGTGTGCTCATTAGTCAAACATTTCTCTTGTTGTCCATGTGGTCTCACACATAAAGTGACCAGGTGTGGTTTTGATAAATCATTCTTGAGAAAAATAAATTGCTAATCAGCGTGCTAATCAGTGTTATTTAAAATAAATGATGCTGTAATTAATCTTGAGTGGCTCTGATCAAAAGGGAATGTGGGTGGGTTTCCCAAGTTGAAGGGTGCTTTAGTACAGAATGTGGTGACAGTGCAAACCAAAGACAGCAAATGATTACAGTATATGAGAAAATGATGGCTGAAAAATGGAAAAGTGCTGATGAATGAGATTTCCTCAATGTGCAATCTACAGTCCACCGGGATCTTTGTGTGTTTGTTATATTTGCTAATTGTAAAGACAAACTGACGGGTCTTTGTAAACATGCTGCAGGAACTGAATACACAGTGCCTGTATCCTACTCCAGAAAATAGCAGTCATGATGTTACTCTCAAATGCAAAACAGATCATTTGATAAATTAACTTTAATATAGCTAAAATATTTCATAATCACTCTCCCCAAGCAAAACTAACGCCATTATCATGACCTAAGCAAAACCATATAGCTCATTAACTGTATGTCCTCACTAGGGGTGCAACAGATCAAAAAACTCACGGTTCGGATCGTTTCTCAGAACAGTGTCACGGATGGATCATTTTTCGGACCAGCAAAAAAAAAAGACAAGACAACCTCCACTGTTTGTCAGTACCTGCACAAGTGCCTGCGTGACTCTGTGACCTGGACGTGTGGCACTGTTTGATGTGTTTCCACTGTCATTTGGGTTTCTTGTGCCACAGTGCCTACACATCGTCACAGTTTTATCCACTAACCTCTTTCCTTTATCATTATACTTGACAGGGAAGCCATAATTCTCCCACACAGGAGATTTAAATGACCTGGGCCGTTCAAACTCCTCCATTCCTCCACTAGCCAGGACCACACAGTTCTTAATAAGTGTATGGACCATAGACTGAATAAAAAGTGGACGAAGCATACCTGTCAGGGTCCGTTCTTTCAACTTGATCCAAGTGTCCTCGCTACGGGAGTCGCCATCTTGTCAGACTTTGACTACGCCTCATTACCTCTTGCCAAAAAAGGGCATTGTGTCGTTGTGTCGTTGGGGGGAGGGAGAAGCGTCCATCTGGCTGATGTATACCTCTGAGGAAAAGCGAAGGCCAGCGCTAGCTGTCACTCAAGAGGCCACATCCCTAATTATTCCTAAACTTTAACCTCCAAATAAAATAAAAACTAGGCTGGAACAAAAACAATTCACCCCCCTCAATGTTGTCATGGAGGTACGACCTAAACATACAGACTAGAATTTTTTTTTTTCCCAGGACTTAAATAGGTTTAATTATGCTGTAAAAACAGCCCGTTTAACATGGGGGTCAATGAGAAATTACTCTATCGTGCGAATTACCCTAGTTGACATCCGAAGAACTGCAGTTTTTGACACTTCCGTATTGGATCAATCAGGAAGTCGCTGTGGTGGGGGCTTTGTGTGGACTAAACATGCACACCTTTTTTCATAAATCAATCCGCGGATCATGTGTGTGCCGAACCGAAGATATTGATCCGAACGGATCACAGATCAGTGATGATCCGTTGCACCACAAGTCCTCACGATTCAAAAGGACTCTTAAAGTTTTCTGTCCACACGGCATTGTCTCAGGAATATCTGTGTCCACACAAAATCATTGAAACCGACTCAAAACGCTGTAGTACACATGCCATGCCTATATGTAACACTGTAACTCAGAAATACACCAAAAACGGAGAAAAAGAGACGGAGAGACGCTGTATACAAACAGTGTTGCCGACTTGCTCGCTAAATCTGGCGACTTTCCAAATCCCCATGGCAACTGTTTTTTTGTCAACCGGGACTAGCAAAAAATCTAGCAACTGTTTATGATTTTATTTGAGACTTCTGTGGTGTTTTGGAGACTCTGACGTAAAAGCAGTTACTGCCCTCAACAAGCAGCGGGTGCTGCTGTGAGCCCCTCCCCCATCCCAAAGCACTCACAGGCGGTCACCACTGTTGACTTCCTCAATAGATTTAGTGACTTTTCAGACCTTCTTAGCAACTTTATATATAAAAAGTGACTAGCGACAAATTTAGTAACTTATTCAGACCGTCAGGGAAAAGGAAGAAATACAGTATAGCCTATGGCAAGTAATTCCCATGTGACGTAGCAGCACTGCACAGGCACTCAGTAGGGGTGGCACAAAGTATGCGGTTTGTCTGTCGAGATGACGTGGAGTTTTATTTTAAATCCACTCTTTGACCCAGTTTCAGGAAAGAGCATTCTCAGGCTCCCATAACATCGCATTCGTGGCTAATCAGCCAAAAGAATAGAAATCTTTTGCTGTTACAGCAAAACTTGTCTTCGTCTGCATGAATGAATTTATCTTTTTTTTTTATTATACAGGATGTACAATGAAACTACGTTTGACTTCTCTTGGTTTGGGAGAATAAGACAATATACAAAATAAGTTAGACAATATAAAAGGCACACATGGAAATCAACAAAACAATACAAACGCAGCAGCAGTAGATACAAATGTCCCCTTTGTTGCATGAAAAGCATACTCTCAAATTCCTGCAGATGTTGTAGACATCCATATCCAATAAGTAACTTATTCCTAGGAGAATAAAAAAGGAATGCTATGCTATTTCCCTTATAGAAACTATAGAATATTATTGTGTTGTTGTTTTTTTGTTTTCAGGTTTTGCACAGAAGTAAGAATAGTTTCACAAGCATACAATCATCCTGGATAAATGTTCGCAAACCCTCATTCCCAGTCAATTTACTATCAGGAAAGTGGTTCCACAAAAATGTACAAGAAAGGCTGTTATTGCTGCACTGTTCAGTTGGTCTGCTTCAACCACAATAAAGAGTAAAACTTGTTGACAGTTATTGAGCTTGGGAATGCATTGTTGTGGTCTTCTCACCCATGACTACTATTTAAAATGTTTGTACAGTCATTTTACATCTAAAAATAAAAGCCAGTTGTGTATGGTTTATTTGCAAGTCAATAAATGCTACAACTCCTCAAGAACCAAGCCTAGTCCCACTGTCTAGCTTGCTCCTTTCTAATTGAAGTGAAGGGGGTTAGCCCCGAAGCTTGCGACAACTTCAGCACTGGATCATCATAACATAAAGTGGGCTAACCTTTAAGGTGGACAAGCCATTCCTATTTTAGTGACCAACTGCTCTTCCAAGTTTTCCTTTAGGTGATCTCTCGCTCACTGCAACCGACAACCACCAAGCTTTATGTGGAAAATTATGAAAATTGGACATCCAATCCATTACATAAAATTGTGCATGTTTTGTCCACATTCTATATAAGGAACAGCAGCTGCTAGTAACACACTAAATTAACCAGTGAATTGCCTTATTTATCCTAATTCTTTTTTTTTTCATGTCAATGACAATCTCATGAAGATGCTGTAAGAGTGGTTTAATAGACCTGTCTCATTCTGAATCGTCAGTATGTTCCTTCCTTAGTGTCATCTGACATTGCAACAAGAAAGCTTTTTGCCAAAGACTTCTTTTATCCTACCAGTCATTTCATCCATTCAGTGCCCCCCCCCCCCCACACACACACACACACACACACAACCACCACCACCACCTTAATGCTCTCATGTGTCTTTCACCATTTGTGGTACTTGTTTAGAGCAGTGGATGTTTGAACTGCGTCTTTATTCATTGGGGTGCAGAGCATGAAACTCAGGATGAACAAGTTGACCTCTCTTTGAATCGTGCTGCATTTGCATTTGAAAGGGAGGTTTGTAGAGTTCAAGTGAAGATAAGGGGAGAATAAGAAATGCTCTATTTCTTCGGTCTCCTCCCATCATTGTGCCTCGAGGCTTCTGATCGCATTTATCTTTTTATTTTGGCCAAGTAGACGGGGGTTTTTTTTGTTTTTTTTTAGACAGACAGACAGACAGACAGACAGACAGACAGACAGACAGACAGACAGACAGACAGACACACACACACACACACACACACACACACACACACACACACACACACACACACACACACACACACACACACACACACACACACAGGCACAAACTCACACATGCACACATGCTCAATCCTATCCCGCTTCATCTCCGGCTAAGCTCTTGAACTCCGTAATAAGTGCTTAAAAATTCGACAGAGATTTAAACTGTGCTGTGCAGTGGCTGTACATTAGCAAGGGAGTTGTAGTGAAAGGGTGTGAGAGGAGGAGGAAGGAAATCTCAGGGAAAAAGCCAGAGTGCCCAGATCAGGGCGGAATTCAGTGCTCTCTCCATCCATCCTGGGTTGGTACTTGTCATCACTACTCTCCATCATGCTGGAGGGAGCAGCCAGTGTATGAACTGTGTGTGTATGGGTGTTTGTTGTAATGTGGCTATGTGCTGCCTGTACTGTTGTAACTCATATGTAAAGGTATTGATTTTATAATGATATAACAGAGACAGATCATTCAATCTCAAATTTAATCAGAATAATTGATGACTAATGTTGATCAACAGGAAAAAAGTATGAAAACTGCAGGTAGTTGCTGTTTACATTATCCTGTATAAAACCATCTAAAATAGAATTCATACTAGCTAGAGAATTTGTTCTTCTTGCAGCAGAAAGCTAAGGCTTCTGTCTTTTGTGTCATCACGTTGTACGCTCGTGGTGACATCATAACGTTACGAGTTCTTTGGTGCCAAACAAGCTGACAACTTACTTGGGTTCCCGAGTATTAACCAATAATGGCAAAGAGAGATATTTCTGTAAACATGATTCTGTATAAAACACTCTAGAATAAAAGTTATAATAGCTACAGCATTCCTTTTTTGCAGCAGCAGGAATCTGAGATAGCTTTTGTCTCTCTCTATCACAAGTGCACAGCAAAATTACTTTATCATATTAAATTACCTCCGGATCAAACCTCTGTTTTAATTGCTGAAACTATCAAATCGCCTTTACAGTCCGCTCATGAAAATTAGCATATCTCAAAGTTTATTTAGCAACATTTTATGAAAAATCATGTCCAATTTTTATTTAATTTACGCCACAATTTCAATACTTATTAATTATCATGGTTTAATGACTTATATAACCTTTTGGCTTAGGTTGTGTAGATTTTAGGGATATGAAGGATTTGAAGATAATCCAAGAAATTACATCACAATAAAAATGCCTTTTAAGGCACTGAGTTCACAGGTCAGCTAATTGTTTTAACACTAAAATGGACAATCAACTACTGTATTAATTACACAGCTAACACAGTATGTATCCAGTTTGGCACAGTGACTCAGCACTGTTGCTTCACAGCAAGACCAGTCCATGCCTGGCTGAAGGTTTCCATGTACTGTATCTGTGTGGCTTTCTATCTGGTGCTCTTCTTACTTTCGCAGGCAAAGACATGCAGGTTGGATAAAGTGTAACTTTTAAAAAACAATTAGCCTTCCATGCCCACTTTCCTCAGCGACTTGCAAGGTTTTCAGTGGTGAGATCATAAGAAGGGATGAAGTTCTCTTTCATGCTTTTCTAAGTACAACTGAGTCATTGAAAGCTTTTGAGGAGAGACTATCTAAAAGTCAGCCCCCTTATCTGTATGATTAATGCCGTTATACAGCCTAGTTGGTTTTAAGCTTACTGACCCTCACAGAAATAGTTTGATATTTTGAGAAATACGCTTATTCGTTTTCTGGAGAGTCAGATAAGAGGAATGATTCCACTCTAGTATTTTCCAATAAATATAAGGCTACAGTCTATGGCCTGTTAGCTTAGCTCAACATAAACACTGGACACAAGAGAAACCAGCTTGGCTATGTCCAAAGTAACAAATTAATCATAAAGTGACAATTCTGTCTGTTTCTGTAACATTCTGGAGTTTCTGCTAGTTGCGTGACAACTGCTCCTGGCCAAGAAATAATCCGGCACATACCGTACAACGGCAAATTGTGTCATGATCCTGTTTTATTTTGTACATTTTTGAGTCGTGTTCCTGGTGTATTTGGATGTACTCTGCTCTTATGCCCTGTCATCTCTTTCTGTCTGCGATTGTCTCCCTTGCCCTGATTTGTTCCACCTGTGTTTCCCAGCTGTGTCTTCTCTGTGACTAGTGTTGTCTAGATGTACCCTGGACCCTTTTGTTTCCAGTCAGTTTTTCATTGTGATTATAGTTTGTAGCTCCTTGTGTTTCTCCTTGTACCTGTTTTTGGTAAGATTAAATCAGTTTTTTTCTATGTGCTTTTGTTCTGCCTACATTTGGGCCCTGCTCTCAGCTTAAACCTTGACAAATTGTGTATGGATTAAACACATTAGATATGATTTGTTATCAGTGACCTTTAGAGGTGCTGGTATGGGGACGTTATCATTTGAGAGAGCCAGGCTTGATGTTTTCTCCTGTTTCTTGTCTTCGTACTAAAGTAAGCTAATCAGCTGCTTGCGTCAGCCTTATATTTAATGAACATTAATGACAGAGGTATCAATCTGCTTATATGACTTTCTGCCAGACAGTGAATTAGCTTAATTCCCAAAAGGTCAAACTACTCCTTTAGATTGTCTACCTCTGGACACTGCACATTAGATTTAAATGGATGAACAGATTTCTATTTTCTGTGTTAAATATGCAAACTGAGACTTGCAGAATTTTTCGGCATCGTGACCTGCAGTTGTGCATGCAATCATGCAAGACATATCGGACTAAAAGACAATAATAGTATCCACGTCCTCTTGCTGTCTTCCAAACTCCTAGCACACACATCTTGACCATCACCTGTAAGAGCATCAGTATTGATGACATTCTCATTCATAACAGTATATCATCCTACTGGCTTTAAGGTTAAATCAACTTAAAATTGATGTTTCCAAGTTGCTTGTCCAACTTTATTTTCACTTACAAGCCTGTTAGTCTGGTAATTTTGAAAACTACCATCTCTTGCATTAGCAATGAGTTTCAGTCAATAACAATCAAGCACATTTATTTGTCAGTATAACAATCCACGCTCTTCAGTTACTCTTTTTTCTTCGGTTTTCCATTTTTCTCTAACTCATTTGCCAAAATCTTGCCTTAGCAATGCCAAAATAGGACCTGACCTGATGTCAGCTTCCTGATTTTCATTAGAGCTGAATATCTTAACCTTGCCTTTGATTGCTGAGTGTATGCTTAGAAGGACGGGCGATGATAAATGGCAAGGAAACAAATCTCTCTACTGTCTCTACATCAATCTCCCGGTGTCCTGCCCTAATTAGACTGTGTTTATTCCCCCCACCTGCTAAAATACCACTGTTGTTATTCTCAAATCATCTTGTTTGTGCAGGCAATCATTTGCCGTTAAGACACTGATTGCGCATGCAGTTATGAAATGAAAGATACTCTGGAAAATGTGTCTTTGTTAGTTATTCTTGAAGAGCTGTGGAGGTTAAGATACACATTTCAGGATATCTTTACCATCAGAAAAGGTAATGAATGGATTATTTGAGTTCATATAAAGCAAATAAACTTGTAACAAGATATGTTGCTACAAGAAAAATTGCATCATGTCCATAGCAGTGATTTCCAGCCTTTTTAAGTCTGATGTACACCCACAGCCCCGTCAGATGGACTCAAGTCCCCCTTAATTAAAAATCCTATTTAAAAGAGGGTATAGGTTGTGTTTGTCATGCAGTTGAACTGTGTTTAGGTTATTTGGTCAAGTTTGCAGTTGTACAATTACCCGGAGTGGCAGAAACTTGACATTTTTAACTAGTATAAGTTAAGTAAGTACTAAGTATATGCGGTGCCTGCTCCAACGATTGAGTTACCAGGTGCCCTGGGAATCACTTCTTCATAGAGTTATAGAGTTAAGTGTCAACAGCGCCCTCTATTATTGTTATCTGTGCTGGGTCTCAGTAATGTTCTTTTTATCAGAGCTGCATTCAAAAGCTACTGAGTTGTAACCACAAATAGTTGTCAGAGTTAAACTACTGGCCTTTTTTTCCAGCACAGTGTGAATAATAGGCAGCATACTCTGCATAAACATCATCTGCAACCAGTCCTGCCTTGCCTCCCCAAGATGAATTGAGCTAGGAAAGTCAGAAAGCCGTGCACTCATTAGGCATTTAATTAGAACCTTTGAGAGGTATTTTTTCTGTGTGTGTGCATGTATGTGTTTTTGGTTGTTGACTGTAAGGATCTTCAGCAACAAACATAATCCTCCCTCCATCCCTTTTCTCAAACACACTTGCCCAGTGACACACAGGCGTATACACACAAAAATAATATACACAGCCATAATGCCTGCAGACAGTTTGTATCTCAAAGGACATGCATTATACAATATATACTGTAATGCTGCAGTGTCCAAAAAGACAAAGCTGTTCTCTACAAATTAACCGTCTGAATCTCAATATGAGAGTAAAATCCAAAAGAATCATGTTAATAGCAGTACGTTTGACAAGGACATATTTTTTATATAATTTATATTTTTCCGTATTTATGGATAAATATAAATCCAAAAAAAGTTCTGCTTGGCCAAAGTCCTTTCCCCCTCTCCCCCTCTAACATTCTTTGAGAAAAGAAAGATGAGAGAGATTGGGGGAGGAGAGAAGCAGCGGTGTAAGGCCTCAGGGATGTTCAGGATATAGCACATGCCTGCAAACTAACCTTGTCCAGGGCAGGCTAACTGACAGTCTAAGACTGAATTAACCAGGAAGAAATTCTAGTAAGACTGTAAGATGGTATGACTGACCCGATAGGAATGAGGGGATTTTACCTGATCTTTGCCGTGCTGCCATTATTTGACTTTATCAACCACTGTTTATAGAAAACCAACTTAAATAAATAATACTAAATCATAAATTATGCAATGATAAATAATAAGATATAAACAGACCTACATATTCATAAAATAAAAATATGTGGTAAGTGATACCCAGTGTCTAAACCCCAACAGAATGATAATATTAATGTAAAGCGCTAAATTAAAAAAAGAAAATATAGTTGCAAAAATGTAGTGAATCAATAGGCCTATGCCTAGTAGGTGGGAAAACATGCAGCTGAACACCGCTGAACACCGCTGTCCCAACACCTGTGTATCTCTGTACTACAGCTGTTTGCCATGCGGCATCGATCCATGTTCGACCTCTAGGTCTGCTTAACAACTGCGTACACACGCACTTATCTTGACTACTTAAAGCTATCTTGAATTAGTCTGATTTTGTGAGTTTGAATTTACCTTTATGGAACTGATTTAGCCCAGAATGATTTGTTGGGCTTATTCAAGTCAGGTCATGGACTTTAAGCCTCACTTTTCTGAGCTTGCTTTATGGAACGGGCCCCAGATATGCCGGACGATAAATCCTAATGGCTTTCATCATCTCCAACTTCAACCAAGTAGTTTATTAAACTACCCATGACCTTTACCAATCTTAACCAAAAATGTACCATAGTGGTGACAGATCAGAAAATGTTTATACAAATTATACTTTAATAGCCATATGCGTTTTAAAATGCTCTGATAAAAAAGTCTTCCTGCAGATAGTAATGACAGACCAAACAACGCATATGGGTCAATGTTTTCAGTCAATGACAAAGACTGCTTTGTTAAATAAACTGGAAGACTTGTTAGGTAGATATCCATGGTAGCATACAGTATGCTGCGCAGCTGGGAAATGCGTTCCCAGAGTCCCAGACTTTATGAATCCCAACCAGCCATGCTAAAAACAATTGCAAAGCTCTTCCTATCATTTCTTTCACTAATTCAGCAGCAAACTAAATAACAAACCCCTGTCTGATTTTGAGTACACATTTAATGTCCACACACAATGCGAATAAAAATGTTTCTCTTTTATATGAAAGAAAACAAAACATACTGTCATAAGAAATGTTTTCTGGTTCATCATGTACCAATAAAAGCAGCCAGGAATGAACTGTGCAATTTTAATGGGGTAGCTAATAATCTACTGTAATCACCATGTTTTCCGTAACATGCAATTTCTAAAACACCCATCAAAAACTGAAAATATACTCATATGTACAGACTCTCAGGGGGGAAATCAATCATTATAATTATGTGTGATTTACCAAGATATAAACAGCAACAATTACACTAATGAGTGATGGAAAAGATGTAGAGATGCTGTGGTAAGTGTACAGTATTGCACATCGCCTCAGATTTTAAGCTCAAAACTCTAAGTAACAAATAAATATCTATAAACTAGGATTTCTACCCTACCAAGTTTTTGCTATAACTGCTTTCAAATAGTCTTACCAGACTAAATCAGTCAGATTTAGGGTTTAAGTATCAGCACTACATTTGACACTGATGCTACACAATTGTCAAACATCTTTTAAAATTTGATACATGTAGATACCTACTGTATGTTGAAACATGGAATCATGGGAAAAACATGTTAAAGGAATGGTTTGAACTATGGAGCAACAAGCCCTGTAAAACAAATTTTGTATTTAAACAAATTTAATTTAACATGTTAATTAATGAGCTTTAGATGTGCTGGTAGTCAAATTTTGCCTCTATGGTAAGCTAAGGTTATCGGCTTCTGTCTCCAGCTTCATATTAAATGGACAGTATTGGATTAACTGAATAAGGGTATTTCCCTTAAATCTCAAACTACTCTGTTAAAGAAAATGGCCTAAATCAATTTATACTGTACATCCTTATGTCTTTGGGGCAACACCTGTTTATTTTACTTTCCAACTTTATTTAGTGATATTGTCAAGCGTTCCCTGCAAATACATATCCTTCAATATATAAATATTGTTTCTGTTTTCAGTGACCTTCTCTGTCCAGTCAGAATAGCAACGTCATTCTCCATTGTTCTGTTTATCCTTAAAACCAATCTCCTCTAAAAAGCACATCATGTCTACATCTCCCTTCTGATTCATTTCTTGTCTCTTTTAATCCCTCTAATTGCTACAAAAAAATATATCTCTACTTAGCTGTTATTTTGTTCTTCTCCTTGCACTTCTGTTGAAAAGAATTATTTACAATCTTATATATTGTACCTCTATCACCTACAGATAAAGAGCAAGCTGTCTCCTGAATTTGCAGCTTTCCAGTTCAATTTGACAGCTGGAGCTGTTTTGTGGTCACTCTACTGTAATTCAGTAGCCACAATTAGCCATGTTTCTGCATGTTCGTTGTCCAACACTTTCTGCAGTGACTTTACAGTACGTTGTACTGTAGTATACATTACTATGTAGTCTATTCTGAACATGTAAAAAGCTTGTTGGAAAAATTGTTACAACTTTATTCACCATATTACCATAATTTTCTCTTCTGTGTCTTGTGTTCTTTGCATATTGCTGTGCCAACTTTGCTACTGAAGAGAAGAGAATGTGCAACATGTGCTTACAATGGCATTAAAACAATTTCACTTCTTAATACTAGTCAAAAGCTCTTTAATATGTGCGTTTTCTTCTTATTTCAAGTTAAGTCACATTAACTGTGAGGCATAGAGAAATTACAGGTCAAAAGGTTATGGCTGAGTGGTTGTGGTCTTTTGACAAATTGTGTAAAGCCAGAAATTGATATGAGGAAGCTGAATTGGTAGGGGAAAGGGAAGAGGGAAAGCGAAGAAAAACAGTATTTTCTCCATGACATGGGTAATTACCTTTTTTGGGTGCTCTTTTTTAGTATTACAAACACACAGTTGGGAGTGCATTTAAAGTACACAAACTTTAACTGAATGATTCATAGTTCGGTTTTAAAGTTATGTTCACAAAAAGGTATTTTTAAAACATTTTAAAGACCTTTTTTCCACAAACATGCTACTAACGTACTACTTTAAATATTAACATCTAATCTAATGCTGGAAACAGTATTGTTTTCGATTATATTATTATAGAGTCTGCATGATAGTATGTTGTGAAGCTAAAATATAAGCGTATACACTGATGACTCTGGTCTGGTGATTGTGGTTATCAAACAGCATTTTCATTCAGGTACAATGGCAACATTGTAACACACCTGTTTATGTTTGTGCACCAGTTGCATTGCCTACGTGGGCTATGTTAGCAGCTCTGTGGAGCTATTCTACTCCGCTCCAGTCCACCTCTTTGACCATTTTCTGAGCAGCCTGCATCAGGCACTGCCCAGATAGTGATGGCTGAAGCCGACCAAACTGAACTTCACAAGGGCTCTTCAGAAACCTATAGGTTAAATCAGAAACATACAGTCATATTTTACACAGTCTATGGCACAGGCAAGAGAGTGGTATCATGCTAAATGTTCCTTAACATAACTTAGAAGTCAGAACAACCTAACCTTTAAAGATATCTTTGGGGAATGGAGTCAAACATCCATTTTGGTTGAGAACAAATGAATAACAGAGAGGCTGGGTTGAAATGGAAGAACATGTGAGTATCATTGACTAAAAATGAAGGGGAAAAGAAAGAAAGGGAGGGAGGTACGTAAGTAGTTTGTATTGATATAAAAGCAGCCAAACAGATTGCACAAAGGCAGTCGTTACCAAATCTGATCTGATCACTCAGGATGGATTAAAGAAACAGGTCTGTACAGGGCCTATAAAAGCATTTAATTGGTCAGCAGCGTCTTTGACAGGGCTGGGTTTAAAAAAAATAGATTTTCTGATTAAGCCTGTGAATGTTTTCATTTTTCCAGGCCATGGTTATCTCCAAAGCAATTTCAGTCAAAAGCAACTGGACTTGGTTATTTGTCTAGGAAGACATTTTCACCTCTTCAGCAATTTTTTTTGTTCTGATTAATTTGGGATTAATCTGATTAATACTAGGGCTTTGACTCCAAACTTTGATATTCAAATATAATTCAAGTATAAAAAAAATAATGATATTTAAACGAATAATAGGCAGGACTTAAAAATTTGAACCTGTAATGGACATTTTTTTGTAAATGTGTTTGCTTATAAATGTTTTTTTTTCAATTCAGATGCCGAGGCTTTTTCACGCCTGTTGAAGCTGTGAATTGCAAGCTCGTTAGCAAGGCTATTATTGGCCATTGGGCTCCTGTAGGTGTCATTAATGCCATTCAGGAACAGTAAGGAATGGTTGGGATTGGGGGTGTTTACACTCATGCATTCTTTTTCCTACTTCCATGGTTTCACTCAGCATTGAAAAAATGATGCTAATTATCTGGGCAACATTCTCAAATTTAAATTTGAATTTGTTGTAATTTAACATTAATAAACAGGAGATGAGTTACTCTACCAAAGTGATGCTTGGAGCTCCTAGATCACGTGAATTTTATAGCATGTTACAGGAAACTAGAACTGTATTTTCACCTGTGCCAGATATTGGACCATGATACAAACGTGGCTACTGGGAATTATTTATGTTATAACTACAAATACTTTAATAAGATTTCCAAATCAGAAATAAAAAATCACTTAGTAACTGACTGCATGATCACAGGCAGCCCTGGACGCACATGCACCCGCTGCTGTTCTACTTTTTTACAGAAAATATGCGACAGTATGTTGATATATATCTTTATCGGGATATGAAATGACCTATATCATATGAGATTTTGGTCATATCGCCCAGCCCTCTGTATGTGTGTCAAAATATTAATGGCCTTGCTCTTTCCTTTAGTGTGAGTAATGGCTCTATATTGGAGACACTAGTAGTTTTCTTATGTCTAGTGTACTTATGGCATATGGCCCAATGCCTTTTAACCACAAATATGCACATACACCACAGCATCTCAGTGTTCTTTTACTATGTCTTTAATGCTCGCTGCCCACACAATCCTTTAAACCAGGATGAGGCGTGAAGTGATGTAATCAACTATTTCAATTACGTTGATTAATACGCTGTGGAGAGTCCCCTGAGAGCAGTGAGAGATCTATGAGGAGGGATTTTTGAATAAAGTGATTAGTTTGTGTGTGTGTGTGTGTGTGTGTCTGTGTGTGTGTGTGTGTGTCTGTGTGTGTGTGCGAGAGAAAGTGGGAGGGAGGGAGACAGCTCCCGCGAGATTTCCAGTGTTATGCTGTGGAATATCCATGGATGTAAAAACGTTGGCAAAAGGTAGAATACTTGCTCTGTATGAGGGGAAGGCTCGAGCGACAGATATACAGTATATGGTCCAATAATCTTTTATTTCCGTTGTTGTTGTAGTACATGTAGGATGTGACAGTTGGTCTTTGTGGTAGTCTATCCTTCACTGTGATTGGACAGCAGGCTAAAATCATCACCCTGTCACACTGCTGGTGTTTGTAGCGGAGTGTCATTAAACTGCACTCCCTTTGCAAATAATGAAAAAAAAGATACTACCCTCAGGATTGCCCTCAGTTGTTAGGTTGTCAAACAACTCTACCAGGTAGGGTGTTCTCAGTTCACTGTGGACGGTTAAGTTAATGTAGTGATAACGTGCAGGTTTTTTCAGTGGACCAAAATTTTCTTTGGTTGACTACAGCCCAACAGACGGTATCTCTTTTCAGCGCAGACCAGAGGCGCTTCTTGAGACATTTGTTTGATTTGAGTGTCAAATAAGCAACATCAGATCTCTGTTTATGTATGTGAAAGGGATTTGGATGGCTATGCGGATAAAGCCAGCAGACACACAGCTTATGGAACACTGGCTATGGTAGTCTTGGCGATCATATGTTAGTTTGTGAAAATCCTTTTTATCTCCACGTATGATGGTTTACGGGGAATAAGGCTATGTGTAGCCTAACCTTTTCTTTAAGGCTGTATGGATTCATCTGCCAAAGCAAGGTTGGCTTTTTTCTTTGAGGAATGGCTGAAATTCAGCTAGCAGAGCCTTGTTATCCAGAAATGGGGGTGACAGCCAACCCTACGGGACAGAGTGATAAGGGACACTCATTCTCCCAATATACACACTTCTCTATCTGTTGTTATTCCTGACTTTCCCTTGTCTTTCAAATTGCCTATAGCTACCTCACTGTTCTCTTATATACTTGCCCTATCTCAATTGTTCACCTCCTCTGTCTCTTCCTCGTCCTCACTTGACATTAATTTCCAGCCAATTTCAATCATTAGATCATCTTTATTATGTGTCAGAAAATATAGTCAGTATCAAAGTGATCTGGCACACATTGTCCTCCCTGTCTGGAACAAGACTTAGATGAATACAGCATGCATGCATTTAATTTATTGTCAACCTATTGTTAAAATGAATAAGATATGTGACTTTTAGTACAGCGATTGTTATAGCTACATGTAATGTTTCTAGCAACTCAGGGAGACCTTGTTTTCTGGCATTTCTGGCAGTTTACTAAAAAATGGTGCAATGACCCAAAAAACACCCAGTTAGCTGTAGCAGTCCTGGGGGTAAAAATGCCATTTTGATGCGAGAGGTCACAGGAGAGTGCGAAAATGTATTCAAGCTAACATGCCAAAAAATGCAAATAACATCTCCGTACAACAGTGATGCACAGAAAGGGCATTTCAGGGCACATACTCAAATGCCAATCCTTGAAGCAGATGCACTACTATATTCTGGGCTCCACTTGTGTAATATCCAATAGATGCAGTGGTGGCTGGCCCATAGAGGGCACTAGGCCCCTCCTGCTCTACAAAAAAATGAATTGATTTTTTAATTGATTTTATTCACTCAATATTTTCATCCTTTGATTACAAATGTGTTGACAATGAGTAGCATTTAATGTATTTTCTGCAATAAAATGAACTAAAAGCAACAACTGCATTGACATATTTATCTTTTCTCTCATCTCTTCTCTGTCTCTGCCAAGGGGAGCCGCTTTCGAGGCGAGGAAAGCTGGTCTCGAAGGTTTACAGGTCTCATAGGAGATTGAGATTTACGAGCACCCATCGGTTCCATATACACACTTATTAAGAGGTTGCGCATGCAGCTTGCTCTGCTACATGGTGAAATACATAGGACCCCGGGACACTAAAGATATTACCCCAAACTACTCCCCTATTCTCTTCCTAAGTTTCGCCCGTAGTGTTTTTGAATGACAACCTACACATAGGACCACAACATGGAGCTGAACGTTGTTCTCAACTGTCAAATCTTTCAAACTAAATCAATTTAAGAAAAGATCACTTTCAGATGAACTTGTTAAACAACTTGGACTGCATCAGCACAATGTTACAGTTGACCATACAACCAGAGAGGGAAAGAATGCCATAGATGGTTTAACAAGGTTTGAGGTTGGTTAAAACTTCACAGCGTACTGCCTGTTGTGATGCTCAGGAACTATCCTGCTTTCCTTTCAACCTTTTCCAAATCAAATATAACAGATCAAGCCTGGTTAAATGCTGGAGCAAATGACCAAAAGCTGAAAATAAATAAATAAATAAAATAAAACTAAAATAATTATATATGTATATATAATATCTATTTATATATGTATTTTTTTTATTGTCCAGGATTTAATAAAATATCTGCTGCGGCTATACCACTGCTGCCCTAGCATGTTTTTTTTTTTATGTATGATTATGTAAAGACTCAATGGATAATCCGTTCAACACTGCAGCTGGAATTGCTCACCAGTTCAGTGCTGAACAGGCAAGGTTCTGTCTTGGCACGCAGTGTTTTGCCATTTAAGACAATTTGGATTGAAGGCCCAGTCTGCAGTGACCAAACCTCTTATCAGCAGAAAGAAAGGTGAGACTTGCCTTTGCTGAGGAGCATGTTGTGTGGACAGAGGAAAACTGGTCCAGAGTGCACTTTAGTGATGAGAGCAAATTCAATTTATTTGGGTCTGATGGGAAACATTAGGTTTGGCGTAGGACTGGGGAAAGACTGAACCCAAAGTCTGTAAAGAAGTCAGTTAAATTTGGAGGGGGAAGTGTCATGGTTTGGGGGATGTTTTCTGCAGCAGGAGTTGGGCCTCTTGTACAGCTACATGGCACGGTGAATGAAAATGTTTATGTGAACCTCCTTCGGCAGCATGCAATACCTTAACTACAATTGAAGAAACCCACACAGATATAAAGTGGTCAAGAGCACTGATTTATGAAGAATAAACCAGACAAAATATGGAGATACAAAGTTTTCGCCATACACTGCCGATGTGTGAATCACATGACCATGCCCATACATAGGTCACATGATGACAAGTGAGCCATCTCCATAACAACTGATTGAAATGTTGCTGTAGAGTAGAAGAGAGAGAGTTTAACTTGTTTTTCTTTTTTTGGATTAGATTAGATTATTACCCATTTTCCCCATTTGGATCCAGTATAATCATACTGTATATACCCAATGTGTTCGTCATACTGCTATTTCCAATGTCAAGAAAGAAATTCCAAGTTCCTGAAAAATATAATTTTATATTGCGATATTGATGAGTCGGATGATGAAGTCATTGAATTGAAGTAACCATTTACAAACCAAATAATCAGAGGGGATGGTCAGTTTTTGGCTAAGTAAGTGAATTAAATACAGGTTAAGTATTTTATCACATTGATGACCAAATAAATCCAATCATTCCAATATTGCCACAAATCATATGCACATATGCACATTGATTTGCAACATTGCCTGCAATGGCCTAATTCTACTGCAAATAGTGTATTAAAGACAAAGCCACCTCAGTAGAAACAGTATAATTTGTACTATTGATAGATCTCTATCGTTTAATGGTATATATCATGATGTCACCCAACCCTAACACTATATAGAGCTCCTCATGTCTACGTTGTTGGCAGTGAGATTGCTTGTCCAGAGCTGGATAAATACACCTCTCACAGCCGCCTTATCATGGTGGTTATAGACCCGTGCTTATTCCGCTCCCTGACAGCTACCTTTAGAGCTAACTAATAGCCCTGCCAGCCACCTTTAATTGGAAATCTATGGCTGCATTTATTTTAGAGCATAGCTGACAAGCACAAGTCTCTACATTTATGTATTATCAAACCAAAAACAATCAGTTACTGGAAGACGGGGCCTGATATTTCATGGACAATACCTTTATAAATACATAAGCAGGCAGAGAGAACAGGGCTAAAGAAGAGAGAGCGGGGAACAGGTGGTAGAGTGCATCAGATGAAAGCTCTTTGTTAGACGGGCAGCACCAAGAGGCATATTGTATGCTGCTAGCATGAGAGAGTCATAATATACAAGGACTCTTAGAGCTTCCTGTCTTAGAATAGATTTTAAGAATCAATCTCACACAAGTGGCTGCTGAGATATGTACTGTAACCCTGTACAATAAGCAGGACGACTTGTGTGTATGTGTATGTCACTCATTCAAAATGTGAAAAAGTGAAGGCAGATGCCAGTGCATTCCAGCATATTTGTATGTTTAGTGAAACAAACTGAAGAAACACAGAGCTTTGTCTTTATGTTCTTAACATGGACTTTTGGTGTAGGCATGTGGTTGCTAAGCTTCCTCTGAAACAAGTATAATGTAGCTATTGTAGTTGTACAGAGACAACCAAATAAAGTGCATTTGTGTAATTACAGTCAAAACCAAAATAGTTAGATGCGGAGTAGCAAATAGACTATTGATTCCCGACCAGAGATACTTGTACTCCAGGGGTTTCTTGGGAAAAATTGCTAAACATACATAGAGTAACAACCATTTTAAAATAAGTTCAAATGAACCCATCTGGAACAAGACAGGTGGTGTCAATGAGGGGTACTTGTCATCTGATAGGTTTGTGAGAGTAAAACCTGACAAGCCAGATGGTTTGTTACACAGAACCATCTAAGAAGCTGTAATTGCAAACTGTTTGGAAAAGGGCATGCACTTTCTAAAAACACTTGGCAGGTGACATGATGAACCGTCAGTCCATCAAACTCTTGCCAGTGAATCCTCTTTTTCTTCAAGAAAAGCCTTCATTTCTTTGCTCTTCTTGGGTACCTCGCTAAGGTTTACCTTACAGCAAGAAGTCTTCTCATAACTGATGTTAAAGCAGCATTAACACTAACTTCTTTAAGAGTCACCATTGTTGTTTTGAATGAACAGGCGCGGTCCTCACACACCTAAACCACACCCACCACCTGCCAGTAGCACCTCAGGAGGCTGATTGGTCAAGCCACAAACACGTTACTTGAAGCCCGAATACATAAACTTTCATGTGATCTCATGATCCTGCAGTTCTTGCATGCAAGCTGCCGTGCAAGTTACTGCAGGTGGGGGTATATCAGAAAAAAAGATGGACCAAATAAAGGCTGTCTAGAAGGAATAGCTGTACATTTTTCACTTTAAAAAGGCCAGGAAGGAGAGTGTGCATGCATGTAGATGGGCTACATTAATCTTCATCTGTTCATGATGATACACAAGGTCACCTGCGTCACATTGCTGTCATGGTGAAAGATCAGTAGGTGTTTTGGCCTAACTATTTGATTTAATGCAGTATGAATAGGGGCTTTGACCTACGTGTACAGTGTGTGTACTTGTGAAGTTGTGGATGCCTGCATGTGAATATGAGTGGGTGTGTGTCTAGGTCTATGTGATTTAAATCTGTACATGCAGGGGCCAATTAATCAGAAGGTGGTGTCACTATGAGAAGGGCTTATGCACATATTGCCCTCTCCCTTGGAAACAGGCTGCAGAATAAAGACTTTACCGTAACTATGAACAAGTTCCAGCTACCCCTTCTTCCTTTTCTCTTTCCATCTTCCAATCCTTGCATTCATCTTGCATTGCCATGCAGCAACCAAATTAATAAATTCATGGTCACAAATAAACACAGTGCCTTCATGCTGTTTTCACAGAGCCAGCCTGGCATTGTTCGTTCGACCACAAGGTTTTCTGCAAAATAAAACACACACACAAATAAAACTTTGCACTTTGGCTGCCCCTGAAAACTACAAAAACAAAACTCCTAATCTTGCAATCCAGTACCTTTTTTATCCTTCATCCTTGACTTAAATGCAAAGTGCAGGGCACGGCTTTAGAGGGCCAGGCATTTCACTAGCCCATACTTTGAAGGAGCAAAGTCCTTAACAATAGGTTTTCACTTTAATGACATACATTTTTTTTTTTATTCTTTACTTTGACGTGCAATACATCAGTGAGGTCATGCATGTTGTCAGGCTGCAGGAGGCTTTTGTGGGGGGATTGACAGTAAGTGATGAATTAACATGGTAATTGATAATTACTCAAAGATCAGTGGGGCCATTGTTTCTAAGACGGCTCAACATGTTTTCCCTCAGGTTTAGGTCAGCTCTAAAAGGAGAAATGTAATTGAGTGCCTTGTGGCTTAATTAACGAGCTTGCACTAATTAACAGAAAATGAATGAGGAAGGGGGCATACATTTTACTTCATATTCCTTTAAGAGCATACTCACACTGTCCTTCCGCACCGCGACCCGGGCTTTAGGGTACTTGTCCCCCCTCCCTCTCCCCCCGCGCCCCAGCCCCGTTTGTACTCACACTGCCAGGGCCTCGGCCAATGCTTCTTGCTGTCCATACGCCATCATGCTGTAACACGTCACACGCATTGATCGCGTGTGTGGCTTTGTTTACAAATCTTTCCACAGACCTCGGAGTTTTTGTGCGTCTTGTCGACTGTTTGAATATTTTCATCCGATCAAATCTGCAGTAAACACTCCACCTCCGCATCACATCAACGTGAACCTTTCACCGCCATTGTTGTTGTTGTTAAATGTCCGCGCATGGTCCGTCCTTCTATTTACATGTCTGAACAGGCGGACATAACGCTACTGCCGTAGGGCTCGTGCTCGTACACGTGCGCACGCTCGTGCTCGTACATGTGCAAACGGCTCCGCTAAAGCCCACCTCTTTCAAGCGGGCCGTGGACGACCCACTGGCCGCAGTTATGCGCGGAACGGGTGCACTCACACTGCTTAAAGGTACTAGGCTTTAGCTGAAAAAACGGTTTTGGCCCCGGCCAGAAGGACAGTGTGAGTACGCCCTAAGTCAGCTCTGAACACAAGCAACTAATGCTCGGTGTGTTGTTTAATTATTGTGTTCATCAGTGAAAAATTTGAATAATTTTGCTAATTGCGGAGATGTTTTTAGGCAAAAAAAAAGTGAGTGAGTCAGAAGATATGAAAGAAAATCAAAAAAAATTTCATGGTAGCTGTAGTTTTTTACATACTAAAATTTTTGTTTAACTATTTCAGAAGGAAATGAGATATTGCAGTGCATCAGAAGCATGTGGAAAAATGGCTAGCCAGGAGTTGACACCAGGACTTTCCATCCTTATCTTTTTGGTCCTCATGTATTTCTCCATCCTTAAATGTAATACCCATCCTCTAATTCTGATACCCCCGGGGTTGCTTCCTCTTTCAATCAGGCCACTAGTGCTTCTTGTCTGTCATCTAATCTGGCAGAGGTGTTATCAAGATAATGACAGACACAATTTCTTCTGCCTCTAATGACGGGTAAATAATGCCATCACATCAAACCATGCGCCAGATGAAAGCAAAGCCACAGTGCAGATAAAAGAGGAGAGGACGGCTATGCAGCTGTTTGTCAACTAAGGACAGGGGTGTCTGTCTGTCTCTCTTATCTCTGCCTCTCTCCACGACATGTTTGTTCTTCATGTGCCCGCCTCTGCCTCTGATGTCAAAAGGAATGAAAACTGGGTGTTCGTCATCAGGATCCAGGAGACCGTTGGAGCGCTCAACAGGGCCTCCCATGCGCGCAATTTCCATTTCAAAGCCATCTCCTTTAACCGTTATAATTCCATCTAAGGCAATTGTTAAAATGAACATTCCTAACTGCTGACTAGGACAAAGATATTTTGAAAAAAGAGAGGGAGATGTATGCATCTATAATGAAGTGGAGAGAAGGTAGGACGAGAACGATCAAAGGTATGGTAATGCCTATGGTGAAAAGGATGAGAACTTGCAGGGTCTCTGGAATAAGGGGGTGCAGGGAAGAGACTCAGCAACCAAAAATGACGTCTTCTGGGAAAGGTGTGAGGAAGGAAGCTGGTGGGGGGACGGAGAAGGAGGAGATATTTATACAGTTAGGTTACACCAGGGCTATAGATAGGCTGCTCCAGAAATCACCTGAGATACAGTCCAGGAGAGGCACCTGGGAGCTTTCCGGCTTTTTAATTCCCCTCTGCGCCAACTCAACTCCACTTTGAGCATGCAGTTGAGTTCCTTCGTCTCCGATAAATCATTGATACTCCACTCGTCAAAAGCAGATAAAAGTGAAGCTATGTTGTTAGGGAAGAGTTCTGATGCTGTCAAAGTAGCGACCATGCTTTAAAAACGGTAGACCTTAATGAGAAATCCAGGCGCTTTCAAAAGTTTTACAAGAACTACAAAGTGATTTAGAAAGAGACTGTTAACATTTATAGTCTCCCTCCTCCTCACCTCTTGTCTTATTATGACAATAAAGTTTGATTCCCTTTTCGCCTCATTTTCTCCATCTATTTTTTGTATGAGCTTTTGACTCTCCTGCTATTATTTCCTCAATTTCTATCATTTATTTATTGTCGGCAGGTGGATGGGTTTGGAGGCAGGCCGCAGAGCAAAATATCAAGAGTCATGAAACATTTACAACTATCTTTGGAGTAAAAAAAAAATACAATAATACGTTTTGGTTTGTTTATTTGACAATTCAAGACACTTTCATGGTTGTGTGTACATGCACATTTAAAATAGTGTATGTGTGTGTGTGTTAGTGGCATATAAAAGCACTACAAAACATGAATATACATAAAATTAAAGTTGTTCTGTCAGCATCTGAAATGCATCATGCTGAATCCAGGAACCAAGTCTATGCACCGATCCAATACCCTGTAATTTAGCCCAAAAAAGTCTAATATTTATTGACGCTTTATACACAGCACATTGCACTGTGCTGCCACTGGCAACTACTGCTACTGCTTTTAGAACTGCGAAAAATAATTAATTCCAGTTTGGTCCGCTTTGACAGTGTCTTCAGTGTTAGTAAGAATGTTAGCAAAATGTTTGACTGACTGTCGAACTAGATAAGCTATATACGGTGTATATAAATATATAGACCACAATACCAGGATGATCTAGCATGATAAAAGTGGCATTGAATTAAGCTGGATGCAACACGTTTCCAAATTTCCCTATCAAGGATCAGTAACTGGCCAAGAACTTGAAATGCATCTATTGAAACAGTAGCTTACGATGAATAACAACGATGAGCGCCATTATAGTATATTTGGATTCAGGTCTTATTTCGTTGACGAAAGGTCACAAAGCTTGTTTAGACGTTCTCTGAGAACAAGATCATTTGCACAGTGTATATGATCCAAAGACTGTATAATAAATGGATGTAGCATCTACGTCAAGGTCTATTCTGTCAACTTGATCCAACTGTACTCACCTATGGGAGTCGCCATCTTGTCAGACTTTGACTCCGCCTCATTTCCTCTCAACAAAAAAGGTCATTGATGTGACGTTGGGGGGAAACACGTCCATCTGGCTGACATATGCTGAATCACCCACATTAGCACCACTGCCTGGGAGCTAGGCTAACAGAACACACTACTAGATTTTTTCCGGGACCGGGAGGGGGCAGGAGTCTTTGTTTGTCTTTGCTTTCAACGGGAACAGGATATTTTAGAGGGTAAAGACCGACACAGGAGGTCAGTCTCTAGTAGAGTCAAGTGAGTAGAGTCAATGTGCCATCGATAGTAGGCTATATTGCAAGTCATGCTGCAAATGTGGCTATTTAATTAGCTGGCATACCAGCACAACCACATTGTGTTCCCGAACCATGAAGGTCGAGATGAAGGAGTTAGCATGCTAATCCTGACAACTAGCCTCCAAATCTTAGTGACTCAAGAGGCTGCGCCCCTAATTATTCATAATTTCACTCATTCATTCATCTTCAACCGGATGTCGCGGGGAGCTGGAGCCAATCCCAGCTGACATTGGGCATGAGGCGGGGTACACCCTGGACAGGACGCCAGTCTTTTGCAGGGCACATAGAGACGAACAGAGACAGACAACCATTCACACCTACGGGCAATTTTAGAGTCATCAATTAACCTGACACGAGCATATCTTTGGACTGTGAGAGGAAACCGGAGGACCCGGAGAAAACGGGGAGAACATGCAAACTCCACACAGAAGGGCCCCAGCCGGGATTCAAACCAGGAACCCTCTCGCTGTGAGGCAACAGTGCTAACCACCACAGCACCCTGTAGCCTCCCCTCAGTGTTGTCAAGGAGATATGACCTAAACATACACACTAGAATGTTTTTTGTTCCAGGCCTTCAATAGGTTTAATTATGAAGTGAAAACTGCCTGTTTAACATGGGGGTCAATGAAAAATTTCTATATAATGAAACTTGCACCTAGTGGCTACTCAGCAAACTTTTGGCACTCCCTTATTGGATTATCCAGTAAGTCGCTCTGGTGGGGGCTTGATATTATCACAGCCACCTATTCACTCTTAATATCTCTGTCTAGTCAAAGAAATTCGTAAGCCACAAAAAACAACAGAAATATAAAGTTAAGATTGAGAGGTATCACCACAGATGAAAATAACTGATCACATGTCAGCACTATATGACAATACCTACGAGCTCTACATTCATGTTTTTATAACCTCTGACGTGAAAATTGCAAGGCCTTTCATCTCTCTCAGCTGGAGTTATAGTGAGTCAACAGACACAATCTGTTTCTCTTCTCCTTCATCTCCATCGTTCTTGTTTAATTTTTCCTCACATCTACAATTAATGCATTTATTTCCAGGCTTCCTCTTGTTCTTCAAAGACATTCACTGGGGACACAGCTGTCGCTCCAACCATCAAAGTCCTCCTTCAATCCTCTGTCTGCCCTCTACCTCATTTCTTACTCTCTCCTTTCTTCGTACTCTCCGAGAGCTTTGTGTTTTACTTTGCTATAACAATGTAACAATGACAGCTTGAAAGTTCCCTTAATTTCTATCCATCCTAAAACAATGGTAAATGTATAACAGAAATCAGATGCAAAGTAAGCAAGGTCAGTTTCCCAGCTCTTCATTTTGTTTGGTTGTCTGCAATCATCCTTTCATCTTCCCCCAGGATGCTGGCTGAGTGATACAGGTGCACACAGCAAACACTCATTCATCTCCCGGTTATTATTTAAGCCATGATACCTGACTCTCCAGTACCACACTGCTCTCCAGAGCAGGGCACTCTGGGATATGACTAATGCTTTCTCCAAGCGTTGTGATTTGTCTAATCTGCCCTGCCTTCTGGGATGTGAGTAAGACTTCCTTGAATGTTTCCTGAGCATGCCCACAGCTGGTTTCGACCTGGTTGGCTTGCTGAAATCTCCCACCCTACTTCATATACAGTGTCCCTTATATCCTCCTCTCCGTGTTTGTATGTGGTTTGCCTCTCAATCTCTCTTGCTTCATTGCTTGAAACACAGATGAAGAGATGCAGAGTAAAATGTACTGTAGTTTGAGGGAAGTAGAGAGGAACATATTATATTTCACCTAGTAGGAGCAGTACATCATTATCACTAACAACCAAGGCTGTTGTTTACTCTGCATGTGTATACTCTGGTAGTTGTATATTAGTCATTCCTTTTTTAATCATGTTATTTCCAAGTAAAGAATACTTCCAGGTACAAATGTTTGTCTCCTAGGAGATCTTTCTTTTCATTTAGCCAAATATTGTTTTTTTAGTTAATCAGAGACAAGAAATTTTATTTTCATGAGGGATTTCTTTATGTTCTTGAAAGTAGAGGAGGATATGAGCTGTATGCGAGAATGCAAATGCCCCTACCATTATATTAGGGGGTGGGGTCAAGTTAATTTTCTTTAATTGTATTTTCTTTTAGTAAACAACCTAAATAGCCTTGTGTTATTTATCTTATTTGCACGACGGCATGTACATTCGGTTGGAGATTGACTTGTTCAAAGATCGTTTGTTTAAGTGTTTGGGAAGAGGCTCCACTCCTAACAGGAAAACGAAACTGAAACTGAGCAGGATCCTTTATTAATTTCCTTGTGAAGATGATTCTCTCCTAAGAAAAACAACTAAAACAGAATTAAACAAACTGAAATTCTTTATTTATTTTGTTGTGCTTGAAGCCGAAAAGTTATTTTTGATTTAACTTTGGGCTCTTTTTGTTGGTGAACATCATTTGGACCTTTTGGACAATTATTTAAAAGACATATTCTGATTCTGATATTCCAAATCCGTTGGACGGTACATTACCGGTACAAAGTCTGTGTAATGTCCGATAGAGCTCATTTGTGAATATAGCAGATCATTGTCCACATAATTCACAGTGAGCCTGTTGGCATGTTCATGAGGTTTTTATCATGAAAGGGTGAAGAAGAAGGGTGATTTACATAAAGAGGGCAACGTAAATGTCTAACCTGAGAGATGATAAGATTGCGTAACTTCTGTTGGCAAGGGCTGACGCCAAAATTGTCAAGTAAGTTCAAGGATCTGTCTGACATACTGTATGTCTGACCTCCACAGCATTTGTGTATGTATTCTGTGTCAGAAGAACCATTACATTTAGGCAAAATATATCAATATCTTTTAAAAGGTGACAGCCTTGTTTTATTTATAATCCATTACATTTCATTTAGCTGACGCTTTATTCAACAATTAGGGTACAAACAAATTATTAAGTAAGTGTGGTAGTTTTAAATAAGCCGATCTAGAGAGTAATTCATATACATGCTTTTTTTTTTCAAATCATCTTGTTAGCCAAGGTGCAGTGATGCGTTTTTAGCCTGCAGCGGAAGATGTGTAGATTTTCTGCCATCCGAATGTCGATGGGGAGCTTGTTCCACCATTTGGGAGTCAGGACAGCAAAACGTCGTGACTTAGTCAAGTGTTCCTCTCAGTGAGGGAGCATCAAGCCGATTTGCCGATGCAGAGCGGAGAGAGCGGGCTGGGGTGTAAAGTTTAATCATGTCCTGGATGTAAGCTGGGCCTGATTCTTTAATAGCACGATAAGCAAGTGCTAGTGTCTTGAAATGGATGTGAGCAGCTACAGGAAGCCAGTGAAGGAAGTGGAGGAGTGGTTTAGTGTGAGAGAACTTTTGGTTGAAGACCAGTCGAGCCGCTGCATTCTGGATGAGCTGCAGAGGTTGGATGGCACAGCCAGGAGGGAATTACAATAGTCAAGGTGTGAGATGACAAGAGCTTGGACCAGAACCTTTGCTGCCTTCTGGGTCAGAAGAGGACGTATCCTCCTGATGTTGTGAAACATGTATCAGTTGTTGCAGCAATGTCGCGGTAAGGGAGAGTTAGTTGTCAAGAGTCACACCCAGGTTCCTTGCAGTCTGGGTGCGGGCTACCACAGAGTTGTCAAGGGTGAAAGTAAGGTCTTGTGGGGAGAGCCTTTCCCAGGAAGGAAAAGCAACTCTGTCTTGTCTAGGTTGAGTTTCAGGTGGTGTGCGGACATACAATGAGAAATGTCAGTCAGACAGGCAGAGATCCGTTCTGACTGAGGAAAAAAGAGAGTAACTTGATGTGTGAGTTTAGGGTGAGCAGCTCTCTGATTCTCAATCACCGCTTTGTCACACCCCTTACCCTTGGCTTACTCACAGCCAAATTTTTTTCTCAGTTACAATATGATGGGTCACTGAAGCAATGTAGCATTGAATCACTTCCATCAAACTTCATGAAAGAGAACAATGAGGGCAAAACTTCCTCATCTCATCTTCAACCGCTTATCCGGGGTCGGGTCGCGGGGGCAGCAGCTCTAGCAGGGGACCCCAAACTTCCCTTTCCTGTGCCACATTAACCAGCTGTAACTGGGGGATCCCGATGCGTTCCCAGGCCAGTGTGGAGATATATAATCTCTCCACCTAGTCCTGGGTCTTTCCCATGGCCTCCTTCCAGCTGGACGTTCCTGGAACACCTCCCTAGGGAGGTGCCCAGGGGGCATCCTTACTAGATGCCCGAACCACCTCAACTGGCTCCTTTCAACACAAAGGAGCAACGGCTCTACTAAAAGGTTCCTCACGGATGGCTGAACTTCTCACCCTATCTCTAAGGGAGACCCCAGCCAACCTCCTGAGAAAACCCATTTCTGCCACTTGTACCTCGTTCTTTCGGTCATGACCCAGCTTTCATGACCATAGGTGAGGGTAGGAACGAAGATTGGCCGATAGATCGAGAGGTTTGCCTTCCAGCTCACCTCTCTTTTCATCACAACGGTGCGGTAAAGTGACTGCATTAACGCCCCCGCTGCTCCGATTCTCCGGCCAAACTCCCGCTCCATCGTTCCCTCACTCGTGAAACAGATCCCGAGTTACTTGAACTCCTTCACTTTGGGTAAGGACTCATTCCCTACCTGGAGTAAGCAATCCACCGGTTTCCTGCTGAGAGCCATGGCCTCAGATTTAGAGATCGGATTCATTCTCGGTGGGGGTTGGCCTCCGCCAGGGGTGCGCTTGTCACCAAACCTGTTTGTGATTTTCATGGACAGGATATCAAGGTGTACTGTCCTGCTGTATTTACAGGCGTGTGAACTAACCATAGACACTTGCCTCGTTCATAGACTTACAGAGGTGCATCTCCTCACTTCCCAGTGATGCACTACAGAATGAAACACACAACAAACAGCAGATAAAATAATGCCTTACAGCAGCATGTTAATTCCCTTTTTTTGGGACATATCTGGATGCCTGCAGCATGAACACAGCTACCATATCCTTTTTTGATAGTGTGATAACAGTGGTGTTGTATGAATTTGAGGCTGTTTGCTATGTCATCTGTTTGCGGTCGTTTGTTTGCTTGTGCATACAGGAAAGGTCAAACTAAATGACTTGTGGCATCTCTCAAGGGAATTTGGTCATCAGGTATATGCATACACACACACCCTCACACACCCTATAAATTCATCCATACCTGTGTGAAGTCTTGTATATAAATCTCTGAAACGCTATCACCTTGACTGGGATAACCGGATCTGAATTCACAGCACTCAGTCCAACTTTGGAGGTACAAGCCCTCGCACTGCTTTAGCACCATAATGCTATGGTGCTAAAAGCTTTTGGACGTCTTGTTGATAAAAGTCAGTTGGGAGAAACACGGCGATGTGAGTCACCATTGGGACTTAGAGAGAAATGTATCCCTGTAACTGTTTGAAGTCATGAAATATTGAGTGTGATGGTATCAAATTGCAGAGAAATACAGGTCTCAGGACAGAACAGGAGCAATCTATAAAGAGATTGGATGATTCAGTTTTGATAATATCTCCAAGCAAGTGAGTAATAGGCAATAAAGTTCAGCCCCAGTGACAGATAGGGATGATATCTGTATCTTGCATCATGCCTCCTCTTGTGTGCAATCCCAAGGCTGGGAAATGTTTTCCCCTCTTATTCAATCATCTCGCAGCCAAATGGTTAAATACAAATTGAGTTGTGAATGTAAATTTGAGTCAGAAGTGTTGCATAATGAACACTCTACAGTGTCCCTTAACCTTAGGGCTACATGGGTATTTTTCCGCTAACCTACAGGGTCTTGTTTCCATTCTGTGCTCATGTTGAGTGATTACCCGTGGCAGCTTGACCAATCCTAGTCACAATAGCTTGCAGGTATAGCAGCATTTCATCCATCAAACTTTCTTTTTTTATTTTTCTATTTTTTCCCCATTAATCCCTATTATTGCTTTGGGAACTGGAGCTGGGATTGCATTGATTTGAATCATAACCTTTTGTACATTTCTTCAGCTTATAGTGGAAGCTGACAATAGTGAGCTGGTTTCCAGAGATCTAGTAAGTAAAAGTATAATTAGCTGGAAGATGAAGAATTTTATTTCCAAGACAAATGTGTTGAGGCAGAATGTTGTGAAAACCATTCATTTTGTCTGTGGGCGATATCATATAATGGTTATTATTATTATTATTTTTTAAATAATTCTAATCAGGTTTTTCTCTGTTTGATGCTATATCTCACTGTTTTTTTCCCTACCACCTTTCTGAAAATATGCAGGGCTTCCCACACAAAATGTATGAGTTAAGGTGGTGGAGAAACAATTATGTATTAAACACTTAATATTACATAATAATACAATATTGTTATACATGAATAATACTCCTTTCAAAATAATATCTGGAACACGAACAATAAAAAAATATATAAATAAAGTGCTAAACAGCATCTTTAACAAAGAACAACTCTGTTGTAATTAAACTATTTCACAGGTAAACCATTTATGCTGATTCTCATGCACATACATTAGTCATTTGAGTGTACATACGATGACACTACATGTGTACGTGTTTTACCAGAGGAGAAGAAGAAGCAGAAGAGGTGCTAACTGTAGCCAGGTATCTGACAGCTAACTGCAGTTACCTACTGTCAGGGGCGGAGTGAGACACAAAAACCCACTGGGCACAACAGGCCCAAACCCATCCCCTCCACCAGGACAGGGGGGTGTCTCTGTGTATGTGTGTGTGCGTGTGTGTGTGTGTGTAAAACTCGCGGTGCAGACCGTGATATGACGACACCGCCCCACTGAGGAGGAACTATGAAGAGCTCAGCTCAAATGTTTTGCTAATTCGCAACAATGTCAAAGCTTGAGCTAACCGTTTTCCTGTCAACTCACGTGCATCACTAGTTGACGCCTGGTTGTTTCAGAATAAATCTGTGATTCTTGACCATTTTGATGCACTCTCCTCCAGCATCTGCTTCTTCTGCTGGCCTTTTCAGTACCTCCTTTCTCCTTTCTCTTCTTGCCCTCCATCCGGTGTAACTGAGCAAATCAAACACGCAAATCCGATTCCTTTTCGACTGCAAGAAGATCCTCTACTCCAATCTTGCCCGCTTTCTCTCTGTCTGACAGCCGCTCATTCATCCCCATTAGTTCATTGGGTAAACGCGAAGCGATCATTGGAGCGATACGCAGTTCCCATTTCCCATGAGGCTTTGCTTCGACCATTCTACATTAATTTATGACGTAAAAACGAATTCAATCGTTAGCCATTTTATATTTGTGGTCATGAAAGTTATGTAATGTCTGAATAAAAATAATTAGATCAAGATAGGAGACTAAACAAAAATCAGTAGGCTGGATTAATGAGTGTGTGACACTGTAACAACCATGAGTGAGATGTAGAGACAACATGTTTTATATATAGTGGTTGGACTCTCTGTTTCTACAGTTTATAGAGATTTCTGTGATTTTCACAGGAACGTGCTTGATTCTGAAGAGTTTTAACTCAATGGGCTGGTCATGAACATCACACGGCTGCACAGGGCAGTCACTTGGGCTTATTGGCCACCGTGTCCCGATGGCCACTTCGCCCTTACCTACTGTTACTCGCTTTTGAAAAAAAATTAGCCGTGGACTTTTACAGCTCGCAATTGGGAGACACAACCATTGTCAACAAAACCACACTTTAACACCATCAAAATTTCAATAATTTATTTGGGATTTACATTGAAATTAATATCAGCATCAGTACATCCTTTAACCGCCCTCCTGAGTGCCTGGTTTATATCAAAAACGGGTTCACTGCTCTGTTTGTTTACAGGATGCAGGACGCACCCGCTTCAAAGTGATGGCGATCGCTCTTTCTTAAACACATTAGTAGTCCGCTGGTGCTCGGGACATTTACCTGTTTTTAAGGTGCATATTTTACAGCATTTTCCACAAATTCTATGAATAAGTGTGGCCAGTTGACGCGACAGTCTGATGCCCAGTTGCTGTTAGGACACGGTGTAACACGGTGAATATTGCTCATATAACCTTCTAAAATGTAAATATATTTTTGGAAGATTTTGGTTAAGGTGGCATGTGTTGCCTAGGCGGTCGCCTAACCCTAAAAGTGCTGCGGGAAACCCTGGTATGTCATATAATGAAGTGGCATTTAAACCGTATATAGTTTTCTCTGCTTTTCTGCTTGTGTGTGCAAACTGTAGTTGTTTTGGCTTCTGTCAATGAAAATAGTATATACCTGGGTGAATGTCTTTGTTCGCGTGTGTCCGTGCTGTCCGTCAGTCTTTCTCAGTGACCTGTAATTGCTGAAAGTAAGTGAACCCTTCACAGATAAATCCCACTGCAACATTGTTCTTTACCCTGCCACGGGCCACCTTGTGCTCCACTTATTCTCTCACAAGTCCCCCGCCAAACACACACACACACACACACACACACAGACACACACACACACACACACAGTTACCTCTCCCTTTACTGAACCCTGTAATCCCCTGCCCATACTTCTAAACAGAACACAGCAACACAAAGTCATACCCTCCACGCTGTGCCGACTGGTAAAAACCACAGGGAGTCCCCTGACCTCATGCCAGCTCGCTCCATCTCCCCAAGTCTGAACTGCAGCAGGAGGACACAGTCACTTGTTCCCCACAGCCAACACTCCTGCACCCAGCAACACTCACACAATCAGACGCGCGCAAACACGTTGATGACTCTTGCTTGTCTTCAGTATGGTGGAACTGCAGTGTATGCTGCCAAAATGCCACTCAGTCTCTTATGACTGCTTCCTAAGGAGTTAGAAGGTCAGCTACTTACTTTTTTGCAGTTTAGTCAGTGTGAAAAACAACATTAATTCTTGACTACTAACTTTAACTTGCGGCAGGTTTTTTAAGCTAAATTTAAAACATTAAAGGTTGAAGTATTTAGAATGCCAGGTTCATACTTATATTTTGGGTTTCTACTAGAACATAATTAATGACACAAATGATTTACATGCTTTAATGTTCAAAGAACATACTATGTTTCTCACACTCTCTATAACTCTATCCACTCTTTGTCTGAAATGCTCCATTTTAGCGCCTGTCGCTTTAAGCCCCCTCCCGATAAAGTCGAGCCTGCGCCGTCTTGGCAGCCGGGTTATGACTGTAATGGCATTGTAGCTGCACTTTCTACCTAAATATAGTATAGTTGTGACATCACAACTATACTATACGGCCGTGTGCCTTATAAAGTATAATATGTGTGTGCATTTCTCTGTGGATGAAGCGTTTTTAAACTTTCAATGTGTTCATATAGCTTAATCGACCTGCTTCAATAAAAAAAGACATTGAAACATCACTTTTTACAATATGAGACCTTTTCAAGTTTGTTGTAATAACCAGACCCTTGTAAGGTCTTTATGGTGTGAGATTTCATAAGTAACTGTATTGCTTCTGCACAAGGGAGATTCCTTTATGTGACAACTCAAAAGGAGAGCAGCATTAAGAATAAAAACGAAAAGCAGTTGGCTCTTTAAATTTATGCAGTCACGGCAATATCCTCACATGCAAATCAATTTTTTTGCACCAGCTCTTGAAATTTGTTGTTCCAAACAAAACCTTTTTCCGAGGTGATTGATTAAATGACAAGGTTGTTTTTACACAGATCATAGGGTATGGTGCCATTTTTACGCTTTTTGGTCTTAAAATAAACTTTTATAACTTTTAGAATTTATGTCTGACTGTTCAGACCACCTGATATCACAGTGTCGTAGCTTTAGTTAGAAGAGGGACATCAATATGCTTCCAAAATCATTTTACATGTTTATTTCTGCATTTTTCTGATATACTATATATATATATATATAAATATTCTGATTTTTGGCATTTTATTGATCGACATTTGCTGTAGTACAATGTTGAATTGAACTACAACTTTTAACAGAAGTGAGTCTACAGTATATTAAGTAAGCATAATGTGTGTTCCATGTGTTGTCTTTAATTCCACATGTCAAGTCAAATTAAGTGTACAATATAGTATTATTATTAAATTAATTAAAACTTTTGACACAGGATCAGACTTTAACAAAATCAGTACATGACCTTCAATTAATTTCTCTGCACCAGAGTTGAAAACTGTTCCATACATAGGTATATTTACAGACAACATTTTATTTATTTATGAGTGATGAATTGTAATATTATTTCTATTTGCATTTCAGCCAACATTTTGTGTAACTGATATTTTAATTGTATCCTGAATTATGCACTTTTAAGCACTTTTTAAAATTCCAATATGAGAGCAATAAATTAACCATTGATCATTGATCTTTCTGACATTTAATAATGATGGTTGAGATATCACTGCGATAAGGCATGTGACGAAACTGAAACTTATCAGAGATCCTTTATAATTGAGTTAGAGAAGATGATTCACTCCTACAAGAAACATCTTAAACAATTGTGTTGTCTTTTAAAGCATAAAGTGATTTTTGATTTAACTTTGGACTGTTTCTGTCGGAGAAAATAATTTGGACCTTTTGGACAATTATTTAAAAGACATTTTCTGATGCCGAGTGTAGGTCATTGTGCAATACACTGATTTAAACTGAGTTTGCATTGTGGCTCTAATTATTGCTTGTATAATTGTGATCCTTCCTAACACTGATTCATCTATCCATGTGGGGATTGACCCTTCAATATGAACCTAACCATTAAATTGTCTGATTAAACACTGACTGGCACGCTAAGAAAAGAACATTCAGGCAGTCTCCTACAGTGTGTTGGAAACACATGAAAACCATGATTCCTTAAATTTTTTTGTCATTGCTTCTCATTGACAGTTCCAATGAGTGGTGGAGCATGCACAGGTATTATTAAGCAAACATATGTTTAAGGTTTCTGTTTCTAGGGGAGGAAATTAGGAGTATTTTCTAAACAAATGCCATGCAGTGTTCCCCATTAAAGATTCTAAATATTGAGGTTAAAAGTCCCAGCAGTGAAGGGGAAAAGCTGAGGAGGATACAAACTGCTTGTCAAGGAGCTCATCAGGCACAAACAGCGGAGACAGACGATCTCACTGGGCCCTTCAGTACAGATCACAGAGCTTACAGAGAGTAATGATAGGAGTCAGAGAGAGACAGATACCCTTTTACAGTGAAGAAAAGAATCAGAAAAAAAACCCACTTTTCTTGGTGTAAATAGGACATCATGTGTTATCTTAATCGGCTTGGCTAATAACATTATAACCACATAGTAGATGTTGACAGCATTATTTTCAAGCCCAGATATACCACCTGACATCAAAGAACTAATAGCGCCCAAAAAACTTGCACTTTAACACACCACAAAGACTAGAGGTCAATGTTTGACGTGCAAGTGCATTCTGTGCCTGAATGTTAGGAAATAACCATCCATACCAGCAGGAGGATTGACTCCAACCTGCTGCCCTTTGCTTCATGTCGCCTCCTTTCTCCCCCCCCCCCTTTTCTCTCTTGAGCTGTGCTATAATAAATGCAAAAAAATCATCAAAAAAGGGAAACTGGAAGACTGAGAGGACAGAATCAAAACAGTAATAAGCCAGTTAGCACCTTTAAAACACAACCAGATGGTGAAAGAACATATTATAGCATGCAAAGGTGATCAATGAAGAAAATTAATCTTAGTTTGAAAGTTTGTTTCTTTTCTTCTAAGTAAGAAGACTCGTAAGTTACTAAGAGTGAATCAAACAATCTTAAATAAGCTTCTGCCCACAATCCACATGTAATTGTGTAAACATTTTAGAATCTTGTAATGATACTGAGCTTTTAAGAAGGTTTCCCTTCTTTTTTCGATTGTGCAGTTATCCTGACTCTGAAATTTCCTTCAATAATGTCCTTTCTTTCATGCACAAGTTGGACATGAAGTAAAAGCTGTTCAGTGTCTATACCTTAGTATCAGCCACGGTAATTGTAGTTTAATCACGAGGCTTCTTACATGGACATGGTCTTAGCCAATCTCAGCTGACATCGGGCGTGAGGCGGGGTACATCCTGGACAGGACGCCATTCACACTCACGTTCACACCTACGGGCAATTTAGAGTAATCAATTAACCTAACACATGCATGTCTTTGGACTGTGGGAGGAAGCCGGAGAACCCGGAGAGAACCAACGCAGACACGGCGAGAACATACAAACTCAACACCACCGTGCCGCTCCCCAAAACAGCCAAAGACAGTCAACCATAGTTTCATTAAACATGACCTCATCTATAGCAACAGCGTCAACTCCGCCCTTTCTCTAATTGAGAGGACTACATTTTTTTTAGAAAGGAACTTTTAATGCTATTTAGGAGTCATCCGAGTTGTAAGATAATGTGTTTATTGAATATGGGCCCAGGTGTGTCAGGGACCTTACCTTCTCAACAAAACCATTATCAAATTAACCAGTTAAGGGGGAAATGGTATGATTTAAGTGTTAACAAATTAACTAATCACATTATGTATTATCAATTAGGCTAATTAACTTCTTGTTAAAAAGGTCATCATGCCAATATCTACAGGATTTTATTAAACTTTGGCGGGGGTTTAATACCTGTTAAAGTAAGGGATGCAATTCTCTGTCATTTGAGAAGAATACAATTTATTTATATCAATCTAAATAAAATGGCCAGCGGTCACCATATCTGCTCATTACAGATACCAACTTAAATCATCTCACCAGACTCACCAGGTGTGAAGAGGAATCCAAGAGGACAAAGGGTTGTGTCTCACGGCTCTAGAGCAGCTCCACTCAGACGTGCAGAACACCAGGCTTTTTTCAGGGCAGGGCTGGACGAAGCGGGTCATCAGAGGCTCAGACGGCTGGGATGCAGTCCAACAGTCTCTTGAGAGGGGACGCTGACACAGTTACCTTGGTAACAGGTTTCAAAGCATTGAGAGTTACATCTTATATAAAAGCCTTATAAAGAGTCGTACTGGATTCCTCAACAGAGACAGCTTTTAGAGTTAGGTGATGAGAGTCAGTTGGTCTCTTTTTTTGTCATATACAGTCATACATATTCTAGCTTGTACATTTTCTCTACATTTAACTTCTCTGATTTCATTTTCCGTGAATTTTATTTTACCTGTATTCTTAGATCTATGTCATATATATTAAACTAAGAGTTTATTTTTTTACTGTTTATTGTTTTTTTTTATACTTTCTGTATTTATTTAGCTAAGAGTTTATTGGTTATTTTATACTGTATTTTTTATACCTCCCTTGTGTTTTTGTAAGCTGCTGGAAATTCACTTTCCTTGGAGGAGTCATCCCAAACGGATCAATAAAGAGAAGTCTAAGTCTAAGTCTTTTTGCAAGCTCTTGGCGAATACTGAATTTTGATACAAACTTAGTAATCGTAACTTCGCCCTGTTGACTAAAGCTTAATTTAACCGGCCAAGATAAAGTAAGCTCGTCCCAAATACATGAGCACTAACTCTAAACAACATTTGACCGATCTTATAAAATAATTTAGTCAAATTAGACACCGGACTTCATAGAAACAAAAGTCCCGCACACTTAGTTACACAGAAAAACTTACTGTAAGGATAAAGAGGAAAACAAAACCAGATAGAGGGTACAAAAGACAAAAGTAGAACTGAGAGGACTAGACTTGGACACACCTAAAATAAATTATTATTTTTGATTTTACCTTCTTCATGACAATATTGTGTTTGAATACTTTTACAGACTTTGTATGAAAACTACAATATTAAAATATATATGTAATTTGGCTGTAGTTGGTCGTAGAAAGATCAGAGTTGTTCAAACAACACATATTTCTTTACAGATTAATAAAAATCCACATTATAACACAGTTTGCACTTCCTTTGATAGTTGTTTTAGAATATATAAAAGTGTTTCTCTTGGTCTTCTTCTTATCTGATAAAGTCTCACAGGTTTGCTGGAATGCGGGGCCTCTTGAGGGCAATACAATGTCTCTCAGAAGGGGAGAGGGAGAGTGTCTCTTTTTATTTAAATCTTTAATCTAACTCTTTTCATAAGGGAGTCCCACAAACTACAAATCTCCTTCACTCTGTAATCAGTTCCAGCTGATTCTTTTAAGATTACATCTATATGCACATCTTAGACCATTACGAAACAGCTGTGCAGTGTGTAGGGAGCTGTATTTCCATCTTTTGAATCCGAGTGTTGGTATTTACCAAGACATGAAACGTGAAATACATGTTGAATGGATGTCTTTAATTTCCTGTCATGCATTGGATTTGTGTGTGAAAGATGAAACCCCAGAACGAGAGACTCTATACATCTCCGCCCTGTAAGGCGGATCCTCTCGTTGTTGTCCTTTTTAATTCAGCTGTGCATCCCTTATGGGCCGTTATTTTGATGCAAATTCAACACAACAAAGTACTCTCTGTGAAGATTTTTGGCAAGCAACTCTGATGAACAAGAAAGAAAGTGTAAAGTGCTGAGCCATGCTTTTTCAGGGTCCTAATTGGGAAGCACACGGTGACAAAGCTGAATGAGTGGTGTTATCTGCACTGTTTTTTTTTATTGATTCTTTTAGTGCAAAAGTGTGTGTAATAGGCTATATAGTTTTTTTCCTCTGAGAAAATTGTATTGATTGCTTTTAAGCTCTAATTAGGATGCAGGTATAATAGGGTGTTATATTATTAGAGCAAAACAAAATATAATTAACAATCTCACGCACCTAACTATACCTTGATAACCAAGGAAGATTAAAACAAATAAGAGGTTGTCTGTTTCTTGTGATTTATGGCTTTTTAGTACAGTAAAACAGAGTTATAATTCCTCTCTACCCTTTTTATATGCTCAATATTGAAATATAGCCTCTTACCAAGCACGGTTGGCATTATTAGTCCAGGTTGTTTATTCCTGCCCAATCCTCCTCCACTCCTCCCCTCCCTCCTTTTCTCTCAATCCTTATTTCATTTGCTCTCCTCCTGCTGATTTACCTCCCAGACCTCTATTTATCCAGCACTAACAAATTGGGTTATCATGCTCCACCACTCCCCTATTACTTCTCTACCTCATCTACCCTTTACCTGCCTTCCCTTTCTCCTCTCACCACCCCCTCATTCTTCTCTCCGTCTCCCCCCGCCTAGCCTTGGCAGCTGACTTATGAGATTCCATGTCAAAGTGAGAGATGGTGTCTGCCATAGAGGATATGTGTGTGGTTTAAGCTGTATTTGTGTTGAGGTCCTGTATGAGTGTGCATACTATATGGGTGGAGGAATCGTGCTCCTGCCTCGTTGTTCCGCATCATTGCTGCCTCCTCTGGCTGTGACTGTATGACAGGTGGCTGGTCTATGACAGGTTGCGGACAAGTGTGTGCACGTGTGTGTAACCTATTGCACAAATCCAATAATAGACTTTGAGACGTGATTTATTAAATATACCAGCAGAATCCTCGTAGCATTTGAATACTGGAAGCAAATATATGGTGTGTTTTGTGCCTGGTACTGTGTGGTGAAATGTTGATGTAATGTGTATTGTTTTTGTGTGTGTAAGGCTGAACCCTCACTGTCAGACAACTGGTTTTATCTATACAGGGCTTTACAAGCTAATGTGGATTTGACATTTAAATTTGGGCGACAGAGTGGGTGTGAAAGGCCAAGAGCAGCTGCTTACAGAAGCCATTCAGCAAAGTGTACCAAGCTTTAACTACAGATAAAGGCTTTCTCAAGAAGCCTTAAAGTCAAGGGGTACTCGCGTACAGAAAGTGTAGAAATATGAAGTGAACCCCTTTCACATCCTCCCCACTTGTGGGAGCTGTTGGTTCTAAGTGCATAACCGTAACAAATTCTGTCTACAAAGCATTATTTTTTTCTCAGGGTAGTTAGAAACGCTTTGTAATGTTTATTTGTATTATTATTTGTCCAGCCCAAATGTTGCTTAATATGTTGTTTAAATAATCTGTACTACATATGGGGGTTTCTTTCCACCAAAACACTATGGGTGTCCTTGAGGTCTAATAAATATGTTAATTACGTATTTCAATTCTTGTAAAATATTTACACACCCGCTCACTTCATAACACTACTGGTCATAAATCCTAATAGGATACATTGAAAGGTCCCATATTCTCATAAAATGTTAGATTAGTAGATTTCCATATCATTTTGATTATAAAGCAGGTCAATGTGCACATAGTCTATATTCAGAATGCAATATCAGTGCAGCGACGATGAGTGGCAGATGCAAAAGACCTTGAAACACTGACCAATCAAAGCATACAGGGTTTTTCAGGAGAGGGCTTAAAGAGACGGCTAAAACAGAGGATTTCAGACAGACGGTGAATACAGGTATATTCAGACAGGCATTATGAGAAAAATAATGTGCATTAAAACATGTAAACATGTTCCAAAATAGTATAAAAAAAAGGTATCAACATTAAGATGAGAATTATATGTTCCCTTTAATGACCTGCTCCTAGAGGGTGCATTTTTCACTAGAGGAAAACAGCAGAAAGTCTATGGATCATCTGTGTTGGACAAGCTGTTTAAAACTATTTCTGTGAAAACAAATTTTTGTCCCTTGCCTGGTGGTCTCATCTGCTGATGAAGACCATAAGATGTGGTTGAAAGTGCCAGAAAACAATAGTAAGAAGACTTTGAGTTAAAGTTATTCTCTTAAACTGAATCTGTTTTTTGTTTTACAAATAGTAAAAAAATATAATTCATGGTATGAAAAAACAAAAAATGGACGCTATAAAGTAGTTCACAGTTGCTGAGGGCAGTATCACTAATTAGTGCTTTACAGCATGGAGACATGGCTCTAGCAATCTTTGTGGTGGTAATATTTTTTGTTGCAAAACATTGTGTTGATTATAATCAAGACCATCTTTTGGATGTAAAAAATCCTTAAGATGACATATAAAGTGGAACTGGAGGTTCCCATGATATATAATACTTAGTTTTTGTATTTTGCAAAAAAACAAAGTTAAAGAATCAAATACTGACACCCATGCTGGCACAGATGGCACAGGACTCACCTGCCTCTGCAGGGCCACTGCAGTTCAACACAATTGATGTCAGTGAGGGATTGTGTCATTGCACTATCCTTTTGATAGTTAGAGCAAAGGGCATGCTTTCTTTCCAGCTGTGGTTTAACTGCAGTGTCCAGTATTCATGTGTTGAAAGCTGGTATGGCTGGTTATTCTTGCTTGGTTATGAAAGAGATTTTCAGCAAATCTATGCTGTACATTGTATTATCACCTTGCATTGGGTGTGTCTGTAAAGGGGAGACTGGTGGGTAGGTATAGAATCCATTTTGATTCAGATAGGTCAAGGGACCCCTTTGAAAATGACAGTGACAGTAAATCCTATCTTAAAATTTATCCTAACTTGGGAGCAGTCCCTAGCCAATTTCCTGACAAGTTAGCATGAAATGGTACCAATGGATGCTATTAGTTGTCTAGTTTAATGATACCAACATCTTCTATTTAGCTTTAAAAAAGAGTACGCTATGGCCTTTGAAGAGCAGTCCTGCAGGTCACTTAGGGTCAATTGATCTCATGGTTTTTTTCTGAAGTGATATCAGATTGTAGGTGCAACCGGCATCCCAAAGATGATTGTTCATTTCTGGATTAAGGTGAACTTTCATTTTGATTATGAGAGGGCCTCAGCCTGATCAAACAAAGGGAAAGACTAGGCCCAAAAGCCTGGTAGCCTTTGTCCCTGAGCGCATGGTCAGAGACAAAGGCCTGCCATGCAACTCTCCCCCAACAGGTCACACCCAGGTATGAACTCTCCAAGGGACCCCCAAACTGTTAGTCTATTGGCTGACCTGACCTCTCGTGATGACATCACCAGCGAGTCTATAAAACTGTAGGACACTTCCTGCTCTCTCTCTTTCTTGGACGCTCTTTTCTTAGATTCACTCAACTCGATGCTCTCCTGCTGGATCCAGGGACCAGCTGCCAGCTGTCCCTGGATCCCTGAACATGGCATGTATGGAATAGGATCCTCAGCCAGGTTAACCAACTCAACTGAGCAGAACAAAGAGCGATCTGATTCCTCTTTTGTCTCAGAGCAAACAACAGGACAATAACCTTTCTTAAACTAGCTTCATTCAAAAGGACCAGCCACTGGCATCGAAGCAACGCAACTTATCTTTCCCATCTCATGGACTAGTAACTAATCACCAACTGGGCATTACTACATTTTATAAGACTGTATAACCGGATAGGCAGAACTGTGACTTTGTTATAACCTGAATTATAACTTCTGAGGTCTTCAGCCTGCTGGCTTTTGTGTGACTCAAATGTTCACACCATCTCTGCAGGGGTCCAAGCCCTACACCTCTCCTCTTTGTTTCACACACAAACACACACACACACAAACACATTTGCTGTTAGCGTTAGTTAGTTTATTGTGTTTTGTTTGTTGCATTTATTAATTTGTTAATAAATGTTTGTGTTTACAATATGTCTGTTTATTTAATATTGCACAGAGATGAATGAGCCAGCCTCTACTAAGAAAATAACCTTTAAATCCTTCAACCTAAACTATTACATTTATTGGTGTTCAATCCTTAATTAGTAGTTTGATATACTTAATGAGACTTTTACATTAGTTGTCACTCCGTCTATGACGGTGGTGCCCCGATGAACTCTGGTTTACCCAGGGTAATTTTTTATTATTATTATATATATATTATTATAGTTATTGGTGATAGCTTATATTTACTTGATTAATGATTGAGATTAGATTAGATTTAGAATACTCAATCTCAATCTGAACATGAGTCAATGCCCTACATTTAATTGGTTCTCCCTGTGAAGTTTTTAATGAATTAAAGTTATTCATTTTTAGTAAAAATTTTTTCTTAATTTTCTTTTTCAAATATTTCATTTGATAGTCACAAACTTTGATCCAATTAACATATAGTACCTACAAGATCATTCAAATGAAGACTGATTTGAATTGATGATTTTGCCAACCCAGTGATAGTAGCCCGTGAGGGATCATACTATTGTTGCTGCACAAACAACTGCTACTAATAGGTTAGAATAGATACACAGAGGGTGGTTGGACCTCAGAGGCAAAAGTTAATGGAAGAGGAGAAATCTGCTCAATATATACTGTTTGACACAGTCACGATGGGAGACTGAAGAATTAACATACCTGCAAGTTTCCAATTTACCAGTAAGATTTCACTGATGGCTTTTAAAGCAGTGCTGGAGCACACAACTCTCAATCCTCCATGGGTGCAGCTTAATTTCGTTGGGCCAGGCCTTTTTTATTCCAGAGTTGAGTTTGAAAAATAAAGGTGATTGGCCTTACTCCAACAAAGCCTCTACGCTTTCAGAACATTCTGCCAGAGGACAGATCAATTGTGCTGAATCAATACATTCTTTTAAGTTAGTTTGAGAAACTTCTGTAGCCTGACAAGTTGTTCTAACCCAGACCAACACGTCTTTTATTCTATCTACTCTTGTGTAATTTCTCAACCGTTTGCAGTGTGCAAATGAAACTTTCCCTGTACTCTCTTCACACACTTTATAGCATTTAAAACAAGGTGTTTTTAATCAGTTTATTTATTTAATTATATTATGTTAGTTACATTGTGACTGTAATAATGCCACACAAGTGGTTTATAATAGCAATTAAACAATCTTTTACCTTTTAATAGTAAAGCTTCATTAATTTATAAATTGGGCCTGTGGATTCTCTGTGGATAGGAAGTGGCTGACTGGGTGTTAAAGCTGTTTATCACAGGTTGGCTCAGCAATCAGTCAGTCCATAAAGAATGAACAGATGTTGTTTTACATGCTCGTAAAGTAAACTGGAAACAGGAAATCGGATCGCAAGACTGTTACTGAAACTTTATCTCATTATGATCCACATCAAGCAAAGCAAACAATGACCGATAATTAATAAATACATTCAGTTAACTTTTCAGCAAAAATGTATGCAACTTAAAAACAGTCAAAACAAGAACATGTGCTATTGTTGCAGGCAGGAACATTATGTTCATATTAATTTGCCCATCACAGTAAAATATTAGCTCCATTTGCTGTAACTCCCTTTTTTCATTCTTTTTTTTTTGATGCATGAAAGTGAAGGGGTGTATGCAGGGGAAAAAAGAAGCCACCTGCTGCAGGCTTTACTCTCCCATCTGCCGAACTTCCCTTCTCAGGACCTTGGAGGTATTTGCAGATATGTGTGGGCAAACAAAGCACTTATAATGATAATTACACATTCCCAAATGTTTGATTTATTTCATCTCTCCTAATTTATTTGTGCTTGGTGCTGCTGCATATGCTGCATATTGAAGTTTAAACCCCTTTCACTCTTAATGAATGATAATAGATAGCGCGACATGAGGCTTTGACTTAGGCTATTGAATTTAATTAATTGAATGAACAAGAGCCAAGAGGTATGCTAATGGTGATTGATTGAAGGTCTTTAAAAACTTAAAATGTGTTAAAGAAAAAGGACTTTTCTGACAATGGCTGTATTTTTGGACTGAACTAATCTGAATTGTGGTGTTAGCTCTGCATAAACTGCATGGCTGCCAATCTAACTGGCAAATAATGATTCATGGACATAAATAATGGCACTTCAGGCAGGCATGTTCATGTTAGTGGGTGTTCATGTGTTACATATTACTGTTATGTCCTCTCGCTTAGACTACTATAATTCCCTGTATAATGAGAACAGTTGATCAGACGTCCTTGTCCTGCTTTGCAACCGGTCCAGAATGCTGCAGCCAGACTCTTGAGGAGGGACCATACAACCCCTATTGTGGTCTCCCTCCACTGGCTGCCAGTAAATTTCCAAATTGATTTTAAGGTTCCCCTGTATGTCTATGAAGCCCTGAACATTCTCCAAGTTCCTTAGGTCCTGGCTGTCCTACGCTCTTTTTGACTATGCATTTGAGCTGAATATGTTTTTTTCGCATTTGTACCTGTGTGCATTGTTGTTAAGGTCTCGTTCTTGTTTGATTTTAGCTACCTGCTCAGGGGCCTCGTATAAATGCTGCACACATGAACAGGTTGCACACAAACCATTCCAGTTAATTTGATATGTGTAGACTATGAAGCATAGACTGTATGATGAATGGACGGAGCTACGGTGACGTCACTTATAGATTTGCGAACCTCCAAAAAGAAACAGCCCCGGACGCTGCCATCTTCTTTTTTCTATGTCTACGTGGCGCTGCCATCTTTAAGTTCTGCAACCGTGGAAAGGAAAGGGAGTAGCTTAGGGGGACGAGGGTGAATCAATCGGATCCTGGGCTGGACCTCACGAGGGGTCCATATGCCCGCCCACTTTTATCAGCAACCTGACATGTCTGAGCCGCTGCTGACAACATTAGCTTGGATAATCGGAGGTAAGCTGTACAGCTAACTCAACCCTCATTACTTTAGTAGTACTACGTTTGATAAACGTGAAAAATAACCGTTAACCTTGTGTTGTTATTGTAGAGTAAGACTCAAGATATCAGCAGATGAAATTAGCTAATTTAACTAGTTTACACCACAGAATACTGTCTGAGTACAGCTCAGCATTATGTGAGTGTTTTTTTTACAAGTCCTTTCAACTGCTTTATGAATATTGTTAATGACATTAAAACATTTTTAACCAAGAAGCGATTGATATTAATCTTTTGTTTCAGGAATAAAAACAGGGCGGACAGTCACCATGGCATGTAAACCCGCTCTATGTGAGTAATAAGTTACATTTCTATTGCCATTTATTGTAAAACAGTACAGCAGTCATTTTATTATAATTAAGGCTTTTCCTCGACAGCCTACAATATGATCCATTTCTCACTATTACAATGTTTTCTGTCCATCCAGCCAGTGTGTGGATTATAGGAGACTATGTCCGGTGATGGGCTGACAGAGCTACAGCGAACAGGGGAACAGCCTTGGCTTTGAGGGAGCTGACATACCTCATATTGTATTTACTGTATGTATTTTTTTACATAGATACACTTGAATGTACATTTTGCACTGAACTAATTATTTATTAATTACATTCTTCGGTACACATTCAAGTATTATCTTCACAGGGTTTACGTGGATAATAAACTGTAATTATTTAAATTAATTCAGATTTTATTGTGCAATAAAAGTTCTTTTGAAGGTCTTGCCAAAAGTCTGTTGATGTTTTTTATGGTGCAGATCTGGTATGAATTTTAACATTAGCAACATGTACGGTATTGTAATCAGACAAGAACACATTGATAAAAGTTTTTGCCAACTTGTAATCAGTTACAATGCTCTTTATACAGTATGTTAGCTGTTATCAACATTATAGAAATGTGTCTTGTGATTAACCAAGCAAGAGTACAGTACTGTAAAATCACAGCAGGAAAACAGAAAACTAGGATCATCATTTCTTACATGTTTCAATCACAATAACTATGGATATGAATAATAGTATTGTGCACATTAAGAGAATAATAAATAAATTGCAAAAACTGCAGTGGGTGATTTAAAGAGCTCACAACATTAACAGAGCCTGGTGAGCATCAGTTATTTGGTGATGAAACTCCTTCACAATAAAACATTTTTTTCTTGTGAAGCATACAGTGAATGCAACTTGCATTTCATCGTGCAACCCTGTGTTGTAGAGTGATGTATAAATGACTATCCATTTATCATCACCACACGTTTGAGAACTAAAAATGTTGTCCATGCAGTCGCCCTTCTCTGCAACCAGATGAATGACACCAAATATGCCCCTCGACAGATGAGCTCCTTCTTCTGTTGGCACCGGTCACTCACTTTTCTCTGTGTGGAGACCCTTTACAGATGTAGCAAAAAGACAAACATCAAATCAATAAATGATACCATATAAAATAAAGAAATACCTCAAACATTACCAAATGTTAGTTTTTACATTCACCACTAAGTATTGATAGATTTACTGTGTAATTAGTGCATCATAATGCATGTCTACCTTCTTGTCTAGGAAGAACCAATCCCCCTCAGAGTGTGTCCTGCACAGACCTGACGTGTCTGGTAGGTCCAGTTGTCTCCTCATGCTCACCAACCACTGAATCAGCCTGCCACCATCACCTGAAGGAAATCTGTTTGAAAAAACATGTTTACTGTTGTGCTTTCAGACTCTTCATTATAGTATAACGTGTATATTCACATTAGGTTTTTTCTCACTAACATGTGACCACATCTGCACTAGCATCTGCAATGAATATGAGGATTGTTTATCACAGTTGCATATCACAAAATGGTGTGCATATAAACTGTATTAACTAACAACTTACTACATCTGCAATATGCATCTGCTATTACATTGAACTTGTTTATGTTTATTTAAGACGTTAAAAATGCATATACATTTATTTAAGCACTTTAATACATCATATATATGTGACAGATTCAGCTATACAGGCTCATTTTAATTTGCAAAACATTAACAACAGCGCATAGTGCCCGAGAAATAGCAACACTATGCAAAAGTTACCGACAACAAGCAGCTATTAGCACATAAATGATGACGCTAATATCAGGTTAACATTAGCGCTAGCTTGGTGAAGAACGTGAATCCCTGTTAACTGGGATATTAGCTGGCATGCTGAGTTTGGTTAGCGAGAGTTAAGGTTTAAAATAATCTGTAACGTTACTTACCGGATAAACTGAACAGCAGGCTGCTTGGAGTGTGTTTAGTTCAACAGGTTAAACTGCAAACAAACTGCAAACACCGAAGAACAACATCACGGCTTTAGGTTTCCACGGCTGAGGTTTGAGATTCAAGATCTCCAAGGCCTGTCAATCACAAGTAGGCCACACCCCCAATACATCTCCTGCTTTATCGGCTATTTCACTCAAACTGGGACTGAATTTGAAAAAAAATGAACACCAGTGACTATTGTAGCAAGTTAGAAGTTAATTATTTTCACCGTTCACTTGAATGCAACCGGATGTCTTCTGCAACCCATGTATCGCCCCCTGCCGGCCACTGGCTAGAATACAGGCTTCAGGCACTTCTGCGTTGGTTTCCTTCTTCAGACTCGGTCGCTCCGTCCATTCATTATACAGTCTATGGTATGAAGTGGTCTATGAAAAACCAGTATGTCTTGCTCATACACAATAATAGTTTGGTCATTTAGATGGATAATGTTTAACATCAGCAGATGGACGGGCAGTGGTAACTAATTGATGAAATCATCATTGGTTATACAAATGTGTTTTATGAACTCACTGCATTTACCACAGCAGCAAAATGATGGCACTCGCTACATTTTCTTTTGTTTGTGACTCACTGCTATGACCACCAAACTTTCTAACCTACTCGTACAATTTCCATTTCATAAACATTACTTTTCTTGGTCTTCCTCTTGTTGTTGCCGTCAACCACTGATCAGGCTAATTTCTATGCATCAGTATTCATATGATGCTTTGCATTAACTCTTTTTGCATGTGCACACACTTCCACATGGATTTGGGATTCATAAAAGCAAAATGCACACTGGCAGGCGTACACAAGGTTTCATAAATCATAATTTTTTTGGTGTACATACATTTACTCATTTAAACATACACAAGCATTTAATATGTAATCCATGCACAGTTTTAGATATGATGCCCCTGGTTTGCACACACTTAGTGGAGCAGTCCATTTATCTCATGGTTATCTCTATAAACAGATATCTGCATATGAATGCAGAATCTATAGACAACACGACAAGATTTTGGTATCAGAAGTGTTCTGATCTCTGCTTGTAGTGCGAATAGCATTGACTAATCATGTTTGAGTGGGCTTTTGTTGCCTGCAGGTAAACAGTCCAGCAAAAGAGGTGGAATGCATTGACCGAAATCTTTTATAAGCCTTTTATTAGCTTTAATTATGTATTTATCTGCATTCATGTGCCACTAATCAAACATGACATACGGAAGAGGAAGTCTTGGCCTGTATATCAGCTGACTTCACCGGAAACCCCTGAAATTTTGTCTGTTGCCCTGAGAGGCTAAAATGTCATCAGACTGATAAGTGATGGGTTGAAAGATTGATCGATTGGTTTGTGCACAGACAGAAACTCAGCAAATTAACTGTATTGTGTTTTGCATGCAGTATGATAGACCAGTTGCCAGAGAAAACAAATCGGGTGAACTTCTACTTATGTTTTAGGGTTACCAATGTTAATTTAAAAAAATGTTTCCATTTCATTTTGAAATTCAAGCAAAAACTGTTGAATTAGTTTGTCAGTTCAATCAAATGCTTTAATTTGCATCCACTGAGGCTGGCCCCCTGGTGTCCTCCCAATGAGGTATCCAGTTATGCTTACTGATTTTTGGATTTTACGCTGGGGATCTAAATGCAGTTTGTCAGGACAAACTAATCCCTTTTCTTCCTGTTTGTGATAGCTTCTCTTTTGAATGAAGTGACACTGACACAATGATTGATAGCACAAGGTTTCATATGATTATTGTACATTATGCAAGGATGCTGGATTGCTTAAGTTCTTGTTTGATGAAATGACAACATAGACGCACTAGATCTTCTTACAAAGGCAGGATCTAAATTATATGATCCACCAAATGAAAACAAAATGGAAAAATAGCATTTTTGAATTTATTATTTCACTTTCACAGCTCAGTGCCTGCACATGAGCCTAGGTCTAACTCTTGTTATATCGCTGTATGGAAAGATTACTTTCAACAAATTAAATTATTGCTGCAGAAAAATATTTTTTTGAGCAGCATGGTAACTCATGAAAACAGGGAAACTGTGAGTCTTTTTCTAAAACATAATAAATGTCAGTGTCTACATGCAACAGCACCTTAGAATAGCATTGGGAAAATGTTCCCATCTCTTTACAACAATACAAGATATTCAGACTAGAAATAAAGCAAATCTAGTACTGTTGAGTAGACATGTGTCAACAAGGCACAGTAGTGTTCACACAGATATGTAGCTATGCACAAGATTCCCCTACATGTAAACCTCCCCAACACACACATACAACTTTCAAAGGATCGTACAAGCAGCCTCAGACTCACCTAGAACTGGGACTGATGTTCCCTGCTGATCTGCGTGCACATGCTTTACTTAATCAGTGTGTGTATTTGTACAACAAAGCCTTAGAGTCCACAAGTCTTGTGTGTGTGAGTGTGTGTTTGCGTCGACATGTGACGTCTGTTGTGGATATTTTTGGACTGCCAAGTAGGTCTAACGTGAGGAAATAACAGTCGGAAAGAAAAAAGGAGGGAGTCGGAAAAGTCTGCACATCCCGCCCCACCCATCCATTAAAAGGTAAAACCTGCACTCCTCTCCACATGCCGAGGGGTAATAGGGGTCCAAATATGCCTCAGGCGAGCCAGCAAAAGAAGTACGAGCATTAACTGACAAAGGCATAAACACAAACACACACACACACACACACACCTGCAGGGAGATTTGCACGCACAAGCCGCAGACTCCTAACAAGGGACACAATCTGGTCAGGGATCCCATTAATGGATGGAAAGAGAAAAGAGGAGGCGGAGAAATCTGGCACGATGCTAAACAGTGTCTACTCTCTCCCTCTCCGTTTACCAGCCTGTGACTCTATCTATCTATCTATCTATCTATGTATCTATGTATCTATCTATCTATCTATCTATCTATCTATCTGTATGTCTGTCTGTATGTCTGTACTATATATCTAGACTATATATATACATACAGTAGTTTCCTTTTGTGAGACAGATGGAGGCAAATGTGAAGCTCAATCAAACAGCCCTGCTGATGTTATCAAAAGTGACTCTGGAATGTGTCATTCAGAAAGACATGAAATTTAAATCACCACCCTGGAGCCATTTTTTCCAGCATTTGCAGCAATCATCTTATAAATCTGCCTGCTGCTGTTTCAGAGCAATTGCAGACTTCTGAATTTATCATGTATCAGCCATGAAGTTAAATATAATCCTACAAGTTGGGGATCAAACAGTTGTCAAATACTGGTACTGAGAGGTTCAATTTGTTACATTTGGCAATTCAAAGTCTGCAGCGTTTCCCTGAGAATGTTATCCTTTGCCGGGACAAAAAACATCTCGAACTGTATTTTATTTGCTCTGATCTTAACTGCCTGTTTTCTACTCTGCAGTTTTATAGTTTTTATTTGTAAGGCACTTTGTTACTTTGTGCTGCACACTTAATAACTGAAGTGGTCTGAAGTTGATCTGCTTCAAATAGCTGACGGGCAATAGGAGCCAATTTCTTTCTAGTGTGTCTTGACTGGTTAAAACATATTATTGCATGGTGTGTTGTGGCTGGAAATGTCATTATGTGTGCCCCAACCTGGGCTCCAACTCATTTTGTTCTCACCAGTCTTCAGCTGGCAGGGTAAACTAAACACAGCTGTCCGTGTACCAATATCCAACATACAGTATATCCAAAAACCCAAACTATCCCTTTTAATGCATTGTTAACTTAATCTTCCATCTTAGCAAATTCAGGCCCTGTAATGTAGTATTGAGATAAACATATCAATTGAAAATTATGTGCATGGATGATCAAATGTTTTTGCTGATTTCATGTAGACTGACAGATTTTTTTTTTTTTTGTTGGCTGTTGTCAAGAAAACATTCCCATCACATTGGTAGTAGGAGACATAAACCTCCTCCAAATACATTTGATCAAATATTGGTCCAGTGTATGGGCAAAACATACCATGATCCCACTTCAGATGTAGCTTTTGGTAATATAAACACAACAGTTGTGAGAAAAAAATAGTGTTTACCTAATTATTTCCAAATGCAGTGGCATATTTAGTAGTGGCTGTACTGATGGAATGAAGGTTTCTCTGGTGACCAATCGGCAGTAGAATGCCAGACAAGTCAATAAATCAGTCGAAACTAGGAAACTACAGCAGCTGTATATAATTTATAGCTTATTGTCGGCTGTGTCCTTTACAGGGTTATATTTTATGGGAGTCTGACTTTGTATTTGTATGATACAACCTTGATCAAATATTAAAATCAGTCATCCAACACGAGGACTTGTAATTGCCCACTGTCTCATTTGAAAACTGCGCACAATGCACATGACATGCATGCGTGTGGTGTTGGCAGTGCCATCAAAGCCTTGAAGCATCCTTTCATTTGTGGCACAAGGATTTGTGCAGTCAAGCAGTTCATCACCCAAAGGCAAAAACAGCAGTTATTGAATTTATTCATTCTACACAAGGGTATCAACACCATTCTTAAGATAAGAGTAGCACAACTGACTGCACACCAGTGACAAAGCACAACTTGGGTTTATGGAGTAGTCTGGTCATCATTGAGGCAGGCCACACATTATGCACTTCTTCCTTACGTGCATCGACTATGTTGGCAGATTTATATTAGATAAATGCTTCATGTTTATCTCCTGCTCATCAGTCCACATAGACCTGTTTATGAAATGCATTGTGGAAAAAAAATACATATTGTTTGGGTCAATGCAAGGTCTATCAGTCATATTATCTGTAAAAAACAAAAAGAAGTAAATAAATGGATTAAATAAACATAAAATTGGAAAATGTTAAAAAAAAAAAACATCTAAACTTGCATTTTTTATTCATTAAATCAATGTAAAAGTCAGATTTTGGACTTGTTATTTTTATTTTGTATCAATGGATCCCAACCCCTAGCTTAACTTGGGGCTGATTGGTTGGTATTGCTGCCCAAAGCATGTTGTTAAGCATGCTACTACTGTTGTTGTGAGCATGTTAGTAAACTTGAATTAGCACTTTTATAGTCTGACAGATCTGGCGTAGACTCCTCCAATGTGTCCCAAATTCATACTACATACCAATTATAAGCAGGGCTGTATTATGGTCATCCCGTGAGGCCCCTGATCACCTCTTTTGGAGGCTACCATCTTTCCTATATTGATGTCTTTCTTGCCTTCCGTCTCACAAAATCATCCACCAAATCATCAAAATCTGACAATGTCTTACACTATTTATAAAGTGACAATAAACTGAGAGACACAACACAACGGTGGCACCACTGCACTCTGAGACTTGTGAAATACTATTCTACCACAATGGACACAATAAGAGAGGACCAACTCAAAATTTAAAAAAAAAAAAGCAATCAAATAAACTGACGGTATTTTTGAAACAGCTTGGGGATGATCTTGATAAACAACATAAACAACAAAAAAAATTGGTGTCCAACTTTGATGTTTAATTTCCTGTTCACATAAAATGGGAAAGTACACTCATATTTGGTCATCTAACTGAAAAAAAACAGTATACTATAACAATAAGTATGAAGTAAATACTGCATAGAGTTAATATGTTATATTTTTGGGACAGACTGTTAGTCTGTTTCTACTGAATGCATGAAAGATGGGGCACTTGAAACATAAGCTTCAAAGAAAAACTGTGGGAGCTTTTCTAAAAATACAGAGAGCCTATATAGAATAAACGTTATGCCCTTTTATGTTGCATTATCAGTCAGGTAGAGTACCAAGCTACAGGGGATTTTCAATGATGGCAGTAGCATTAAAGTATAATTAAAGTATTACGTTAGTTTATACAGGAAATGTGAGGCTTTTACATTTAAACTGTGTCTGCGTTTGTGTCTTGAATCCCCCCTCAGCTTTAGTTCACACTGTGTACTTCTCTCCCAGAGTAATTTTCATAGGTGCCATTTACACTAGGGATGCTAGTGACACCGCAGTACTGAAATGGCAGATTTTGTCCTCATCACTTTTAAAAGCGTAACTTCTTAAACATGTTCTGAAAAATAGCTTGCACCAGTAAGCTATTACAATGTAAATATAGAAGAAACAAATGCCCATTGTCCAAAAAAGTAACAATAGCTATAAATAAAATTAAAAAAAATTACCCTATTGATCCTCAAGTGACCCAAAAAAATGAATGCAAACAGCTTACAACTTAGTCACACAGTTTCTTGTTTTCAGTTCTGTCTCTGTTAACAACCAGCAACACTGTTAAGTCGGGTTAGTGGCATTGAAGAGCAAAGTCTTCAGGCTCCTTTAGCTTCAGCAGATGATGCAGGGAAGACAACCAGCCTCAACTTGACTGAAGAGACCACAGACCTCAACGATCCTACAGCTATTGATAAGGAGGCAAAATTGCAGACTGCATTTAGAAGGTGGTGGTCTGATAGACCCCTTAATAAATCCAGACATTGGTTTTACAGATGACAGGAATTTGTCTGGGCTTTTGATGAATTGCTTGCTCCTGCTATTCACAGCACATTTTTTGTGAACAATGCCCAACATTGCCCCCACGATTTCCAGTGGTACTGCAACGTTTAGTCCGTATCGCTATGTATCAGCAAGCTTCCAGGATACATGTAGGAATACGGACGAGATGTACGCAGAGTACAGACAGAAGGCTCTATCCGTATGTATTTCTAATGTAGAGCATAAATTAGCCTTTAGTCATAATGAAATGGTGGAGACCTTGTTAAATGCTTCTTTATCATCTGAAATATTTTTTATAGTTTCTTTTTTTTCAGTGAAGTGTTCAGGCCCTCCAACCAAATTGTCACCTCTTTGGGCGAAGCAGGACAAGGACCATGTTGGTCTTTTTGGAATCACTCATGAAAGCCCTTATCTCTAGAATATCTGTCAGTCAAGTGTCAAGTGTCACATGTGCTGGACGAAAACATTCTAGTCTCATTGAGTAAATGGCTGGGATGAACACTGTAAATCTTTTTTGGCAAAAAAGGTTATAGTGTGATGCAGAACCACATATGGACTTTGTAACAGACACAGTAAAACATGGGAGTCATGTGAACTCTCTGTTTCTCTAAAGTTAAAAAAGTAAACAGCATCCAAACAAGGCAGTTTAGCTTAACACCTAAATGTAAGCCCAACTTATTATCTTTAGCTAAAGCTGTTTGCATTGTTTCTACAGTTGTTGCTATTTTGTCATATTTTAGGGCAGTGATATCTGATATTGTCATTGCTGGGCTGATTGACATGAACTGGTGCTTTTTACAGTGGATGTGATATTGTCATTTTTCCATTGACATGGTATTGCAGCTGTTTATGTCAAGCATATGGATGACTGTTACTTGTGTGGTCGACGTTCTGTGTTATATGCTGTGTAATATTCTTATATTTTCAACTCTGTTGTAGCCTAGGCTTTGCCATTTTGATCTAGCCTCGTGAGACCAACCTGATTTTGCGAGCTCCATTGTGTTTTACTCGCAGATCAGTCTGGTAACGTGCAACAGAGAATATTTTAGCACTGTTGGTTTCGAGGCGGATTTTAAGTGTGACAAAACGAGAAGTGTGTTCCGTGTATCAGCTTCCACGGATCAGATGAGCGCAGTTATCGAGCAAGCCACTTCCTAACGTTCTTTTCTCTTGGATCCTTCTTGTTGGAATATGGACCGGGCGCCTGAAATTGTGCCTTTTATCCATAAATTTGCGTTACACAATCAGAAAATATCCTTTACTGACATGTTGTTTACTTTCTTAGCTTTGCCTCAATGCTGTTAGTACTTTGTGTGCTTTGTTGATCTGATTGGTTGATTTGGCCAGTATGTTGGTGATAGACGGATGGTTTATCCATTCATCAACCTGTATTTTTGCCCTTTCCAAAAAGATCTCCTAACGAGAGTTACCAGATGGATATGCTGAGTAAATGAGAATTATGCAAATCAATACATCTGGTGGAGTCAGGTTAATTTTGATCTACCGTTACGAAACAAAATCCAACCCACCAACCCCATTATCTACAATGACTCAGTTACATTGCCTAAAATCACATATGTTAAAGGCTGTTTTAAAAGTGTTTTTCCATCTGAGCTTCTTCTGTTCCCACCACCTTTCAACACAAAGTGACTCCCCTATGGTAACGTTTGGCACCATTTGAATTAATACACATCTCCAAACCGAGTACATCTCTCCCAGGAAAATGTGCATACTCCCCTCTCAATATTTCATCACTTAGTTATCTTGCTGAGCAAGGTAAAGTGCTGTGATGCACTGTAGGGCTTTGAAATGCTTATCATTTACTGTGTATTATAGAACTTAGTGTCTGCTCTTGCCTTATGCCAGAGAGGGTAACATTTTAATCCCAACAAGACTGCAACAACATTTCACTTCCTGCTTCTCTTTCCATTGCTGACGTTTTGGATCCACCCGTGTGCATGACAAATAGGATTGCGTATTTTGGCACTGCGGACTCAACCAACACATAAAAACTGAGCATGTGGTAAGAGTAGTGGTTAATGTATGCATGCACACACACAACTCTAATTGTGAGTAATCATACAGCAAACATACAGAATACAATAATCTATCATAATTTAATTTCCACACTTATTATAATGTTGGAGGCAGAACGCTCCTCCTCCACATGTGTTTTCATTGTCTCAAATAACATTAAGATTCATACAGGAAAAATCAAACACATTCTCTGCATCTCACTGTAACAGTGTGTCCGAAGGATTCAAATTTAGGCTGGCTTTATATGCAGCGGACTGTGCACCTTGTCTGTGTGGGGGCGGAGGTGACTGGGACAGATTGAGTGACACTAACAAGACTCGAACAGGCCTGGAATACCTGTCATGTCAATGTGAGGTGAGTGGGACCTTTATGGGTCAATTACCTATGGACATCCAGTAAGACACACTGCCTCACTGGGATGACATTAATCTGTGTGTGTGTATGTGTGCACACCACCTCTGAGACAACCACACTTGAAGCTCTAACAAGAGGAAATTATTGTCTTCTTCTTCAGTTGCTGAGTTTCTGTCTCAATTAATATGCAGTGCCTCTCTGGCTGTTTGATTTCAGGAGGTGTGAGCACTTTGTCTTTGTTGCATCCAAGACTGTAATTAATTTGGGAAACAGAAGTCAACAGTGTACACTTCTTTTCCTTGCCCTCTCAATGAAAACAGAATCCAGACACTGTTGATGCCAATTCTGCAACCTACTTGGGACAAAACCAGAGGCATATCCCTGGTGGTAGGAGCATGAGGATATTATTTCTTGTGCTGCGTAGTGAATGAAGATCATTGTGATGCCAAGGACGTACAAGACGTTTGAGTGAAGAAAAGGACATTGTCTGGCTTCTTCCTTCTCATTTCTCCCTGCCTCTCTCTTCAGTGTAATGTTTTCCCACTCTTTATGGCGACTGGTCGGCTGAGCCGTATTAGGCTGACTTGACAGACAGAGTATTCTCATTTGCAGAGGGGATACAGCTTCCTTTGACATTTCCCCAAAGAATTGACTGCTTTGATGGCTTTTCTTCTCCTCAAGGGCCTTTTCCTTTTCTGTCCAGTCCACTGTGAGGAAAAGACCCCACAGCGAGTGAGTCATTGTCTTTGTGACATCTTCAATCCAATTTACAGCGGCCACGTGTCACACTTTATTGCTTGTCTCTCTGTGGTCACATTGGCACACACACTTACCATCCATGCACACATTCAAATGCTTAGATCTACCCACTCGAGTACCCACACACACACAAGCAGGCGACCAAATCAGAGAAATAGGTGATGTTTTGTGATTGATTCGGCACCCACAAGTCTGTGAAGATGAAAGCCCGAGGGGAAATGAGTTGAATGTGAGACTTCAACGACTCATCTTTTCTTGTGAAGAAGACATAGAAGGATAAAACTGTCACTGTCTGCATATCACTGGCACTTTTGCTCCTATTACCACTGGAAGTCACAGGTGGATGTAAGACTGCTCCATCTTTATGTTCTCAGCTTCAATTCCTGATCATCATGTTCAGAAATATGTCACTTTATGTGATTATCTTATTCACATTTTGCAGGCACTAGAACCCTCTGAGTCTCATTGTCTTGCTATTACTGTATCATTGTTTCCCATCCCATTTAATTTGTATCAGTCACACATCAGTCAACGTGTAACTGATTGGGTGTGGGCTGGAACAATATTCAAAACAAGCAACCATGTTTGTTTTGGTCTCATACCCCAGTTGATCTTTTCAAGCTCACTTTTTAGCCGTACAGAAACTAACAAGCAACATAATAGAGTTGATAAATGTCATGTAGTGCAACTTCAACAGGTTACAGTGAACATTGTCTGTTTCTCACTCTGCCATCTTCTGCAGTGTGTAGCTTAGCAACCCGCCGATAGGTTAAAGTGTTCTTTATCAACATGTCAGTAAAAAGTTTCTTTTTTTTTCAAGTGTATTTTTTGTGACCAATTTTTTATTGGTTTTCCACGGCTTCATCACAAGGCATCATCATTATATACATACACTAATTATTCATACACAGTAGAAAGCAAAAAAGAAACAAAAAAAAAAAAAAGAAAAGAAAGAGGGGCGAGAAGCCACCCCCTTGACCTTCCCACCTGCTAACCATCCACCCCCACCTCTCACCCATCTTGCCATTTCACCCATATCATAGATTAGAGTATTATTTACAGTCATCGTTCTTAATCTCTTCAGACATATATCCTATTTGTACACAAAAGTAGGGATGAACCTTATGGTAGTCGAACGCCCTTTCATATACAGTATACAGTTTACCCATATGCATAGTACATACACATCTTCATGCCTGCAATAGCATACATACACATATATAAATATGCATACATATCCATTTCGCAGTAACACATCAGTTTCACATCTGCCCATCTACAGTATTGAGACACAAAGAATTAAATAAATTAATATTCATTATTTTCAGGAATATTATCTCATGTAGTGCAACTTCAAAGGGCTGTATTACAGTGAACATTGTCTGTTTCTCACTCTAACTTCCTCTGCACTGTGTAGCCTAGCAACCTACTGATAAGTTAAAGTGTTCTGTATTAATATGTGGCAGAAAATTAAGTTAAAGACACGGTAACTTCCACTGACTTTTCATCTAGCGCCATCATCAGGTCGAAGTTGTAATTTGTCCAACACTTGTGCTTATGGCAACCTATGCTTCAGATACCATTCTTGTACTTGCCCATACCAATTCTGGACAGGATTTAGACATAATTCCAGCATTTTAGGCTGTATCTGTGACATTTCCAATCCAGGTATCAAAACAACTTTACTGATTATGCACTAAACTAAGTCGGTGAACATGATAACCATTATCTGCTAAATACCAGCATGTTACCATCTTAGTTCTGAGCATATTAGCATTTAGCACAAATGATTACCTTGTCTAAATACAGCCTCACAGAGCTGGCTGCTGACCCTTAATCTAATTATTATTTTATTATCTCATACAGTAGGTAGCTTTCTTTTTTGCAGACAATTTATATTAGGGAAAATTAAACTGTTCAGCTTCACAGTATATGCAAACTCGACATGGCAACCATCAGCACGTACTGTATCAGATGGTGAATAATTTAAAATATCTCATTGTCCACATGTAAGGTAATTAAACCCAGCAAAAAATCTACGGATAATTAAAATTAAAACTTGAAACTTAAGACTAAATTTACTATCTTTTAAGTACCAATTACCAGTTACAGTAAATAAGTCTTTGACATACTAATAATACAAAATGGGGTCGGCAGACTCACTGACAGTTACTTTTTTTTAGATAGTGTCATTAGGAAAACCTGCATCAATTGTAGCTTGTCCATTTAAAATAATTTTGGAGAGAGGAATCAAAATGTTGATTTTGGTAAGTCATTATGAGGCGTTGCTTCACAGGCAAAGCGGACAAGGATGGTGTTAATTTAATGAGAGATACAGGGTCGAAGAAATTTTCAGGGTAGAAAACAACAGAGAAAAATAAAATATGGTAAAAATAATGAAAGACGGAAGCAATCAAGCTCGTATTCACTGCTTCGCTGTGCTGGTATTTCTTTCACAATCTTCTCCTCGGTGCTATCATGAAATTATTCTTACTCGAACACATGAGAAGTTGAAAAAAATTTAACATGAAAAGCATAGTATGTGCTTGTACTTATGCAGACAATTGCAATTATTTGTGAACAACTGAGACAACATACTGTATGTTCTTGCACATCGTTTTTCTTCTTCTTTCTTTACCTCATGGAATTGGTGGTACAACAACATTTAACTCAACTTTTTTGAGGGTTAAATACCTGTTAAAGTAAATAGAATAGGAATTTAAAGTATAGTCATTTTCACAGTACTATAATATCGTGTTTAAGCCTTTCTTCAGACTTTGCAAAACATATTTTCACAGATTATTTTATATTTTAGAACATACAAAAAATAGTCCCTTCTGTGTCCTTTTTATCAGATGAGGAGTTTCACAGGTTGGCTGTGATATAGAAATGTGGGGTTTAGGTAGAGAGTCTAGGTGCAATAAAACTTGCCTCTCTCAGGATAAGGGTATTGTTAATTTCACTTTGTGACAGTTCTGTTTATCCAAAGAATATACTCCAAAATCTGCCTTGTTTATGACCAGATGGTAATTTTTTTCACTCTGTAATCCATTTCTTCAGATCTGTTTCAATCACATTTAACAGTTCATGCTCCTCTCTCAATCTCTCAATTTATCTTGTACACAGCAAATTTGATGGTGTTAATTCAACTCACTGGGAGTTAAATTCAACACTTTTAAAGTGTCTATTTTGGTCCACTCGATCGAGTGGACACTTTTGAAAGCGTTAAACAGTTAACACTGTGACAGAGTCGGAACAACACTCTCAATAGTTGAAATTCAACACAACATCGGTGTTGAATTTGCCTAACACTAGTGTGTAGTGTCAAAAGTTAACACTCAGTTTAGTTTTTTACACTGAATAAGGCTCAAATTATATTAACTCTGTGGAGTTGTATATAACTCAACATAGAAATATTTTATAGTTGATTTCATTTTAAAAACACTACTGTTATCTGAATGTTTATACTTAGGTTAAGCAAATTATGTATATTCATCTACAATTTTGTGCAAAAGGAACATTAATGCAACCATCAAAACATAGCATACAACAATCATGTTATAGTCACAGTGCAGACAGGACTCCGTGAGACTAATTATCGACACATAAAATACTACTGCATAGAAAGTATTATTAAATAGACATGCTGCGTTTCTTTTACTTACACAAAGATACTCAGTTGAGTCAAACAACGCAAAAAGAAAGTTAATGGTCCGACACGTACTCTGTTCAGTGTTGATTTTGAAATCAGCACTGAACAGAGTTGCTTTGATTTACACACTAGATTGACACCAACTCTTTTGAGGAACTAACTCTCACATAGTTTAATTAAAATAAAAAAGTGTTGAATTGACACTGTATTTTTGACCAACAACACCAACACTGGAAATCTAACACTTTTGATTTTGCCATGTAGAAAGTTGTTGAAACAACAAGATAGTTACTGAGACAAGGGAGAGAGGGGGTCAGCGCAAAGATGGGCCAAAGTAAGAGGCTGAAGAGTTTCTTAAACATCAGACAGGTATGAGGGCAAGTTACAAGGTAAAGATCAATGTAGCAGTTTATTTGTCATAATAGATCAGGAGAGAAGCAGTCGTCTCAGTGAAAGCCGAGTTGTTGTGGCAATTAAAACCTTGCTGTGGGTGGTTGACTTTATTTGTTGTACAAAGTGTTAATGAGTGCACAGGCAGCCACACATGATTATTCAGCAGCAGGAGAATCACACTAATTTGGGCTGCAGATGCAGATTGCAGAAATCAATGAGGGAGAGGGAGAACGGGGTGAAGGAAATGGCTAAACCTATAACCATTGGATGGGAGGCAACGGACATGAATAATTAGAGAGACAGGGTGAAGCCATGGATTGTGGAAAAGATCTGCACCACTAACTATGTTCAAAGTTGACCGTACAAAAGTTAGCAGTTGAACAGTAAAACTTTATGAATCATAAATGCAACAGTGTGCTGTATACAGAGGTACTTTTACTCAACCATTGTATGCTATTTTTTGTCGACTACACTGCATTTCAGAAGAAAACAATTAATCTTTGTTTTCCTCCACTTTACATTAATTCTTTAATAGATACTAATTATTTATAAAAATATAAATTTTACACTGTACTTTTAAAAGACTATCTGGGATGATTATTAATACATTTCTGATATTAGTCAGTCTGCATTTGTTTCACTCCGGTCTGAGCTCACACAGCTTATACCCAGTCCTAGTCCAGACTTCTTTGCCCTCAGCTGCCTATCTGTTCTCCTGTCTAACTAGTCAGTAAGTCTGAGCTTATTCACCCATCTCTCCACCTACAACTTCCTACACATCCTCTCATCAGATTACTTTGTATTTAGGTCCTGGTTTTCTGTTCAGTCTTTGTTGGATCCTTGGTTTTGTTCTGTTATGATCAGTTCCCTGCATGAACCTTGATTAAAAAGTTGTTTCTTCAAGTGACTGTTTGCTTAACCTGAATTTTGTTCAGCCTTGCTTCACTCATCCATCTGGGATCGCTCCATAGGAAAGTGATTTCAGGAGACTGTGCCTTATCAAAAATCCTTGCATATGATTGGTTAAACCACTTGTCCGTCATCTTTATTGACATTCTACTTCAACCACCAGACTTCGAAACCGACCTGCGACGCTGATGAGAACGACGCAGGGAAAAGCCAAACAGAACAGCCGACATCGTTTCCACCAACAAAAGCCTTCAGAGCCGTTCTCTGGTGTTCTTTTAAAAAAGAAATATTCACTAGATTGGACAAGGATGAAATAGCAGCATCGATGTTGACGCCTGCTTCCTCGATGTAAGTCGCCATTGTTGTCTGAATCACAACAGTCGCTTCTCTGCTATGTCACATCTATAAAAACCCCGCCAGGCGGTCCTGATTTGCTCGACCACATGGTATCACTTTCCTATGGATCGATCCCAGATGGTTGAATCTCAAAACTCATCTGGCGAGAGTCAGGTTAACTGTTGCCTGCATTGTCCTACATTTGGGTCCTACTGTTCCTTTCCAACTTGTTTGTTTCTATTGTCACTTTCAGCTGAAACTATAATGCTTAAATATATATCGTTAAACACAGTGGACTGGCCTGATGTTTCTTCTGTGCTTATTTTTTGCACTGTGTTGTTTTGCTGGCATCTTAAAAACAACAAATCTAGCGTAACTAACAGAGACATCTCACCGCCGGTTGGGATAACTGCTAATTTAGGGTGATTCTGTTTGGTAAATTAGATCCCCAATGTAAAGTTAGTGACATCTGAAAGCATCACATATGCATTTTAAATGAAGTAGATAAGAATATCCAGTTGTTCCTGGCCCTTGTTTATTCTGTGCCGTTCATTTGTGTGTTCTTGATGCAGAAGGTTATTGTAAACAAACATTGTGATTGGGTCTATTTGAGCAATTAACAGCTAAAGAGTCAGATAAAAGTAAACCAAAACAAAGCTGAAACCAGGGCTAAAAAGATTGAATATTGGACATACATTATTTAAATAGACGCAAACATCACATTTCTAAATCTTGCTTCTTATCTGTGTAAATGGCAACTTTTGCTTTACTACTTTAATACTTTTCAAATCTAAACTTTATAAACTGACAATGTCAATGTTGTCTTTAAAGCTTTCCCCACAGCATTTTTAAACGTAGCACTTGAAACTGAGCAGAATTTGTGCTTGGGCTGCTATTAAGCGGCTTTTTGTGGTGTTTATCTCCGTGTCAAGCTAAAGGTCACGGCGTAATCACTGGTCTAAACATCACTCCAGCACATAGACAAAGCAGCTGATCAGCCAGAGGAAAATGTCAGCCAGATATAGCGTCCTGATTGTCCATTAGAACAAGGCTGGGTCCAAGTCTGAATGAGATTTATCAGGTCCTTGGGTCCTTCAGCTCCTCTTGACAAGGTTGTGCAACTCCAGACAAAACAAATACAAAATACTGATTGTGAGGGAAAAAAACACCTTGATTTGATGTGTGTTTATGGTCGTTTTTTATATGAACTCCGGAAAATGTCAGAATCAGGTGAGGACATTGTCTGAAGTTGCCTTTCACACATTTAACATACAACAGGAGATTGTCTCTATTACATTCTCACTACATAGGGATACTCTCTTTGTTTGGGTCAAGTGAGGGGTGGTAGGAGGCAGGACATGACTCAAACCGTTTAAACCGTGGTCAAATAGCCGGTTTGTAATTTGATCATTCATTCATTCATCTTCAACCGCTTATCCCGGGGTCGGGGTCGCGGGGGTGCTGGAGCCGATCCCAGCTGACATCGGGCGTGAGGCGGGGTACACCCTGGACAGGACGCCAGTCTATCACAGGGCACATAGAGACGTACAGAGACAGACAACCATTCACACCTACGGGCAATTTTAGACTCATCAATTAACCTAACACATGCATGTCTTTGGACTGTGGGAGGAAACCGGAGTACCCGGAGAAAACATGCAAACTCCGCACAGAAAGGCCGAGGTCGGGATGCAAAACTGTGACCTTCTTGCTGTGAGGCGACAGTGCTAACCACTACACCACCGTGTAGCCCTGTGTAATTTGATCATAAACAATAAAGTCTCTTGTCGTGCCTTAAATTTGTTTGAACATTTTGGTGTCTGCTCTTGGTGACAGCATTTCGTCGTCTCTCCAGCTAGACATATTTGATGCTGGTCTCCGTACAAATCACCCTTCTACGTTTGTTTTCTTCTGGGTTCACTAGAAAACACATGACAGAAACATCATCAACATGCCCACTCACTTACTATGAATTCTTCGGACAATGAGCTGCTTTTTTTTTTTTTTTTTACACATGGGCTCAATTGGATATCACACAGACTTTGTTCTAGGGAGCCGGCAGTCTGTTTAATATCCGGCGTTCTCATATATGCCAACTCCTTTTGTCTATTTCATTTTGGACACTCATTTGTGGGGTTAGTGACCTTTGTGGTATTTCCTACACCTAGTACCCCTTAATATTGTTATAGTTCTTCATACATTTACAGTGTGTGTGCAATTTTTATTCATTTCTATTCTTCACCCAAAATATATACCGCCATTTTCCCGGTGCAAGCATGAAACTATGCTTTATGCAGATAGTCATTGCAGTTTCATTTCAGTGGGAAAATACAAAAGTATCCCTGCTAAGTAGACATTTCATAAGGCAATGAATAAATATAAGCTGCTTAATATTTCACCTTCAAAATGTACCTCTTCTCATGAAATAAATGCTGCAAAACACATGATTTTAAAGTGTGTAAAAGAAGAGGAAATGAAGATATATGATTTGGGGTGTTTAAGGGACAGTTCAAGCCAATTTCTGATAAACTTTGTACTATCTTTAGGCCTATATCTTTGTTTGCTTTGATTTATAGAACAAGGAAACCAACTACCTGGAGAGGAAAACCTGCTAAGACTGATATATTTACACAAATACACAAATGTACAATATATGCATCCACGCACACACAAACACACACACACCATGCTTCTGTAAAACTCTTGCCTGTAACTCTCATTGTACAGCAACCTTGCACGTGGCACTCCTCAGCTTTAAAAGATATTTTTCACAGTTGAGGGTAGACTGAGCAATGTGCTGTCAATGAGATGATGTCCAAATTATATAGTAACAAGCTTGTTTGTCAGTGAAATGAACAAAAATGACATTCTTATTAATAGTACAAATTGCCTATCAGTCTTAAATACATACCAAATCTATTTAAGTTTTTTAACTGTTTTATAACCCATTATTTGACATTTAACCCCTGAAAATGACAATTGTCACTATTTTCCACTTTACTATGTTATTCATTTTGCAGAATTTCAACTTGCTTTTGCAAAAAATCGTTTATTACTCTGGATGTTTTGTCTGGCTTCCTTGCCTCAAAGGTGTATTATCGTCATGTGTTCATACATTTTGAAATGTGTGTTTTGAAATCCATGCTGGTGCATTCAAGGACTTCGAGCATGTGGGATTGTGAAGTCACCTGCCAAATAGAAACCACTTAAATGCCAGAAACAACCAAATTCACATTCAGTGAAAAACAAAAACAATTCTTTCCATTTTGGTATTTGATTATTTTTCGTCAAAGGGGGACATACTGTAGGTCATGTGATTTACAGTGCATACTGTATATGTATGCTGCAGTACACATTTTTTTTAGAATATGTAATTTCATCCATCCATCCATTTTCTTTCTCTATCTGGGCCCTGGTTGCATGGGTAGCAGTGAAACCAAGGTATTCCAGACGTCCCTCTCCCCAGCAACATTTTTCAGCTCTTCCTAGATAATCCTGAGGCGTTCCCAGGCCAGATGGAATACATAATTTCTCAGGTGGGTTATGGGTCTACCCAGGGGCCTCCTTACCAGTTGGACATGCCCAGAAATCCTCTAACGGGAGGTGCCAAGGAGGCATCCTGGTCAGATGCCCGAACCTGCTCAACTGGCCTCTTTCGAAGCAAAGAAGTAGCTGCTCATTCCGGTGGTCTGAGCTTCTCACCCTATCCCTAACAGGGTTCCCACTCGTCTTAAGAATCTATTTTACAGGACATTTTCTCAAGTTTTTCTTGAAAATACAGAACAGTGTTTGCTCACAACCTGTCATATAATTTACTGGTAGGCCTAGTATTGACACATTTATGCCTGGGGTACTCTGAAAAGATGGCTGCAAGACTGTTCCACTCTGCAGACTGACTGACATGGGAGCTGAAATAAAAAAAGGAGCATTTCTCTCCGTGGTAAACTGATCTGATTCTGGCAAACACGCTCTATAGAATCACACCGGGCAGCTTAACGATTTTCAAGCTAAATACACACCTACAGGTTTCTGCAGGTGTACTGAGTGAGCGGCTGAAATATCTCAATCATATTTTTTTAGGACAGCATAGATCATTGTAGGATATTCGGTCAGTTTTATTAATTTCCAGTTCTTCCAAGATTTGGAAGACTAATCGCTGAATTTCAAGGTTTTCCAGGATGCGTGGAAACCCTCCCTAAGGCTGAGCTCATCCACCCTACAGAGGAAACTCAATACAGACGCTTGTATATGCAATCTCGTTCTGTTGGCCACTACACAAAGCTCATGACGGCTAGGTGAGGGTCTGAATGTAGATGAACTGGTGGATCAAGAGCACTGCTTCCTGCTGGACCCTGTGTTCTCCACAACAGCAGGATTTTGTCGCTGGACTTAAAGTTTTTCAGAAATGTACAGGGCTTTAACACTGAATAGAATACTATTGTAATGTTACATATCTACTAAAACTTTGAGGGTACAAATAGTTTAAAACAAGTTACCACAGTCACTGAGTGATAGATACATAGAGGACAAGCATCGAAGATGCCCAAATCAGGTGATAATAGTCGATGACAAGTTATCTAAAAATGGAAATAAGAGGAATAGCAACATTTTGAGGGCTGAATTAGCAACTACAAAAGTAAACATAAAGTAGGAGAATGGCAAAGCAAACCTGTAATATGGTACAAGGTCAACCATGTAGATATGAAGCAGAAAGGACACCAGGGGATGATCATTCCTGTATACATTGCTGAATCAATCAAATCAATGATAAATGAGTGAGTTGTTTTATGCCTCCATACACTACCTGCATCTAAAAATATCACATGTATAAATTATTAGAAGCTCACTGGAGATGGTGGTTGGTACTGTTTTCTCAGAATACAAAGAGATACACATCTATCTTTATCTCTTTGTCCCAGTCTTGGGAAAAAAAGCTCATGTAAGGCCTTTCTAAACATCAAGGGCCCTGTTTGTGTACACAAGCAATTGTGTGTGTGTGAGTGTGTGTGTGTGTGTGTGTGTGTGTGGTCCAGCTACTCATGGTCTGCCATGTGTATATATGGTAGTCGGATTTGATAAGGCCATGCAGCTCAATGTCATTGATTTATTTCTGTCCTTGCTCAGTGCTGTGCGCCTACTGTGCTCAAATACTGCTATTCTCACCTGGGTCTAACCTGCTCCTTGTCAAATCAATTTTGCAACAGGGCTGCACTGTGTATGTGTGTACATGTGAGCATAAGCAGGTGTATGCGCGTATACATGCCAATTTTTCAACACCACCACATTTTCCCACAAGTCACAAATCACATCATTAAAGATGAAGCCGCAGCTGCAGATAGACTAACGAGAAGTATGTGTGCACGTAACCACAGGTGTTATTGAAAACATGTTATCGGTGCTGAGAGAACAAGTGACGTAAATGAGTGCGAAAGAAGTTCCGGTGTCTGCTCTGCCGCAAGCAGGGAATCCATTGGCTTTGCAACTGTAAACCATCAATCACAAACGCAACACATCTTTGTGAAGCCGTTTGTCTCTCTCCGCTCCACGCGTGAAGCCCCTTCATGGTGCTGAGCCGAATGCCCAGCAGAGGGATGGTGCAGTGTTTAGCCTTTCATGGGATATCTATCACCTTCCGCTCTGTGATGTCGGATCAAAGAGGCACTGAGACAAACAGTATGTCGAATGTGGTAGTGGATTAATGCTGGGACTCTGTGAGACTGTTGTGTTACTCACAGCTTGAAGCTGTTTTCCCTCATGGGGATATTAATTCCCTTAATGATTTTTCTCAGTGGCTTTAGGCAACATCACCTGACTTCTCCCCATGAGAAAGGTTTGACTTACTTTGTCATCCTACCTTTTTTTCCCTTAGCCTCTGTAGGCAGATGAAGCCCCAGATCTGGCAAGTTCATCTTTTTGGCTCCAGTCAAAGAGAAAAAATAGACTCTCATGTAATAATTCCTAATATCTGAGCTATTAAAGAACTAAAGACGAGAGAGTGACGACCTATATAGTTACAGTTTCTGTAACAACAAGAGTGATAAAAGGTTAGAGAAGGGTATTGGAGGTAGAGCCAAGAATGAGGCAAAAGTGAGAAAGACCATGCCGCAAAGTAACATGTGCGGAGGCAGATGCTAGGGTGTGGAATACGTCGCCGTACTCACCCAGCAGATGTGGAACGTTGCCGTGTGAAGCATGTAAACAGGTGCTAAGGTTGGACTTGTTCACACTTAAAACTCTCTGCAAACATTTGCGTTTTACTCTACATTTTTTTTTCAGCAGATGTACAATGCTTCTAGTGACAGCTCCTTTTTAGTCCTCAACATGTCAAATAAAACTAGATACATGAATTGATGCAGTACACTAAGCTACTTTTGGAATATAATTTGAGCTTGTATGATTCAAAATAAGGTCTTAATGGAAAAAGGATTTGTGATTTCTTATTCCTTGTTTACTGTACTAGAACTGTGCAGTAAGCAGTATACTCTGTGGGAGCTATATTACAAGTCCGTCCTTACTTACTTATCTTTACTCTGTGCTCCTCCTAAACCTTTTTATGAGGTTTGCCACCGTCCCTGTGATTTCCCTATTCTCGTATGGTTCAATATGGCTTTTATTTTCCGCCAGTTTTGTTCTTCCAGAAGATGCCAGAGAGCACGAAATTGCTCACTGATATAATCTGCTACAGGATGTGACATTTAATGGTTTTGTGTGCACGTCTGAGTGCATTTGTATTGGGAGTGTGTGCCCATGGGCGTGTGTATTATAGCCGTATATATTTAGACAAAGTGTTCTGCACGGGTGTATAGGATGGGGGTAATTTAGTGAGGAGGGATCTCTGTCTGTCCCAATACCTGGACACATACATCTTCAATCTCCTCCATTTCTCCACAGACTGCTGCTGCATCCCAAACCCCTGCGTGGAGATTTATTATATTTGTGCATCCGGTGTGTTAAAAAAAAAAAAAAAAAAAAAACAGATGCCACTTGGCGCCCTAATGGAGTTCTCTGGAGCTAGGCAGAAGTGGCTACTGGCTTGTTTACTGGCCAGTACAGCACAACAGCGCACGGCGACCGCTATTAATCCCAGGCAGAGAGAGCGAGAGAAAGGCATTTTGGAGAAAGGAGACCAGCTTGTTCTTACATCATACTGAATGCTTTATCTAAGGTAAAAGCTGTTATCCTGGAGGTCTGTCTCTTCTGTTCCCTTTCAATCTGTCTTCTCTCCATCGTTAACAGGTTTTTGACTCAAGTTTTAAATTTGCGCTATTTATTGCTCTTAGCACAACTCCACAAAAACCTTTTCATTAAAAGTCAGTGTAACCTGTTGCTGTACTGGCTATACGGTTGAATACAAACAAATGTAATAATATATAATTATAGACTAATTATTATATGTAATTTATTAAGTTAATTCTGTGATATATTGATAAAGCAAAAGATTTACACCAACAGTCATGGAGCAACATTAGCAACAACTATTTCCCAAACATTCCCTTTAGGGAAGCAACTAATGTTTATTTTCAGTGATCTATGTATCTGCCAGTGATTTACTTGATTAATCATTTAATCATTTGGTCAAGAAAATATAATGCTTTCTTAAGCTCCAAGCTGATGTCTTTAAATATTTTATTTAGTCAGTCCAAATCCCAAATATATTCAATTTAATATGATATATAACAGAAATCTCCCTATTTGAGAGGCTTAAAACAGTGTTTTCACGTCATCATATGTAGGTTTTTAATTTCATCCTGTGCGAAACAATACTATAAGCCAGTTAATTTTTTTTATTTATTTTTTTTAGCTGAAGTCCATTCACTTAGTGTGACTGGAATTTGGAATTTTCCAACCCTGTATCATTATATGGTAGCTTTCTGCAGTACAGTACATTATCCATGTCTTATAGTGTTTCAAATCAGATCAACTTTATTTATGCAGCACTTTACACACAACGCAGTTGATCCAAATTGCTGTACAACACAAACACAGGAAGACCAAAACAAAAAGATGGAAACAACCGTGAAAGATTGTTTGGATAAAGCATTATCTAATATTCTAATCTTGTTCGGCGATATAGTTGCCTGACCTTAGATATAGGGTGAGCGTCTGCTATGACATCTGGAGGGAGCTTGGAGTAGAACCGCTGCTCCTTCATGTTGAAAGGGGCATGTTGAGGTGGTTTGGGCATCTGTTCTGGCATACTGTATATCTATGCACAACCTTAATGTATTATATGTTTCTGTATCGAGGATAGCAGCTAGTTAGACAGCAGATACTGTTCAACAGCCACCACAAGTGGATAGTAAACAGTAACCAGATTCTCCTAGTTAAACTTTCAAGAATATTCTATTCATCTTGCAGCCACTTAGCCTGTGAAAGTATAACATTAGATCAAGAGCCAACGTGAGATTAGAAGCTGTGAACAGTATCATTCGAAGACCCCCTCACAGACAATCCTGGAGCAAACATTGCACGTGTTTATACCTGCTACATAAAAATCCAATATTCCTATTGACCGATTAGTAACACACTCCATGATGCCGTGAGGCCAGAGATGTTCATCTATCATGTTTAAACAGTGTGAAACCATGGGTGGTGCATTGTAGGCTTTGGTACTGTATTGAACACTGAAGGAGCATGCATGGAGAGACTATTGATCTCATCCTGTACATCAAATGTCTCTGTATCTTTGAAGCATATTGAATACAAATTATAACATGAGAAACAGGGTGATCAGATAAGAACACAGTTAAGTTACATTACAGGCTTACAAATATGGTCATAGGAAAACAAGTGTGCGGTAAAATTTGTAGCTTCTCTTGGCTTCAAGGTAAGTTTGGCCTCTGGTGGTTACAATGTCAACTGACCATTAAAGGAGCTCTGTAAAGGAATACAACAACAATATAATTTGTTAAATTTTCTCTGCTGTGGGGGTTGAGACACTTGTGGTGCTCTATTGAATCTGTTGTGTTTGTATTTGAAGTATGTGGGGAGCAGGCCTTCCCAAATGGATTAATATCATAACCAGTTCCAGATGGCTGCGACATCTTGTTCCCCTTCCCGTGATCGTTTTAATGCTTTATTGATTGCCGTTGTCTAGGGAACCAAACCTGCATGTAGTACTGCCTATTCCTCACAAACATCCCCCTCCACCACCCACCTCCACCATTGCCACACTCTTACATCCATAAACGCACAATCCATTTTTCACAGCGCTCTGCAATGCTTATGCCACAAGTTGATTGGACACACCTTTCATCTGCTCACAGTGGGAGGGTGGCGAGGCACGCTGGGAAGGTCAATCAGAAGTGGACGTGATGCAAACACTACAGGCTTTATTTTCAATGCGCTACTTTGCATTGTTCAGTGCGAGACGATCTTTGGTGCATCTGCTCTTTTGCTTCATGTATGTGCAGCCGTGGATAGTTCAAAAGGACTGCATGAAGGTGAATAAATTAATCACAGGGTATGGTCTCTCTCACTGCTCTCATTGCTGCGCCAATCCTAATGACACATGAGGACAACAGATCAACAAATTATGAGATGCCGCTTCAGGAAATCATTTAGTTGTTTGGATGTTGCGGAGTGCTAACACTATGAACACACAGCACCATAAATCTGCAGCCAAACACAGATGGTGCGTTAATTAGATCAAAACAAATAATAATGTCCCATCTCATCTTAAAATGTAAGACAGCAGCATTTCAAGAATAAAACTTTAAATGCTGAACTGTTTCTTTAAAAAGTTGGTGACACTGATTCATTATGCGACGCCTCAGAGTTATGAAGAGAAGATGTGTGTAGTTATTCCTTACCCTGGTGATTTTGGCTTTTGTTTCCTTCACAAACGGAATAATAAACATATTCAGCCTCTCTTATGTCTTCCTAATGTTGTGGTTGTCATCATTCACAGACAGGTCTCCTATGGTACATATTCCTTGTCGGGTATATTCTCATGTAGCATGACTATTTCAGGTAGATTAGTGAATGTTTGCATTGGACTCGGGATCTCTAATCTTTATTAAATCTTATTAAAGATATATCTTTGTTAAAGACACACTGCTGTTGCTTAGTAAGATTGATGGTGCATTCACATGCTGTTCGATAGAGCAGGCAAATGCATTTTGTAGTCGAATGAAAGTGAAATTTACATTACCGTCTTCACAACATCCATGTTGGATTCTTTTCCATCTTCCAGGTTATATTAACCTCAAAGTTAAATATTTAATAGTTTGACATTTTGGGAAATATGCTTATTCTTGGTGAGAGTTGAGAAGGTTGATGCCGCTTATACACGTCTTGACGGCTTGATCACTCCATAAAACATAGCACTGTAGTGTACGGTCAAATTCAGTATCCAGGAAATTGGCTGCTTCTTTTCCCACTATAGTTAAAGATTTCTGGAAATAATGCCAGTTTCAGTGTGAAGAAAAATGCCACAGCGTAAAATCAGCTCCCATGCTGCCCACACAGAAAACTACCACAACACTCACAAGTTGAGGTATTGCGCATGTGGGAAAGGGAACATCACAGAATATATGGTCCTTGTGACAGCAAGTCCTTGGAGTTATTTCTCTTCCCTTTTTTTTCAAGCCCTATCCCGTTCATTCTAACCGACCTCATAGTGTGGTGTCCATGGGATGGGAGGTACAATTGACTGCACTCTCTCCTAGTGTTTATTTCATCCCCTAGCGGACCACAACAAGGCCTGTTACCCCACTAAACAAATCAATGTGAGGTGTAAAAAAGTAATGATGTGATGCTGAACTCTAACACCCAATGCTACGGGCTACTAAATCAGCCCTGATTCAGGGCAATTCCCACTGAGTGCATGATTAAGCGGCTCTGACTGGGAGGGGGGCCTGTTACTTTCTACCTCATAACTAAGTTAATTTACTCAAGTACTATACTCAAGTGCAATCTTTCCTTATGTACACTAAATGTATACTTCTAATTCCCTTCATTATAATGTTACAACTATAACTACCGACTTTTCTTGTTTACCGACGATTCACTCTGCATAATGAACACTTGTACGTTTGATACTTTAGGTTTTTATCTGATCTGACATACTACTTTAGCTTAAGTAATATTTTAAATGCAGTGATTTTTCTTATATTTACACTGTAGCATTACCACATACTATGGAGTGAAGCATCAGAATATTTTTTCTACCACTATGGCGCAGCTTTGTTGCCCAATCCAACTCACCACTGAAGTACTCCTACAATAATTCCTCTGTGTGTCTGTCCTTCAAACTCAAGAAGGTGCCCTGTCAATGCAAGCTCTTGCGCTCTATGAGACATTTTAATTGGTAGTGATTGAGTATTATGTACATTATATAGTGTCTTCAGGGGTGTCCCCTATTAACTGTTAGATCGCACCGCTGCATACAGCTCACTCTCCGTAGCATGCTGCAGTACATTTAAGAACAGATGTAGAAAGAGAAACCGGAGATGTTGCATTGTAGCAAACAATAACATTTAAACCAGTTATGTAACTTTCGGAAATAGCCTGGTCCCAAAGAGTTAGCTGTTAGCAAATGGTCCTGTGTACTTAATAATTCAATGGGCAATAATTCAATATGATGATGTATCTTCTTTCAACCATATCATGATGACATTGCATATAGAGATATTGTGAAACACAAAGCGCATACTAACTCAAATTTCTGAATCTGATTACTCTGTATTTGTGTTCCATTGCTTGAGTATCTTTGAATAGCACTACGTAATGGATTTATGTCATCAGTCTGACAGTTTTTGGCTAAATTCTAATTCTAAATGTTTAACCTACAAATATAAATGATTGTGTAATATTTTGCATTAATTTAATGGTGTTAAACTCAAGTAACTTCTTACTTTTGTAACATAATATAGTGTTAACAGCCTAATTTAGCTTTGTGTTTACAGGAGTCGTCAAATGGACGCTAAAACTGTGTGCTATCCTTGGCCCTACTCGGACGCCCGATCCCGTTGCTGTAAACTATAGACTTTATAAATCTTTTTACAGTCTATGCTGTACACACTGGGAGATTCCTATCGTCCAAATTAACGTCAATGCTTCACAAGAAAATGACATGCTTAAACAACCTCAAAATATACCATAAAATCTTCCATTTTTAATTTTGAATGTAAACCACACCTGAGCCGCTAAGAGCGTGATCACACTATCCTTTTGGCCGCGGCCAAAACCGTTTTTTCAGCTAAAGTCTAGTACCTTTAAGTAGTGTGAGCGCACCCGCTCCGCGCTCAACTGCGGCCAGCTGGGCCGCCACGGCCCGCTTGAAAGAGGTGGGCTTTAGCGGAGCCGTTTGCACATGTACGAGCACGAGCGTGCGCACGTGTACGAGCACGAGCCCTACGGCAGTAGCGTTATGTCCGCCTGTTCGGACATGTAAATAGAAGGACGGACCATGCGCGGATATTTAACAACAACAACAATGGTGGTGAAAGGTTCACGTTGTGTTTACTGCAGATTTGGTCGGATGAAAATATTCAAAAACAGTCGACAAGACGCACAAAAACTCCGAGGTCTACGGAAAGATTTGTAAACAAAGCCACACACACGCGATCAATGCGTGTGACGTGTTACGGCTTGAAGGCGTATGGACAGCAAGAAGCATTGGCCGAGGCCCTGGCAGTGTGAGTACAAACGGGGCTTGGGCGCGGGGGGGAGAGGGAGGGGGGACAAGTACCCTAAAGTCCGGGTCATGGTCCGGGAGGACAGTGTGATCACGCCCTAAGACTGAGTGTTGCCCAAATGTTCTTACTGCTTTCTCTCATCAAAGTCACTTCTGTTTACTAATTAGATGGACAAATGTCCATATACAAATATGACATATCACTCGTAGATTCTTAGAAGTGTATAAATTAAATCTTAAAGCACTATGAAAAGACAGGAAACTGCATCAGACGGGATGTGTCTGGATAAGGACCATACCAGTGAACGGCGCCTGACTGGTGATCCAGTGACTTACTATAGATTAGTGGAAATAGCCATCCAACTTTGACAAAATAACTTCGGTTAACTCATCGGTTACGGGTCTGACTATTGCTAATTATAGTAGCTTTTGTTAATAAATGCGGGATTTCATGGCTTATTGTTGTTTGGAAGATTATAGCTAAACTAATATAGGCTAACACAGAGAATAAACTTATCTGGCCTTATATCTAATGTTAATTATAGCTCTTAGTCTATCGCCAAATTATTATCGGTTGTCATTCTGTATTTTATTCATACAATGATCAACCTCTGTCACTAACGTTACCTGAATGTTTACCTTAGCTATGGCAACAAGAACAAGCTGACGTTAACTTAGCTTAATAACAAGCCATAAAGTCACAAAACCAATTACAAGTACCAACATTCATCCCCCTCAGGACCTTACTGATGTGTTGTCACAAGTTAAAATATCAAAATTAGAAACATAATTTCCTCTTTGACACAGCATTGTCCTTATAGGCACTTCTACTTCACTACTTACAAAAACAGGCGATTGAAGATTATTTCTTCTATTGATTTTAATTTTTGTTATTATAACAAGGAAAACAAAAATCACATAAAACGCCTCATAATTTTATTTAATTTTTTTTGTATTTTAAAACGAAAATCAAATAACTGTTAATTTTTCGTTTTTTTTTATTATATAACCAAGATATACACTGACCAATATTGTTATCCAGATGTGAAAGTACCTTTATCGCAAAAAAACGTTTTGGCCATATCACCCAGCTCTACATATACTTTAGCAATGCTAGGGGAGACAACTATGTCATGACAGGTGTATTGCTATTGCGCATAAGGAAGTGCAGTGTCAAGTGTGAACTATTTAGCATGAACGGTTCTCGAGAAAGCTGCAAGTCACAATACTGGAGGTCAAGCATTCAGCCCCTTCAGAACAGACACGTTTTGAATGGTACTGAACTGATGATGGAAGGAGGAAACAGGGAGGAAACAGTGGTTGATGCTCATTTTAAGATATCAGTACATACTGTACGAAACAGTGAGAAAATAAAGTTGAATTTTCTATTTTCAAGGCCGATATCAATACACAGATGAGATCTTATACCAACCCATTGTCTCTTCTATACTAACTTAAGAGAATTATGGCAATGATTTTGCATTTAATGTGTAATAAAACGTAACGTATACCTGTTTTTGTCATCTAGAAAATTTACATTTTAAAGTAGTATGAAATGCATTGCTGTCTTCAATAATAAAGACATTGACATTTTTGCAGTGATGCAGTAGGTGTCAAGTGATTGACAGGAAGAATGAATAATATAATGTGCACACTGACATGAATATACTCAACACAGGCACAGTGGATTAATGATAAAACAGAAACCCTGGCAAAACTAAATTAGGTCTTTGTGTTTACTGTGATGGATTAACCAGTCTAGGCAAGCATTTTTCAATTCATTTTTTTTTTACATGAATGACAGCAAATAGCGACACTTCAAAGTAGGAGAGTCTGGTAAGGTTGAGCTAAGCTCTCTGTCTATCTACAGATAAAACTAGGAACAATGGAAAGGGAAATGTAGAGTACTACTATCCTTTAAAGCAGCTTCAGGCAATTTTTGCCCAAATTTAAATATAAAGTATCATATTATATTATATTATATTATCACTCACTCATTCACTCATCTTCACCCGCTTATCCGGGGTCGGGTCGCGGGGGCAGCAGCGCTAGCAGGGGACCCCAAACTTCCCTTTCCCGGGCCACATTAACCAGCTCTATAATAATAATATCATCATTATATTAAATATTATGTAAACTATTTTTATTCTAATTTTTTAGAATTTTACTTGGACAAGAGAAGTCTAGTTGAGTGGTAAGTGAGGATGTTTTTCTACATACCTACTGTTTAGTAATCCACCATAGAAATATCTATATCTATATACATATACATATGAATATATTTTGCTGTTCATACATTTTCTCATTTTACCCAATGTGGAATGGCTGTTGCATTGTATCAGACATAATTTTCCACTATTTACACTCCCTGTCCACCTTCAGTCATTGTCTCCACTCTAACCGATTTCTGTGGGGGAGGGGGATCTGCCCTTACCAATCACTCGAGACCACCGTATTCGCCTGAATCGAATATCATTTTAAGTCAGCAATGATATGTAGCCATACCAACATTTTGGTTTTGATGTGGTTTGAAAGGGAATCTTTACCAATTTCCGATCAGCTTTGCAGTGTGGGCGGTCTTTGCAGATTAATGGTGTGTCCCTCTGAAAAGCGCTGGGAGCTCCCCTCTCACTTTACAGTGAGGGTTCCGACATGCCATGTGATATAGACTTTTTAACCTGCATGTGCCGGCCACGTTGTTATGAGAGAGAACAGAACTGTTTGAGAAAGTTTAAACAAACTACTATATTGGGCGATATGGCGATACTGGGAAGACATGCCATCTATGTAAACATAGCCTGGCAATAACGCTAGTCCCACCTGTGGTGCTGATTGGCTAAGTGTTAGTCCCCTCTGGAGCGCTCATTGTATCGATTGCTTTTTCAGCCGAGAAAGTGCTTTCATGTCAGAGGAAGTCAGGTCAGTGGAGTGGGCAGATTTGAAGGTCTGGACAGTGGCAAGAATGGCTATTTAGCCATGTACTCCAACCCTTGTCACTGCAAGCTCTGACATTTGGCCTGGGGAGGGTGTAGACTAACATGTGCTTCCTCTGATACAAATGGAGTCGACACACCGCAATTTGCCAAATCCACCAACGATGAGGATTATGTAACTATTAATGTCACAGTCACATTCTTTGACCGTATCCTGATCGAGTTCCTTTGATTTTCTTAGAATGTTAGGTATTTCTTCCTGAGCAATACTTTTTTGACCAGTATATCCTTGAATTAGTAGACACATGTAAATGCACATCAATAATACAATTTAATACCATCCCGCTATTCCCATCAGCCCTTCCTAATCTCCCCATCAAACAAAGCCTGTTTACTGAGGCATGACAACTGCATGCATCATCTCCTTTGTTCCATTGGGTCTGGCACAAGAGCCACTGTGGTTTTAATTTTTAAAATGCATTCTAACAGAAATAGACCTGCGACTAAAAAGTTGGCACAGTGTTACCTCTGATATGGATCTGTGGCCTTATTGCATAAAAGTGATAAACAGTGTACTGGAATACCCGCAACCAAATGGCCAATCTTCAGATTGTACTAGATATAAGCAGCCCTTTGTGTGATTCATCTGGTATCTTAAAAGGGATTTCTGTGGCCGTTCTTTTTCACAGGGTTCCATTTCTGTCATTATTGCTATCTTGCATGAAATGGTTGAGAGAGTGTGCTTTCCTGCTCAGCATGTTGCACTTACGTCTAGTTTTCTGATGAAAAATTGAAAAAGTCTACAAATTATACTGTAATTTCCCAATCCCTCGACCACAGTCTCTATCTCTTTGCTGAACAACATGTCCTCATCCCTCATGACATAATCTTCGGTGCTACATAGTATATTTTCTATTCTTATTCTTTATTTTTATCTTCTATTTTATTTTTAATTATCTTTGTTTACCTTATGTAAACTAAGGATCTGTGTTGTCTGTGTCTGTGTTGTAAGCTACTGCTCACGTGAATTTCCCCGCTGTGGGATCAATAAAGTCTATTCTATTCTATTCTATTCTATTCTACCCACTGCTAATTGCAGCATCTGAGCATTTGAAGTTTGCAGCAGAACCCTTAGAGGTAGAAAGATCAGGAGATAAATAGATAAGCATGGTGACAGAACTGTGTTCCCAATTGCACACACACAGAGATGTATAGATGAGAAAGTGAGTGTATATGACTGCTGTGACAGAATGTGTGCCCACAGTGTGGGATTCTGCTGACAGTTCAGGATCTTCTAATAAGTGGCATCCCGGTTTGGCAGAGAGAGGAAGGAAAATGGCTCTTTCACCTCTCTAACCTGCTGAAGTCCCCTCTGTGCCAACGCTTGACTGCACACTGAGGTGCTCTGCTGCACACACTCATGCCCCACTGCATATGGTTTAATTAGAGTGGCAAGCATATGTCTTTACAGTGAGGTAGCTGCCTGTCAGATTAAAACCAGATGACTGTTTTATGCAACATCATTTATTATTTACCTAAATACTGACTATGCAAGAGGCAATAAGTGAAGTTTTTATGCACCATAAAACAAAATGGCCTGCATTTACTTGTAAAGGTCAAAGGTCTGGAGATCAAAATTAGAGAACAAAGTAGTCATTCTTGATTCATTCTGAAATATTGTTATTTTTTATTGTTCAGAATTTGATAGAATATCCGCTGTGGCTATACAACCGCTGTACTAGTGTGTTTTTTAGATAACCAAGGTAACAAAAAAAAACACTTGGAAAAATTAGAGAACAGTAACTACTGTGTCAGAAGAGAAGATTTGCTGAATGACTTCAGCACATCTGCAGTCACAAGACATCACTAGTTCCTCACACTGCTCTAGTTTTATCTTGGTCCATTCTTCTTGAAGTTCGGTAACTGTAGTGGGTTTCTTAGACATTACTTTGTCGCTAGGGATTTTCCAGAGATTCTCTATGGGGATTTGGGGCTGTGGACTCTGGACTGGCCATCTAAATCTTTCAATATTCTTAGCTTCAAGGAACTGTTGAACCTGTTTTGCAAGGGGCGACAAGGGGCATTGTCTTACAAGAAAATTGTGGGCTGATTGGGGGAGAATTGCAGTGAAGTTATTGCATGTTGCCGAAGGAGGTTCACATGAAAATTTGCATTCACCCTGCCATGTAGCTGTACAAGAGGCCCAACTCCCAAAACCATAACAGTTTCTACCCCAAATTTAACTGCCTTTAGACACTTTGGGTTCAGTCTGTCCCCAGTCCATTGCCGAACATGATGTTTCCCATCAGACACAAATGAATTAACCTTACTCTCAACACTGAAGTACACTTTGGACCAGTTCTCCTCTGTCCACACATCATACTCCTCAACAAAGACAAGTCTAGCCTTTTAATTCTCTCTGCTGATGAGAGGTTTGGTCACTGCAGAGTGGGCTTTCAGTCAAAATTGTCTTAAACGGCGAGAGATTATGTGCCGAGACAGATTCTTTCCCTGTTTAGCACTGAACTGGCGAGCAATTCCAACTGCAGTGTTGAACCGACCTGTTTGAGGGACTTAAATGAATCTGTGTCCTTGTAAAGTTTCAATATTCTTGAAATCACAGACTTAGAAAGTCCAACCTCTCTTGCAATGGCTGAGGGGGTCATCCCTTTGGCCTTCATCTGGACAACCTGCTGTGTCAGGGTTTCCGTCACTTTAGAGCGGTTTGCAAATTTTGCAAAGTAACCAAGAGAGCTGCTAGATAAATAGTGTGTGTCCAAAAATTAAGTCAATTGTCACCCAGTGCCCGATTAACACAAATAACTAGGATGTATCTAGTTTGCTAACTGCATTTTTTCACAAAATAAAGTTTTTTGTTGCTTTGGTTATTTAAAAAAGAAACATGCTAGGACAGCAGTGGTATAGCCTCTATCAAATTCTAAATAATAAAGGATATCACTATTTATGAATAAATCAAGAATTTATATTTTTTACTCTAATTTTGATCTCCAATATACATGCACTAGCACTCAAGTGAAATTATATACTTTCCTAGAGAGGGTTTCACATCATTCCTCTGATTGGTTTTGTTATTTGGTGTGAAACACAAAGTACCTTTTTAATTGGTGGTTTCCTAGTCCATCCATCTGTCTGTCAAAATGATGTAAACATTCTGTCATTCTATTATTACCTTTCATTTTCATGTTTAAATGATAGCAGGACATATTTAATACATTGCAGCGTTTAATTTCAATTCATTCATTTTCATTTATTTTTATAAATGATTATACAGAACAAGCTTATAGATTATGCATTTCTAAGGGGCATGGAGAGAAAAGTTGAACAGAGACATGATGATCATGTGATCATTCACATACCCACATACAATGGCTATGACATCTAATTCCTTTGCATGAATCAGTATCAGTCTGGGGGAAATAAAAATGTTACCTTGCCATCAGGCAACCTTTTCTGATGGGGAACTGATGCTTGTTTCTATACTCTCTTCAAAGCCACCAGACTCCTGTGACAAATACAGTTTTACCTCACAGAGCGAAGAAATGGCTGGTCCACCGCTGCCTCGATTGGTTAGTTTGTTTTTGTTATTGTTTGGTTTTAGGGAATTCTAGCTGCTCATGTAGGCAACCTACGTGCCATAGCAACCGCCTTCAAAGCAATAGGAGCAGGCAGGCAGGCAGCCAGCCAGCCAGCCCAGTAGGGCCCTTTTTATTGTGAGCATTTTAATTATTAAAAATCAATTTAATTGGAATGTGTCCTTTACTTTCATATTGCCATAACCGTTTTATAAAAGCAATAGCACCCATCAGGCTGTGGTATGTCGTGATTATATCTGCCTGACCTGAAGCCCGTCATAGATTATAATGTGGCCGTAATATTCAAAGTCAGATCATAGTTTAACTAATTGTCTTGTATTTCCCACTGTGTGGTATCACCATAGAGTGATCAGAGCTGACAGGAAAGAGTAAAAGCAGATTCACACTTCTGTAATAAAGCCAGCTTGCTGGAGAAATTTCCATTCACTCTTTGAGTGTGTAAGCCTTACTGTACAAACTTCAAGATAAAGAAGAAAAAAAAAGAACAACAATTAATGCGTATGCAAATCTGCTACAGTGGGACTGACGCCTTTGTTCCTCGAATCTGGCTGTCACTGGTTTTTAATTAGCCGACTCCCTTCAGCGAGTGTGAATACAAAGCCCTTATCAATGACACAACAGAAACATATGAGGGGCCGTACATGCTAACAAGGGCCTTTAATCAATGGCAGCCACACAGGCACTGGGTAGGGTTTAGCACAAGTTTATTCACGTTAGCACACTGTTATGTTGTAATAGTTCAATACATAAATGTGTGTGTGTGTGTGTGTGTGTGTGTGTGTGTGTGTATTTGAGTTTGCTAAGAAAACAGTGTAGGTGTTTGTGCAAAACTTAATGTGCTGGTGAAAATAACAATACTGTACAGATGGTGAGACCACAGCAGAGGAACAATATTAAGTACAATGACAAACAAATAAAAGTAGCTAATTTACATCTTTGCAGCAGCGTGTGCGTTCAGTGCAGCTGCATTTTGAGACAAGAGACAAGGTGTTTTTGAAAGATCTCTATTTCTTTCCTGAAACATTCAGGTGAGCGCACATAGATAAAAGCGGCAGCGCTGTGATCCCTGAGGCGGGAACGATGCTGCAGCCCATTCCGCTCTCAGTGCGGAGCCCCATTAAGCTTTGGCTCCAATCAAAGATCCTCACTCTGTAACAGACTTAGTTTATCTCCGAGGGCCCACTCCACCTCACAGACATAGCCCTCTGACAGCTGATTGATCTGTACTCTAGTTTCTTATGCTTTCGCTTCTTCCCTTTGCCCTAAGGAAAGAGTGACATTGGAATGATTTTGGTGTACAGTGGCTTTTTCCCTGTTTGTTTTTACATGCTATGATTGCATGTGTTTGTAAAAAAGAAAATGGTTACTATTGTTTTTTCAATTTCCTATCTGTCACCCATGTCAGTCAACAACTATGTATGAGTTAAAATCTCCAATAACTATGTCTCCATTCACTCTATTAGATTACCTATCTGTACATGCATATGTGTGTGTTTGATGTGATCGTGCGTGTGTTTGTGATTTGGTGGTAGATTGATGTGTTTGTCTCCCCTGCGTTGTTTTCCATCCTTTGTTTCGTGCTGTTGTTTGGACAGGCATAGGGTAGCTGGAGATGGGAATAAATGGGACTGTTAGGAGACATCCGTTATATGCTGACACAAAACCATTATAAAAGACCAAGTCTATGTGTTTGGGTGTGTGTTTGTGTGTGTGTTTTAAAGGCACGTCGAGTACAGTATGTGTGTGATCTATTGTGGGAAACAAATGTGGGTGGCATGTTTGTTTCTTTGTTAGACAATATACATTCCATACCTGTGTACAAGTAAAGGCTGCCCTGAAGATTATTTTCCTTATTGATTAGGCTGTTGATTGAGTGTAGGAGTTCATTCTTGTGCCATTAATCTATAAATAGTTTGGTCTACAAAATAGTGGCAAGTTCCATGAGCCCAAAGTGATGTCTTCTAATTGCTTGTTTTGACCAACAGTCCAAAGATATCCCATTTACAATGATACAAATTAAAAATATGGAAACATGGTTGGCATTGTTTTCTTGATAAATGACTAATATGACAAATTAATTATCAAAAACATTGTTTATTCATTTGTATTATTACAAGGTAAATATGCATTCATTGTTGCAGCTAAATCTGGTTTAGGCTAGGCTGTATTTCTTTTTTTACCTACTACCAGCCACTTTTCCTCTTCCTTGACAGTAGTACTTTGCACTTTATTGGCTGTTACTACTATGAAAATTTCCATTAATGTGATCATGTATTGATAAATTATACTTTCTGTCACATTTAGGGCTGAAACAATTACTCAAGTAATTTGAGTTACTCGATTACAAAAATGTATTGAGGCAAAATCACTGCCTTGATGATACGTTTAATTCCTATCTCGGCTGTAAAGTGGCCTGTTCAGCGCAGGGATCATTGTTCTACACGGACCGTTTTCGCCGATGCACACAACTACATCCGGAAAAGGCAGAGAAAAAGTTTCAAGTTAATTTCACACTTAAGAAAGAAGCCAAAAAGGTGCAATGTGTCCGCTGCAACTGTTATACCACAACAGCACGTCATTGGTGATTCAGCATCTGAGCCGAAAGCAGCCCGTTATTGACGCCACTTAACCAAGCGCCACTGTTCCGGTTTAAGGCGGGCTGTTGCCGTAGTTACGGAGAAACAGGAAGTGAATACGTAACGTTAGCTGTCCTCGTGAATGTTTAGTTTTTCATGAATGTTAAACATAACGTTACCTACCTAATCAGCCTTTCTAGTTTTGTTTGAGTAAATGTGTCAGTCGTGTTTTGTATGTTGCTTGTTGTTACGGTAAACAGTAAGAGAGCGACTTGCTCTTCCTGATAATATATCTTATTCATTTTCTTAGTTAATCTATTTGTCTTTGAAAGCTGTTTGAATAAACACATGCGTCACAGAATTTTATGTACTACTTTAAATCATTTATATACCAAATGGTAAATTTGCGAGTGTATTGCCTTTAACACACACACATTTAGTCCCCCCCCCCCCCCTCACGCGCACACTCAAACACAAACAAACACACAAACACCCCCACTTACAATAATTTGTAATGTAATATATTTATACGCACAGTTTATATATATATATATATATATATATATATATTAGATTAATCAATGGAGTAATCGGTAGAATACGATTACAAAAAGATTTGATAGCTGCAGCCCTAGCCACAGTCATTCATTTTGGAAAGCCTGTATCATTCTAAAAGTTTTTTTTTGTTTGTTTTTTTATCCAAGGCAACAGTTTATTTGCGGTATAGGAATATTGAGTTTGGATTCATGATCATATTTTCTTCTCTTTCTCTGCTATGTCAAATTATGAGTGTAAATGAAGCCATAATGAAAATACAATTAAATATTTTAATTACAAGATTTTATCCCATCAAAAAGCATGATATGCAATTGAAAGCATTAAAAAATTGAATTGAAAGGGGAGGGTGGGTGTTAAAAGCTTTTTATCTTATTTTCCATGTTTGACAAAAACTGAACTAAACTAAATTATTTTTCCCATTGTTTATTGGCCCAGAAAACGTTGAAAGAAAAATAATTCCATGCTTCGGTACCAGAGCACCAAAAACGTGACATGCTTGTTTTCCTGCTTGAATTTTCTTTTCAGCATAACAAGACATGCGTCAGTAACCTCTCATGGCACTCACAGTTGATCAAAATCATCTAAAGGAAGCAATATGATTCCTGTTTCATATCGGATTTTCTGTCCTTCATAACCATAGACACTTTGTCCATCACAGATCATTATCAGTGCTTTACTAATAGATAATATAGCGCCAACACATCCTCTAACTGATATGAAGTCCATCAGGTTACACCAATTATAGATGACGATATTGATATAACCATGAACCAGTGTCTCAATATTGCCATTTAGCCACCTGGCTTTAACATTCAATCTCTGCCTTTGTGACCTTGCTTCATTCTCTAAGCACTCTGGGACATCTTCATATTCTCCGAATGGAAGGTCAGTGTGGGGATTTCTCAATAACCTCTCAATCTCAGCAAATATATTGTAACCCATCAAAGCGAGGTATTGAAGGGCCTGCAAATTATAATGAAATAGGTGTAATAAAATGACAGGGAGGTTATGAGAAATTAAGCTTACTCTTGGGTATTGTGACCATTGCTGATTATAGGGGGTTTAGCTTGATTTATTTCTTATTATGTCTGTCCCTTAGCTGCTTTTACTTTTCTCCCAGGTTCTTTGTTTTGTTGCTTATTTTCTCCTGGCTCCAGCTTAACAACTCAGAAAATGAATGTTCTCAGCCTTGTCAGGATTCAAAGAGAAGGTCTTAAGCCGTAATAAAAACAAAAGAGCATGTGGATGTGCATGCTCGTGTGAGCATGCATTTTGGTTCTAGTGTTGTTTGCCCAGGCATGCGGATGGTGCCGCAGTGCGTTATGGTGCTTCATAAAAATAAATGGTCTCTGTCTGACTTCAATTATAATGGTGAATATGCAGAGGCGCCTCGTTCATTAGTTTGCTTTTGCTCTCTAAGCGGGGGAAGTGGATTTGGTGTATTTAGTATCTGACTGTTGTCCTAAGTAGCAGGGATTATTCTAATGCTTCGTCAGTAGCACAGCCTAGGCCTAATTCCCCTTTCTATTTATGTTATCCATTTCAAAGGCTACACTAATAGACCCCTGTGCTTCTAGTTCCATATGTTTCGTAGACAGTCTTGAAATTGAACTGCAACCTATGGGTCTCAGCCTGTGTGCATAAGCTTCTGCACACTATGACGAGGTGTGTTTGCAAATGTGTGTGCAAGCGCCTGTCTACTAAATGTCTTCCCTATATCTAGAAAAAGGTTTGTTTTACAGTTTGAGCCCGGATTGCCTGGGAGAGGCTCAAATAGGCCCTTTTTGTCCATACAAAATAATATTAAAATGCTTTGAGAATTCGTATTAGATATGTTGTATTAGATATGAAACTACTTTTGTTTTCAGTTACATTAAACAAATAAGAAATTTAGAGAAATTATACAATGAAAAAGTAGTGTAATCAAAAACGAGATTATTTCAATCAGTGTTGTGCTTGACGTTAAACGTTGAATATAGAGAATGACCAGAACACTGCCATCTAGTGTCTCAACCAAATATAATTACAGCAGTCGGGTGATGTATCATACAGGGTAACGGCTAATTTTGACAAATAAATTCATTTTACAGTATTTAACATTAGCCAGTCTTCAACTGGAAATCTTTCTTTGAGTGCTGTGTAGTTGATAAGCTAGCTAGCTTTCAGCTCAACATTATTCCTTGTTTCTGAAACCTAACAACAGACAACCCTGACAACCCGCAATGCCAGTCGCTATTGGCTGGTACAATGTAAACAGAACGTGACAGAAAGTCATTGTAAAACCCGTCAAAAACATTTTTATATATTCATTTACACTAAATATTTTTTTTTATGGAAAAGCAATACTTTCAATTACATTAGTTGAGATTTTGTTATAATACCATCATTACTGTGAAATACAAAATAACATTTTAACTAATCCTATAAACTTCAAAAGCAGCTAGAGATATCAGATATCATCAAAATTATCCTGTTGACAGCTCCAAATCTCCCTGTTACCGGCTAAGATGATGTTAGCTCATGTTATAATTTCACAGACTGACAGGACAAGACAAATGCTAGGTCATTTACACTGTGTTTTTTTAACTGTCCAAACGGTACAGTGACAACATCTCTCCTTCTCTCTTACAAACCCGAACTTCCCTTTCCCTGGTCACATTAACCAGCTCTAACTGGGAGATCCCGAGGCATTCCCAGGCCAATGTGGAGATATAATCTCTCCACCTGGTCCTGAGTCTTCCCCAAGGCTTTCTCCCAGCTGGACGTGCCTGGAACGCCTCTCTAGAGAGGTGCCCAGGGAGCATCCTTACCAGATGCCCGAACCACCTCAACTGGCTCCTTTCAATGCAAAGGAGCAGCGGCTCTACCCGGAGTTCCTCACGGATGGCTGAACTTCTCACGCTATTTCTAAGGGAGACTCCAGCCACCCTCCTGAGAAAACTCATTCCGGCCGCTTGTACCCGGCCTAATATACTAGTACAGATTTCCAAAGATATCCTTTGGCTAAACAGGAAACGTCAACCAACAACAATTTATCCAGCTTGTTCAATTAAATAGTTGATCTGTGTATTAAAATTCAACAGGTTAAATGCATAATCTGTACCATCATTTGCATGCCAGTTGCACAGTTCACCATGACATAACATTAACATTATGGGAAACCTCTAGAACAATTATATGCAGATACAGTACCATCAGCTGATGAATTGTCTTTTAGCTAATTTAGACAAGATTCATGTTTGCTGGCAAACAGCCACACAGTAGGTGGTGCACATTGAATATGCATTTTGTTGTGGTAGTATGAAGATTTAAAAGGTTGGGAAAAAATAATTAATTATACATTGAACCTTCTGATGGTATAAGAAAATACTGAAAACTTTTTCAAATCCCCTGGGGAACATTGTGGCACCCCTGAAAATGTTCTGTAAATGGTGTGATTTCACTGAGTACAGACTTTAAACTATAGCCATATAGCTATACTCACTGTGCTTATTCTGACATTGAGGAATCCTCAGCCTTAGTGAATGGTAGTGAAGATAAGGCTTTAACTGAGATAATGGGAATGTGGCAACTGGTCCACCGGTAATCTAAAAGTAATGGACATTTGAAACATTTTTAGAATTATTAAGCATTCCTCTTGTCATATCTTTTGTGATGGACCAATGACAGTCGCACAACAGAGATTATATGAGAGCATGTTCCATGAGGACATGTTGTGTGCACTATCGTTGCCAACCAACACCACAGCCGCAGAACTGGATGGCTATATATCAGGAAAACTGAAATGGTCCTTTTGTGTCGGCATATGCACAGACGGAGCTGCTGCCATGACCGGACGGCTGTCTGGTTTAATGGCTCGGATTAAGGAGGTTGCACCTGAGTGTGAATCTACGCATTGCATCATTCACAGGGAAATGCTTGCAAGCCGAAAAATGCCACCGGAATTAAACAGCGTTTTGAATGATGTCGTTAAAGTGATTAACCACATTAAAGCACATGCCCTTAACTCACGCCTTTTTGAGCAGCTTTGTGAGGAGATGGACGCGGAGCACACACGGCTTCTCTTATACACAGAAATAAAATGGTTATCCAGAGGGAAATCGCTGGCCAGAGTGTTTGAATTACGAGAGCCGCTGCAAAGATTTCTCTCAGAAAAGAAGTCACCGTTGGCAGCACATTTCAGTGACGAAGAATGGGTCGCAAAACTGGCATACCTGTGCGACATATTCAGCCTGCTCAATTAATTAAATCTGTCACTTCAGGGGAAAATGACCACGGTCTTCAAGTTGGCAGATAAAGTAGCTGCATTTAAAGCCAAACTGGATTTGTGGGGACGGCGCGTCAACCGAGGCATATTGGACATGTTTCAAACATTAGCGGGGATTTTGAGCGAGACTGAGCCTGAGCCTTCATTCCCCCAGCTGGTGCACGATCACCTGTCTTTGTTTTTAAAAGAGTTCGAGCGCAACTTCCCAACCAAAAAGGACCCACGAACTGGCAAGGGATGGATCCGTGACCCATTTATCACCAAACCAGGAGAATCCAGCATGTCTGTGCAAGAAGAAGATCAGATGCTGGAGATTGCAAACAACAACGGCTTTAAAAGTATTTTCAAGACATCAACTCTGCCGATGTTCTGGATTAAAGTCATGGCAGAATACCCGGAGATTGCCACCACAGCACTTAAAACCCTGTTGTCATTTCCGACAACCTATCTGTGTGAAGCGGGGTTTTCTGCTGTGACAGCAACCAAAACAAAACAACGGAGTAGACTGGACATAAGCAACACACTTCGGGTGTCAGTCTCTCCCATTACCCCAAGATGGGACCATCTCGTTGCAGAGAAAAAAGCTCAGGGCTCTCATTGATTTAGCGTTGTGGTGACTTAAATTTTTCATGTACTTGATATTGATTTTTGTGGCGTATCTGTATCTTATTTTGCAGGCGTGTTTACACGTTACCATAGCGACCAGAGTCCGACAGCGTTAGGGCTGTGGTCGCCAACAGAGGGGGAGGAGGGAGAGGGGAAAGGAGAGGGTTCAAACTTTATTTCAGCTGTTGAAAAATATCATTCATGGAGTGTTTAATAATAAAAATGTGAAATGTGGAATTGCTGGTTCTTCGTATTTTTTTAACGTTTATTCTTTTATTATTTATTTTATTATAATATATATTTCTTTATTATTTATTATCACGTTTATTATATTCGCAATATAAACAATCTACTACACCAACCCCCCGGTCCGCAGTAAAATTGTCAAGCATTCACCCGTCCGTGGTGATAAAAAGGTTGGGGACCACTGCTCTATATCACACACCCCTTAGTTATCGTTGCTACATCTGTCAAGCTTTCCATTTTTGCATGGCACATATATATATAGTAAGCTATAATTAGTCACATTTACCATAGAGCAAGAAGGAAACAGACAAGAGCAAACTTGCAGTGACCAACTCTTCACTGGACAGTTATTTTTGATGGATCAAAAATGAGACATCTCAGCTTTAATGTGCAGTCCCTCCTCTATTGGCCACTTTGTTTTTATAACAGCTCTGTACCTTCAGTGTCTCTCTTTCTCTCCAGTCTTAATTCTTATTGACCTGCTGGTTATTGCTCACTGTCACTTATTTCTGTCACAGCAGCAGTATTATGGAGCACAAGACACTGACTGCATGGCTGTTTTCCCCTCTGCTACAGTCTAACTTTAGCACCACAGACAGAGACATGCACCGGCTCTCAGACACAAGTGCATGGAGACTTTTCTACTCTTTACACGTATTAAAGAGCCCCTGGAGTGGCAAATGTTATCTAAAGCAAATGGTCTTTATGATCATGTACATGATATTGTAATAAAAATAATCCTTTTGCTGAAGGGAAAATAAATAATTCATAAACTAATACAAAAATGTTCATGACACCATGACACCCAGGTTAAATGATATGCTTGTGCTAATAGCCACATCAAGACTAATTTATTTATTTGACACCATTTAAGAGAAATTGCATTTATTTTCATAACAACCTGTAACTGTGCAAGACTCATTTATACATCCCCTCTGTTGCCAATGGCAGTATGCAACAGGCACACAAACACACCTGCAATGCTGCATCTCCCTGATGTGTTTGTTAGCTGCACTGAGACGTTGAGGCAACTATTGGATACTAGGTCTTCAGTGTGGTAAGATGCATAGACGTAAGGCACATGGATGAAAGCAGTAAGCCCCAGCGGCTGTAGTTTACAGTGATTTTAGAACAGCTAAGAGGCGTTGCTAAACCACAGCCTCAATTGGTTTATTGCTTTTATTAAGTGGTTACTAGGATGAGACGATAAACGATGTTGAGAACGAGACGAAAATAGATTTTAACACTATTTTTGACTTTCAGTATTTATTTATGTAACCCTTTTACCACCGGCTCATGTATTAAGAAAACCACCTTATGCTCTAAAGTGAAGCCTTAACCCTAATTCAATATCTTGTGGTAAAAGAAACATCTCAAATAGTAATAACTGTAGGGTAATATTTGATTCTAACTCTCATCAAGTGGAGGCTATAGGGAAAACACTCAGACGTAAACTCTGGTGTCAGGCAGAATGCAATACTTCAAAGGAAAAAACACAATGCAATAATACCAAGATAGACTATCAGAGTTTATAAACTGTATTAAAATGGTTGCAGGATAAACACATTAACCATCAAGAACCAAACAATTATGTATAAACCCGGGTAGTAATAGTTTGTCCCTCAAACTATCTAATTTTGAGTGCACAGTTTTGTTGGCGCGCTTTAGTTGGAGCTCATGATGGGAACCTTTGATAACGGTACCTCCGTGTGTCGTTGAAGACTGCAGGACCTGGCCGTAGCTGATGAATGGCACCCTCGTAACGATAGCAACAGTCTCCGCCCGCAGCGCCGAAGCTCCGTCTCCCACGGCAGCAGCGAAGCAGCCTCCGTCGGCGATAATATCCTAGACGACCCGGCGAAACTCCTCCCGTCCGCGCAGGCGGTGTCCGCTTTCAACAATGACCGTGCCGTTAGCCTAGCTCCTGCTAGCGAACTTAGCCGAACTTGCTTCGTGTCACCCAAACACAAACGCCGCAGTAAAGAGTCCAACTCTAACACTTAGCGGGTTATCCGACAACAGTTAACGGTCCAGAACCACGACACTGACGACACACAGTCCAATATTGAAACAGTCTAATATTAACTGCTAGACGCCATTACACGTTGCTCCTGCTCTTTCTTCTTCATCCTCTCTTCTTCTTCTTCCCGGAGAAAAAGGTCTGGGGTCATGTACTCACACCCGTAACAAACGTAATACGAATTACTTTTTAACTTCTTTTTAAAGCATTCAAATCCATGAAATTATATTTTTAATATCATCGATTTAAAATATAAAGCAGGTATACCTTTTAATAGGTTATTTATATCAAATTATTATTTATGTAACTTTTAACCTCACCATTGTGACTGCTATTTTATCTGTGACATATTCCCATGAGAACAACAATAGATAAATTAAATAAATTCATCTGATATTTATCAGAGTATTACATTTTTAATTTTATTTCAGCAGAGTGCTGTGGTGCTGCTGCAGGTGTCTTCGCATAATAGCCTACTCGTAAAGCATACCCCGACCACTGCAAGGCGGGGGAACCCATGTCATAAACGGTACTGAGAACAACACAGAGAACTGGGACCCAAATGCAGACACGGAAACAGAGTCAGGTTTAAACGAGTGTTTAATGAAATAGGTAAATACAAAAGTGTCCAGGTAGTGGGGGGAAAAGGAGTGCAGTCCGGGTGAAGGTGAAGCTCTCCAGAGCGAGTCAAGTGATGGGGGATGAAACAAACAAACACGAGAAGATCACGGGAGGGAGACAAAAGCAAGCACAAAAGGAAAAGGGAGGGCTGCCATAACTGGGATCCTGACAACCCGCCTGTCACCATACTGTCTCTGTCTGCTCACACACACAGCATGTTCAGAGCTGTCACTCATCCAACAGAACAGATACATTTCCATGTTATTATCGACCCACACCCACGTTTTCTCCAGCCATAGGCCCATGTGTTTTGAACACATATTGGATAATAACAAGGAAAACAAACGTGCATAGTTATATACAAAACAAAAAACATCAGTCAAAATGACATAACGTGTTTTCTTTTATTTTTCGGAAGGCTTTTTCAGTCAAAGGTTAAACAGCACTGATATGATGAGTTCCATGCCCGCCCCATTAACTTCAACAGAACTGTCACCAAATTCTGGTACCAAAGAAACTTTCTAAAGACTAGTGACCAATCCTTCTTTCATGTTCCTTGGCACAAACATAAATCCCTGTAGGCTCTCTTTATTTCTTTTGCTGACAACTTAGTGTTTTTTTGTGCATTAATTTAATGACAGCGTTTTGTACTTCTGGCCATTCTCATCGTAAACTTATTGGCCCAGTGATACTGAAAATTGTGATGCAGTCACACTGCGTGTGTGTATTTTACAATGGCTTCAAAAGTGGCTCAGTCAATCAAAGCCAAGGACTAAAACTATTCGTTTTATAAGGAATTATTTCAAATGTGGCATATTTATTGTTTTATTTTTAAATTAAATCAACATTGGATAGTACAGTGTTAAAACTTAGTGTTCACATTACAGAATATGAAACCCTCAACATTTTTTAAAATTTAGGAACCCTGACATTATGAGTCTAAAGGCACACTCACTTGCCCCCCCTTTTTAATTACCCAACATGACAGAAATGTTATTTCAGAGCATTCTGCACACTTCCAGGAATATGATTCTGGCTGAAAAGAAATAATAATTTTGTTTGAAAGTAGTCAAACAGCCCCGATTACCTCAGATGGCTTTTTGCTAGTCTTTTACCAATGCCAAATATGATACTAACTCTGACCACGCTCCATTAATCCTTCACCTAGTCATGAGTTTAAATTGAGATATACCGGCATACTTCATTACAAAGTTGATTTTACAAAATAATGATTGCAAAAGTGGCATAAAAACCCCTGGTTGACAGATGAGTGACAGTGCTTCAGTCAATGTTCCTCAGAAAGGTGTATTTATCGTGCTAAATGAAGATTGTGTTCTAGTTTTATCAGCAATTAACAGCCTGCACTGGTCTAAAGATATCCCAAGTGCCGCTAACTGGAGCTGACTCTCATTCCAAATCAGCCCAAGTCCATATCCTCAAATACTCAGTACATCTGGCAGCCATAAAAATTGTCTTCTAGTTGGCCTTCCAGGTTTAATATGCAGCCAAGTTTGCTGCCACTTGTCATCCTTACTAGGCAGCCAACTTTCAAGAATTTAATTGCACTGCGTATCAAAGACAATGCATTCGTTTGCAAAAAGATAAGTCTGTTTCAAGGTGCAAATCTTTCAATAAATGTTGTAATAAAATAAATGATCAAGTGATTCAAAACATCTGGTCAATATATTCACATAATGTGTACATTGGAGGGTACATATGAGCTTAACTTAGATATTTAAAAAACACTTTTAAACATCTGATCAGTTGCACACACACACACACACTCACTCACAATGCCATTTTCACATACATTACATAGTCTGAAGCCAGTGTGGGGGTGCATCATATCTGTTTACACTAGTTAAATATTGATGTTCAAGATCTGTTAGCGAAATTGGGCTCAGCCCACCCCTACCTCATCAGCTCTCCTCCTTACTAATGTATGAACAAATATGATTTATTAATTCCCCCCAAGCTCATCCCAGACTGCAATTGTTTCAAAAGTTTCTGACTACGTAATTTACCACCCTTGTTTATCAGCCTGGTTTTGCAACTCAGAACACAATGAGGCACAGTGGAGAATGTTGAGCACCGTCATGGGAGAATTTGATAAAACATGCACAAATTACAAAGTGGAGACAATTTCCGTGCTCTTGTCACTCTCCCCCACACCCCCGCCTATTCATTTTTCTTTTCATCTCCTCATAGCTCGCATTCTGCGTGATAAGTGTGTATCTGCGCGCCTGACTGTCAGCGAACATATGGAGGGTGTGTGTGGTCCTGCCAAGCAATGGAGAAATCACAGACAGGACGGCAGCACTGTAGCGCATTAGAGTAATCAGAGGGAAATGATCGCCCTAAAGTAGCTTTTGGACATCTGCAAGGGGTGCATGCATATTGTAGATACTGCAAAGACAGACACATGCACACACATACAGGTGAACCAGCATGCTCAGAAACCTGACAGCGAACAGATGGACTCGGCACAACCTGTTTCAGACACCCTTCTCTACTTTAAAAGAGTAATCATGGAAAACTAAAAGTTGGCGCTCCCTCAGGCTACTCTTTCCAATAAACACATAAGTAAAGCCTCTTTTGAATGATGAAAGAAAACAGAACTCAGATGTTTATGAGTTTGCTTAGAGGCCTAGTCAGTGGCAATCTCCCAACACACCATCCTTTGCATGCAAGCGAAAGAGCATTAAATTTGATAGGTGTGTGGGTTTACCTTGTGAGAATTACAACAACGTTATTCAGGCCTGCTGTTGCCTTGTGCTTCAACCACACAACATGTGGCAGCATCATGTGGGATGTCGTTGGATATATATTTGCTGATCGTACGCTAATTATAATTCAAACTCATTAAGTTTTGCTGTTTTATCCCTGCTTCTCACCAGCTTGTAAGTCATGTAAACACAGTAATTATTGTTCAATATAAGTCACTGCTGTTTTGAGTCAGTGAATGGCACAACTCTTTTCAAATTCTTGAGTTTAGAGCTGCAGTAAAATATCATTTTCAGCCAAGCTAGCTGCATGACTCTATGGATGGCAATGTCAGTTGGTCAGTTTACCACTTTAGTCCTGCCTGACACATCTTATGAATTGGATGCATTGACATGGAATTTTCTGCAAACAATCATGATAACCAGAGGATGAGCCTTTATTCATTTAATTTATCCTCTAACTTTTAATTATGTCACCAACATGTCAACATTTTAAATTGTACAATAAATCAGCATATAGATTGCATTGCAAAATTAACTAGTTATGGCCAAAAACATGATAAACATTATAACATTATAAATGCTTTACATCTACATGTTAGCATTAGCATTGTGAGTATGCTAGCATGCTTGCATTGGTAGCTCAAAACACCTCTGTGCTTCAATTAATCATTAATCATTCATTTCCAATGACCGCCAACTGAAGAAAGCAGCAAATCATTAGATGCTGGAACTAGTAAATGTTCAACGTAAACTTAATTTTTAAAAAACCTATCTGTTTATCGCCATTTCTTTTTTGATTGTCCAACTGATTCATTATTTTTTTTGTTTTAGCAACACTACTTCAGCACTATTACTTGGTTCCCAGTGTAAATCACAAAATGTTCCACTATGTTCGAAGTTGAAAATTTGTTCAGCATTTATCATGAAAAGCAGAAAATTAAAATGGATGAGTTTGATGGAAATATGTGTTAATTTTCTGTCGAACATTACATCACTGCAAGCACTGTCTGTAAATTGTTTTCCCATTGTGCACAGCTGCAATATAAAGTAGCCTACTTCACACAAAGATAAAAACACAATACAAAGTGTTTCACTTGTGAAAGCCTGAACACAAAGTGAAGATAAGAATGCATCAGTCATGTCACAGTAAATAATACTGTAGCGATACTGCAGTGCCTCTTTGTTGAACTTTGAAAATCTCTTTAGAGGTATTGGCTGTGCTTGATTTTCCTTTTTTGGACATGTTCACCTCATCCATAGCCTCCTTTTTAGACAACAAGGTCAGTTGTATCCCAAACTACAAGCGACTCTCAGAATTGTGTGGCTGTCAGGTCTGTTTTGTGCATAGGTTTCTGAGAAAAATAAAAAGAAAAGAGAGAATGAGGGGGGTACAGTGAGTACCATCAAACCATAAAGTGTCAGCTTGTGTCTGTAGGAAGCCTGGTGCAAGTTTGATGGGGCCCTCCTCCGCCTGTCCCCTCTCCCCTGGTTCTTATTTCACAGGTGGATGAGCACATTAGTTCCAGCCTTAATCCATCACCATGGATTCCCAGCTCCCATGTCAGGAAAACACACTAACAGGCACATGCGTGCACCCACATCCTTAAACATACTGTAGTTGAACACAAATACACTAAAAAAAAATTAAAATGCTGAGAAGAAAGAAGAGCAATCATACACACACACACACACATTGATGAATCAGTTGTTTATCATTCTTAGATGTTCAATTTAACACGTCTTACACTTCAACTCAGCCCTGCTTCTGTACTTGACAAGGATTTGCGTTGTACACTGTTCTCCACCCACTGACAGATCATTCCATGTCACTGGCTGCTGGTGGTAGATTCTCTTTAAGTACAGGGCACCAGCCTGGGGTGAAATGTTACATTTTGACATTCATGCGCATCGTCATCTCTGAAAAGCCCTCAGTAGTGCTGCTGTTATCAAGGATGCTGCATTGTTGTGAGAAAATGTCAGCAGGAGCAATGAATGGGGAAGAAAGGGGAAAGAGAGGAGTGTGATAGAGCATGAATGTGCTTATGAGTATTTTGGTCGCCTTCAATTTTGCTGCCGGATTTTGTCACCTTTGCGATGCACGTTTGCATGAACGAATGTGTGGCCTATGCTTACCTCTACTATTTCTGCATGTTTCCCTCCCTCCATTTTAATTCATGTGGTACCTAAAAGCATAAGCACCCACTCTACCTAGGGGCTAGTGTCCCAATTGTAGTGCTGATGTGTGTTTAACCTCGCAATCGTGTTATAAACACTCCCTTAACAAAGTATGGAAAAATACATCCAATTCCTCTAGCTACCTATGCCATGGGAGCAATTTACAACTTTCTCATCTCAAGGCTATTTGTCTGCATGTGTGTGTGTGTGTGTGTGTGTGTGTGTGTGTGTGTGTGTGTGTGTGTGTGTGTGTGTGTGTGTGTGTGTGTGTGTGTGTGTGTGTGTGTGTGCTGTATGTAAAACTCCATCCTAATTTGCAGCATTTAAAAAAGGCGAATAGCACAGTGAAAACACTGCTGCCCATGACTCTGGCCCACCTACCACATGCTCCATGCCAACAGACAACCTTCACTGGAGCTTAATTAATAAAAGAATAGCATGGAATACAGAGGCAGCTCCAATTAAAAAGCCTTTATGCTTAGTTTGTTTTATTCACCACAGGTTGTTTTTGCTCTGCAGGGTAGAGTTATACTCAAAAGAAATCTGAGCCAAGCTGTGTATTTTTTAATGAATCTGCCTTTTTGTATATCTCTAGTCTGGGCAAAATGTCTGTAATATCCTTTGCGCAACACTATGTGAGCGACAAAAAGCAGCTGTCTAATGCATTTCAAAAAAGGTTTGTTTGTATAAAAGATGTATGCATTTGCCAGTCACAGCCCAGCAATTCCCCTGTTATATCACTTTTGTTTCTGATGTCACAGCAGCACAATTTGAGCTTTGCAGCAGCAATGTCTGAACACCTCTCTTGCAAAGAAACCTCTAGCCTGCACTCTTTGGAATTCAAGTTGAGCCCATTATTATTTCCTGCTTGTATGGCTCGCTTTGTTGGAACAGCCTCAGACATTTAACATATCACTCAACATCACATAATTCAGCTATTCATTATGGCCATTTAGTTTTAAGCATGGGCATGACAACTGGCAATGATTTACTTCCATGCTGCAGATTTTCTCCATGGCGCACCACAGAGGATTTTAGCTTCTCAGTCTGTCTGGAGTCACTTAGCTTTTTCAGCTCGGTGAGACCACTTCCACCCTGCAAATCCATCTCCTGTAGCTATGGATGAAAATTATTATTTCAATCTAACACAGACTCCGCCCTCTACTGGACTCGGTAGTATTCTCCTCCAATAACAAGTATGCATTTACCCACTGTAATAGCATAAATGTAGGCGGCCTACCTGGATACGTGACAACTCTGCATTATATAGGGCAGTACATGCCGCTGTCGGCTATCCTTTTTTCTTCAACGGATGGCAATTTGCCCACTATTTACTTTCTCTAAGGATGGACTCGCTGCTTTCGGAACCTCAATGTTATGTTGCGACAAAGTGTTCATTCATTGGGCCCTCTGTTGGACTCTATGGGTACAGTAGGCAATATCGTAACTGCTTAGTACCCATTTGAACACAAGCCATGGTCTTCACCTAAACCTGACCAAGTTGAGTTTGTGCCTAAACCTTAATAATGGTATTGTGAAATTTTAAAATAGATTTATTTAAAAAAGGTCCTCCCTTGAGCCATTGTTCGGTTTGTCGGTTCGGAGCCATTGCAGGGACATGGCAACATGGCAAGCTCCAGGGAAGAGGACCTGCTCCATATGTATACATGAAGGGCTCAGTCTAAGCAATATATATATATATATATATATATATATATATATATATATATATATACTAATGAAAACATTATTATGGATATTATATTCCATATCTGCTTCTCCACAATGTTCCAATAAAAAGTATCCAAATTGATGAAGCAGAACAAAATATGTCATTTTCTTTTACAACAAACATTCTTCTTTTCTTGTATGTGCATTTGGTGCAATGAGGTTTATTTAATTTTATCGTATTTTTATGTTTCCATTCAGCTTTACTAATGCAAATCTTCAAAATGTGTATTAAAATATGTTTATGGACTGATTCAAGTTATGTGACTAGAGGCAATTTATCAGATTTCCTGCAGCTCCCTATGTAAGCTTTATACAACTGTTTGCATATATACAGTGGTGCTCCCCAACACCTGTAAGCAGGCATTGATTGTAAATCAATCATTGTAAATTGAACATTGAAAGAGTTATTGGTCAATGTTCCAGTGAAGTTTGATGAAGTCTAAGCACACTGGCCCTCATTTATCAAACGAACGTAAGGCAGAAAAACGTGCGTACGACCATTTCCAAGCAAACTTCGGCATTTATCTCGTTACCCAAAACAAGTTCTCGGCTATTTTAATGTACACAGTGCCGTGGATACACATTACTGAACCTCTATCCTGATAGACAGGTGGCAGTGTAGCCCCGCCCTTAAGCATCCGCCGATTTATGGTCTATTTTAATCTAAATGGGACCATAATTTATTAAATGAACAGCATACAGTATTGAAGACGACTTAAAACTAGAGATTGAGACCATCAACGGTATGAATTAAGGTTTAACACACTCAGAACCGGAAGTCTGCTGTTCACTTATTTTATATCATCTATGGTCTTAACACAATGTCCACTATGAAATTAAGACTGTATAATTTGTAAGTATACTGTAAATGTCCGGCAGATAATTTGATAGAGTGCTGCGATTCATTCATCTTGATTCTGTAGCCTACTCATCTGGACCGCATCTGGCACATATGCCATCTGGTGTGCACTGTGGCTACTGCATCCACTGCAACGAACACTTGAATAAATTATTTCTTGCTGCCCCTATGATGCTAAGGAATTCACGCAGTGATCTGGTAAAATGAACTGTTATCACTCCTACTGTCCATACTGGCTGTTAATCGCTATTTCATTGTGCAACTCCAATGGACGAAATGGAGGACAAAGCAGCAGTCTGAGTAAACCAAATCAAGTTTGTTAAGTAGTTACATTCATTGTTGTACAAAATGAACCTATTTGGGATTCTACAGACAATGTTTCCTTGCCATGGTGAAGGGAATGAGGTGCTTGTTTGTGTTTTAAAAGAGAGGCTTTGCAAGCATGTAGGCCTACTTGCTTTATGTGAGCACATAATCGGTAAATGACCTCAAATTAACTATTAAATCTGGCCAACTAAAGCAGGGCACAGTAAACTCTGCAGAGTGATTATGTACTACTACATGTAATATTTTATTGGCACAAATACGAAACTGATAGCTACAATAACAAAAAGCCTGCAAACGCACAAATGTATGGGCCTCATAAAAAAACAGAGCACAAGGGAGTCAACAATTATAAATACGGTATAGATAAGCACAATAAATTGCAGCGTGAATGCCTAAATCCTATATCCTTAGTAGCCTATTTTTACTCATGATCCATGATGTTGAAGAAAAAATGGTATATTGTCAATATTTTATAGACACCCCCACCTCCCCCCGAAAAAAATAAATAGATAAATAAAATTAAAAATTCACAAATCATGTTTTCAGGGGAAAACTATTCCTGGCTCCTCATGCATTCCATCAGACAAAACTATTCAAACATGTTCTGCAAGCATGTAGAGTATGAACTCTATCAGTTTTTGACTACAATTTACTCCTTCATTTGAATGGATTTCATAACACTTTTATTTCCCAGCCATGTGTTGACCTATTGCTGTACTTATAATTCAGCCCTGGAACCATTGCATCCCAGCCACTTTCACGCTATAGCGCTACAATAAAAAGACATTTCACAGTTAATTCTCATTTCTCAGACACAAGGAAATATTTTTAACAGATTACTGTTCATATTTGTTCATTTACGATCACATGGAACCACTTGGTGGACGTGACGTGACTTTATCTATCTGAAAGCTTCTGGATCACGACAAGGCTACCGTGTCTCTATATCACCAGGGCTGCAGTGGTACACTTTGGGAACCACAGAAAGAATAGCAATTAGGTAGCAGGAGTTCAATTACATACTTCGATCTAATAGACTTTTTTGTTAGTCAAAGCAGGAAAAGCACAGGTGTAAATAATCACATAAACGATGGCTGCATTCCATTAAGTGTTCCAGTAAGCCATGTTGGGGAGTGAGCAAGCACAATACCAGAGCATGGGTCCAATTTTGACATCTTGTGAAAGACGTTCCAGTAAAGAAGTGAATATATAAGTGTATTGCACTAAAAGATACCTTCATATTTAGGATGAACAGATGCATTGCAGCTGTATCCCACAATGAATTAGGCATTAATCCATCAATGAATGATTAGATCATCCCATACTTTACAAAAGCCTTGTTTTGTTTCCATGTCAAAGATTCTGTCTTATTTACAATGCAAGTAATTCCTCTCAGAATTCAGATTACGGTTTAGTAGTGTTGATAAACAGAAGCCACCTGATCTTAGCAATCTGTTTTGATCATCAGGAAGCAGATCATTTTAGATCAATTAGCTACAAATGGCAAACTAAATTGAATGAAACACTACAATTGCACAGTGACTGGTATTTAAAGGGAGAAATGGATAAAGTGATGAAATTTGTTTGAGTTTCTTTTAGACACAAATTGTTTCACCGTAGCCCTTAATGATCGTTAATCAATCAATGTGTTGAATGTTTTTAATGGCAGGTGACCCAATGTGGATCATTCTTATTTTGGTTAGGGCTAATAATGATGTTACAGCTATACTGTGGTATCAATGTATTAGGTATACCTGCATCTAATGCATTTAAAATTTTAGCTTTTCTTTCACTGGTTTGCTTTCATACCTTGTATTAATATGTTGTCTAATCGGGTGTCTATGACATGACTAACTATGACATTAGTTTACTTTGTAGTAGTCAACCTTCTAACGTTAACATATTGAATTGTGGCCAGAAACAGTTATAGTAACAGAAGAACTAAACACTAAACCGCCACTTTTAAGTGTAAGTCTGGCAAAAACAGACCCTCTTTTTTCCGCGTGAAAATACATCAAATAAGCCATCAAGACAGTTTTTTTTCATTGATCAACAATGTATAGAGAATGCCTGGAGAGACAGCGTAGTAAGTTGACCCGGGGTGTATTAATAAAGACTGACTTACAAGTCTGTGCCTCACCAGTAGGTCCATGTTGACAGGTAGTCCATGCAAGTTGATTACCAAATGCACTGGAGTTCAGTTCAAGGAGGACATTTTTTAATAAACTATGAACTTACACTTTAACATGGTTATAGGAGATAGGTCCCCTGTGTTCTAATGTTTTTCCTACACTTTATCTGTCTTGTGGGCTGTTTTTATTGGAGATATGTTTGGTTGGAAGTGTGGTTAAGCTGTGTGTATGATGAGATGTTACTGCCGGTGTGCAGCAGATAAAAAGTTAATGAGGTGGTTGTGAAGGCCATACCGAGATGCTGGCTTTTGAGGATGCTGTTCAGACTGCAGTTCAGTTTTCAAACCGTTCCAGCCCATGGACACCTGCACTTTTGTTTTTGGAGATCTATCTAAAAACAACAATCTAAATTGAACTGAAGTAGCCTAATACTACAGTGCTCGCTGCTTTAATGTGTGCTGTGTTTTCAGTGTAACAATTATCTGTACACCCTGCAACCCGCTGCTGCTGTCACTATTACCGACATAGCCACAGGAGGAGGCGGAAGTGCCAAAAAGCACTCATTTGAGCATGAACCTGACACTGCCGATCTAGAGGAGTCAGTTAAATTTGGACACAATGATACATGGCATGGCTCTCAAATACAATACCACTCGATTTCCTTTGTTCATACCAAAGAGCCAATCAACAAGCTGCTAACAAGAGTTGAGACCAGACGAAGGAACAAGCTAAGCTACCAATGTCCTGCTAACTGGCAAGCTAACCTACCTCAGTTTTCTCTTGGATATCTGAATGCATCTAAAATGTGTTTCCCACATTTTCAACCTCTTCAGCTCACTCCAGGTTTGTACGAGCGATAAGAGCCATAACTTTAAAACCCTAGACCAGACTTGTTTGTAACAATAATAACCAATTCATGGAAAAAGCCGATGTTATCAGTTGCGTTACTGGTCAGGTGAAGCAGAAGCCATATCCAAGTCTGTTTGGAAACCCCGATGCTTTGATTCTTTCCATCATGTTATTCTTAGAGCATAGGTTATTCACCGTTTCTCACCTTCGGTTTTGGCCTGCTGACCCTCTGCTGAGCTTCTTTTCTTCTTACTTGTACAAACACTCTGGTGTTACTGTGGTCACCTTCCTTCTTGTTCTTTTAAGGTGGCTGGTAAATAATGACGTGATGCACTCCCACCAGCTACTGCTATGGAGCTTTCTTTGCCTTTTAACTATTGCCCTACCCTACCACCTTAGAAAAATTGGCTGTCCAAAATGGAAGTTAGGGAAAAATACAAATAATGTATTTTTTGTACTTTTAAAAGTTACATAGTAGGAAAAGCACAGGTTTAAATATTTAGGATATTTATAAAATGTACTGATGGTTGAATTCAATTCAGCTGCTTTGATTTCCAGCTCCTGGTGTTGTGCATGCTGGCTTACTGCCAATCGCACTGGGACACTTGAATAGAACAAAGCCATCGTGTTTTTTGTAACATCTGGGCTTTCCCTACTATGACAAGACAAAGTGTCTGCTCTGACACTGAAAAATCCTTGTATTATTTCACCGCAGCATTAAAGTGTATTTGAGCCAGTGGGATTCATGTGACCTGCAATTTGGACTGTGGCCACTAAGCCAAAATCTCCTTTAAGCCCTACACTGGTATTCAGGGCTCGCTTTTGCCTGAATTTGTTGAGATAGTTGGAAGAAGCGGAGTTAGGGTGACATTTAACTTAATCAGCATTTGTTTTTCTTAACCTCTTCTTCCCTGAGTCCGTTTTTGAGGTTCCTGCTCGAAAATGACATGCTCAGAATAAATAGGGTATATCTCTGTAATTACAAGCTTTATGTGCATTATCTTGGTATTACAATAAAGGTTACACATGTGAGATGGCATCAGAAGTGTAAGCAGCACTATTAATGCAAGTGTGTCAGAGTAAATGCAGATGGAACAAAGCAAAAATGGAAGAATTTCTTCCCTCGCCACAGTAGCCAAAAAACTCAATAAAGACATGGAACAACATCTGGACATCACCTGTGAGAAGTTTGATGCTGCTGAAATAAAGCAGAGAAACAATTATAGAGGTCTTACGATTTGGCACAATTTGGCACCATTAGTGCCATTTGAGATTTCTTAGGTACCACGTTGTAAAATTTATTTAATTTGATTTAAATGTCATTTTGGATCTAAGAGAAAACTGTTTTTGAAGAAAAAAAAAAATAGGACCCCCCCCCCCCCCCCCCCCCCCACACACACACACACATAAACCCTACAAAAGGACTACATTTGTCTCCAAAAGGGTCAGATTAATGTATTCACTATAGTACAACAATAACTGTAATGATATAATAATAGTAGGGACATAGTAATTAAAAATAGTAACAAAAATGATGGAAATCAGCAACAGCAACAACAACAATGTGCCACTACAAGGTGCAATAGCAAAGTGCTGTCCAAAATATTCTGCAAACAACTATTTACAAGTCACAGATCCTTGGCTTGCACAGCCACAGGAAGATAAAGTGCATAAAAGCAGCAGAACAGCGAGTGTCAGTCCGTGTATTCAAGCCAGCCTCAGTCTGTCACCGTGGCGACAGAGCCCCTTTGCCCTTACGCGGGGCTATATCTTCCGTCCACATTGGTCAATCTTGAAGCATGACACCTCGTTGGAATCGTAAGAACCAATAGAATCAAGTTGTGAGCGTTTTTTTCACTTAAACCACACGACTAGCGAATCACAAAGGGATAAGGACGAGCTACACTACGTGACGGACAGGCGCTATAACCCAATCAGAGCCTTTGAAAAGCGGGCTTAGCAGGTCAAAGAAGCCGGAAAAACCTCCAGAGCATGCTGGGAGATGTTGTCCTTCCATTTCAGCGGTTTTTATTTCTGTGGATTAAACTTTTCACTGTGATACTACAAAGACAGCATTTCTGGTTTTGGTTTTCAAATGCGCTTGTTGTTTTCTGTCATATTTGGCTGCTGGATCAGTGAAACTTGGTCGTAGAGTGATAAAAATAGTATTTTTGGAACGTGTGGAGACTCTGCTATGGAGTGGATGCAGTGAAATCTTGCTGATATCAGAGCAGCCACTGTGCCAGCTTTATTTGTCTGTGTTGCTCTTATTTCTGTTTTTTCGCCTCACATTGTTTGATTGCTCGCTGTTGTAACTGTGTTTGTTGGTCATACAAATGGTTTATATGAGCGTGTAGAAGAGATTCTTAGCTTTCTGTGGGTATGCAGCATGTGTGTCTGTATGCAAGCTACATGTTGCTGCAGAGGGGGATGTTGTTATACTATCTGATTGCCCCCGCCGGCGGGGTCTCAGGGAACAAGAGGTTTTAAGTCCGTGGCCAAACACAACTGATTGACTTGGCTAAGATCCCATCAAAATGCCAGCCACGTCCAGAAGTTAGTTTGATGGATCCAAATATCATCCTGATTCCAATGCATTCTGCCTTTAAATGAACCATGCATGATCATACATTTTTTTAATATTGATCTCTTGATTTTTAAGACTGTAGCATTGGGGATGCTGTATTGGATTACATTGCATTAAACGTGTTTAATATCTACTGTAAAGTGCAGTGTTCTTCCACAGTGAGTGGCAGCAGATGAGCTATTTTTGTCACTTTGTGGACTATCTAGACTTGCAATGAATCGTTTAAAAAGGAGCAATAGACACTCCTGGTTGGCACTGATAATAACTCAGGATATGGCTGATTGTAACATGATAATCAAACTGCATTAAAGTTATCTTCCTCGTGAAGAACTGACAGTCCTTTTATCAGTCTGCTGAGCAATTAAACACAGAGGCACAACACTGAATATCCGCTTTGCATTGCAGACTTGGAAATGTGTGCCGCAGCTGTGGGGGAAACAAAAGGGTGGCCGAGGAGTGAATGGAGGCAGCTGGTTGACGGAAAGCCAAGTAGACATGCACACATGCACTGATTGTAAATTTTTAGGTTACATTTACTTCAATTTATTCTCATAGCACTGGAAGTTTGGTCTGGCGTAGTGGCTGCTGCCTGCTGGTCATTTTCCCTCTCTCAATGTTGCTGTTGGGGACCCTTGGCTGACTAAGTGCTCCAAATGGATTACACCTCCTGCCAGCGTCTCTCTTTCTCTATCTATCCTCCTTATTACACCTCTTTCAGCCACTGCCCACCCTCACAGTTTTCTACGTGTATGAGATATACTCAAGCAAGATAATAGATGTTGGGAGATCAGTGCTGAATATAGCATGATCCCTGAGAGCCAAGATAATGGCTACAGAACAACTTCACCAGCTGCTGTGTAAAATAGGTATGAGTTTTCAGGATCTGGCAGGATGTTTGTGGGAACTTGATAAGGAGACTAACTGCCAATCATATCACATGCATTTTCTACTCCATAAACTTCAAGCAAAGGCCGTTCAGTGGTCACCGCACATCTGTGCATGTTTATGAGTCCTGGAATTAGTTTATTCTCTATTTTTTAAGAGGTGGGAATGGATTCTGGAGAGGAGGCATTATCTAAAAGTTAAACTGCATGCTGATATTTGTACTTTCTGTCTTTGTTCCTCTGCGATGGGCTGGCAGCTGCTGCTAACAGAGGCTTCCAGTTCAGCAAACATCTGGGTGTCCCAGACCTCCCTTGCCCGCTAAATGTGTGCAAGAAGAGAGAAGCAGAGAGGGAAAAGCTGCCTAAAGGTGAAGGATAAAAATATGGCAGAGAGGAAGGTGAAAATAGAGAGAAAATGAGCTTCAGGCATATCTTATAATATGATCGACAGAGGAATTAAGGAAATATGTAAAAATGTACCCCATACTGATTTCCCTGAACATTCTTTTGGCAAGCACTTCATTTATATTCCCTGTGATTTTTTGATACTTTAATCTCTTCATTTAGATGTAGGCACACAACTCAAATAGACACTTCTATTGATCAGGCTTTTATTTTCTGTGTTTTTCATCTTATCTTTTCGGCAGCGTTTGGACAAACGGTTAAATCATCCAGCGCATATTCCAGGTGGTTCACATATCTGCATGACGCAAACGTCCATACTTGATTGGATTTTGTTATCTCTGTAATTGTTTTAATCAGAGAGAGAGAGAGAGAGAGAGAGAGAGAGAGAGAGAGAGAGAGAGAGAGAGAGAGAGAGAGAGTGAGAGATAGAGAGAGAGAGAGCCTTACAGAAAATGTGCCAAGCGCAAACTTAGTTTACCTGGGGTCAGTTATGGAAGCCCTGAAAGGCAAGGTGAAAACCCCTTTTTTTCGGGCATTGTTGGCCAAAACCTAAGTATATATCAAATACCAGTTAATATCTCCTACGCACAATATAAACATTAAGGCTTAATTAGACTGTTTTGAGGGTGAGAAAGCCATGCTGAATGAGGTGCCTGGCGCACAATACAAAGGGAAGTAAAAGTTCAGCAATATGCAGCGTAGACAAAATGTTTTACCTTATTAGTAAACTACAAATGTCTGTAATAAATAATGGGACTGCGAATATGTGCCGACTTGGGTTAAACACTATAGATATAAGGTCTGATTGAATCACATTGTGAAGAGACTGATAGACTGCTCTCTCAACCAGCGGTCCATATGACTACTTAATATTCATAATCACGTTTTATGGAAGGGGTGTAAAACTGATCCTGTAAAGGGCGGCTGGGGCTGCATGTTTTCATTCCAACCAAGCAAGAACACAACTGACTTGACTTATTCAAACACCTGAATTGCCTTCACACAGTTAATTTGTTGTATCAGGTGTGTTCTTGCTTGGTTGGAATGAAAACCTGCAGCCACAGTGACCCTTTACTTGATCAATTTGACACCCCATGGCATGAGAATTATCATGTTTTTTGCAGGTTGCGTAAACCTTCCCTAATGTGTATATATTAGGTATGGAACTTTCACTCCCCTTTGTATCGTACTGTATATACCTGTACGTATACTCTCACCGGACACTTTATTAGGTTCACCTGTCCAACTGCTTGTTAACGCAAATTTCTAATCAGCCAATCATCGCAGCAACTCAATGCATTTAGGCATGTAGACATGGTCAAGACTATCTGCTGCAGTTCAAGCCGAGCATCAGAATAGGGGAGAAAGGTGATTTAAGTGACTTTGAACGTGGCATGGTTGTTGGTGCCAGACAGTCTGGTTTGAGTATTTCAGAAACTGCTGACCTACTGGGATTGCCACGCACAACCATCTCTAGGGTTTACAGAGAATGTTCAGAAAAAGAGAAAATATCCAGTGAGCGGCAGTTCTGTGGGCGCAAATGCCTTGTTGATGCCAGAGGTCAGAGGCGAATGGCCAGACTGGTTTGAGCTGATAGAAGGGCAACAGTAACAACAGAGGAATGCAGGAGAGCATCTGTGAACACACTACACGACCTACTTTCTAGCAGATAGGGAACAGCAGCAGAAAACAACACTGACACTTTATGAAGCACCAGGTATGCCTAATAAAGTGGCTGGTGAGTGTATATATAGATGTATCGTATATGTAACGTAAAAGATAAACTTAAATAACAATGGCCAAAAATTGTTTTTTTCACCTTGCCTTTCAGGGCTTCTGTAGTCAGACAGATTTTTTTTTCACAGCCAAGCTGTCAGGAATCTGGCATATAATCGCATTTTGATTCTCAAAAAAAGGGTCCATCACATTTGAAAGTGGAACACACAGAAAATGCTGAACAATTTAAGACTTGAGTAGTTATTGATTAACTGACCTTGCATTTCTAATTTTTACATTTGAAGAGGGATATGTTGTGTTTCTTCTTTTTCTCTGAGGTGTTTTTACCTGAGTAAGTTTTCCGCCCTTCTGCAAAGTAAACCATTTTGTTGAATTGCACAGAGGGAGAGCAATTACTACAAGTTTTTAATTTGTGAAAACTGCAAGCATATACCCACATGAACTTAACAATTTTTCATCACAGCATGATGGCATAGACATCATTCCACCACTAATGGGTGCAGTGGGGCTTAACCACCTGTTCTGAATAGAAAAATATACTTATCAGGACCTAAAACTTGCCATTTTAGATTAGTGAAGGGGCACAGAGATATATAACTTCAAAATGGGCCAGCACTCACAAATAGACAAAACAAAAGCACATTAAGAAAGCATTTTTATCAATTTGACAACACACGCGGAACATTTAGAAAACATGCTGCAAATACTGCAACACAACACATAAAAAACAGCACTGTCGGTTCACTATTGCCCTGACTCACTGTGACAGCAATAACCTGCAGGGCTGACAAAGTCTTGCTGTCTATCTTTCGCTATACTCTGAGTCACTCAGATGCACTCTCAGGTAGTGAAATTGTGCAACAACTGATTTTTAAGCACCAACAGGTAAGATACCCTTAAAAGTACAGAGTTCAGTACCCAACCCCAATGTCATGGAAAGAATTCTGTATGTAATACACAGGAGCATATGTTACATTAAGTTGCTTTTCTGTCAGCTGCTCAAAAGGTTTAGTTTGAATTATTTTCTTTAGTTTGGAGCTTAAATATCCTGATGGCAGAAGTACTGGTCTAAGGCTATAATCCATCACTCTAGACTCTGCACCACCTGTTTCATGCAACATTTGTTTTTTTGTGCTACTCCATTGATCCCCAAAGAATAAATTCATGTTTTTGAGACTTCTGTTTTGCAAGACGGAAAATATGGATTGAGAGATACAGCTTGGTACTCTTACTAATTGTTTCTGGTTCTTTTATTCCAAATTACACTGCAAGGTAGGATAGAAAATATGGCATGAGAACATACACGTACATTCCGAAAAAATTACTTGCAGCAAATGGTTGAATAATCAACCTTCTTCTTTTGGCACTTCGTTACTGAAACACTTTTGTTAAGTGCGTGTCCATGTTAAATAATAAAGTGAAAGCTACATCCCCGTTCAATTCCTGCACATGTTGTAATATTTTATAAAGAAGTATACTGACACTGATTTGGTTGTGTTTTGCTAATCCAGTGATAAAGTTTTATAGCATATTTTATTTCAACTGTACATTAGAATATTGCTTGCTTGCTGTAGATGCCAATATCAGAGGTCCGTTGGCAACTCTGCTTTACTGAATATCAGACCATGACTGAAAATAGCAGAGTATAGAGTTTCCTCAATTACACCTTTACAACCATTATTTTTTCTTATACTTTATACTGTATTTCCCTTTGGATCATATGCTAATTACAACTAACCTTTGGTGCATGGTAGTGGTTTTTTTTTTCTTTAAAGCTTATTTTACAACTTGCCAAATTCAATTTAATGTTTCTTGACTTTTCTGATTTACTGTATCTTACACAATGCTTTAATCATATAATTCAATGCAATGTATACCTCCTGCTGTGCTGCTTTAACTGCGATATACAGTAAAGTATTTACTGTAAAAATAGAAAAACCTGTATTGTTGGCAAAATAGGAAAACTGCATGTTTACAGCTCTTGCATTTCCACATGCATTTGTCAGCACTTTTCACAGCTGCACACCTTTTCTTTACTTTCACTTTTTTGTTGCTGGTGCTGGTAGGTGATTTTGAACAGTCCTGAATACTTGCAAATGCGACATATGGACTACCACAGCGTATTGTGTCTGTATTTTTAGTCTGTTTATTTTTGTTCCAATTAAAAAAGAAATAGACAGAACACATGTCCAGCAGAAATGAATGGCCATCAGACACAGTAGAATTTTAATGTATACAGTTAATAAACAGTTGTACCTGATATGTTTTCCCCTACAAAATATGTATTATAATAGAATATAAAATATTTTCCTCCCTCACTGAAAAATCCAGAAAATTAAAAAGAAAAGAAAAATGTTATTGTGACCTTAAAATTGAAAATCAATTTAAATTGTGAATTCTGAGAATTGTAACAAGCCTAAATATGCATATAAGTCAGACAGGTCGAAGTGAATGTATGTTCACAGCAGCAATAATATTGTGAATCAAAAACTGGATCTGGAATAAAGAAGTGGTCTTCAGGTTGAGTTTAATATTCAGAGAATCAGCTCCCACTTGCAGGAGGTGTAGATGTAAAGAGCCTTATTCATGTAAAAGGTAAAAGCTCAGCACTTGTTGAACATTCATTCATCTTCAACCGCTTATCCCGGGGTCGGGGTCGCGGGGGTGCTGGAGCCGATCCCAGCTGACATCGGGCGTGAGGCGGGGTACACCCTGGACAGGACGCCAGTCTATCGCAGGGCACATAGAGACGAACAGAGACAGACAACCATTCACAACTACGGGCAATTTTAGACTCATCAATGAACCTAACACACGTGCATGTCTTTGGACTGTGGGAGGAAACCGGAGTACCCGGAGAAAACCCACGCAGACACGGGGAGAACATGCAAACTCCGCACAGAAAGGCCGAGGTCGGGATGCGAACCTGTGACCTTCTTGCTGTGAGGCGACAGTGCTAACCACTACACCACCGTGTGTAAAATAAACATGTTTTATAACCGCTGTTATTAACTGGGAAGGCAGTTTCATTCTCTGTCTGCAATAACTTATTTTATTGATTAGAACGGAACTTAGAAAACTTTGTCTTTTCCCCATTTTACACAGTCTACTGATATTGGCCAAGTTTCTTTGTAGGGAAAAATCCCACAGCATCTTTTGGAAAAGAGAGAAGACTTTCACAGAGATATCAAAGGTAGAGATAGTGTTTGAAAGGATTTGGTGGTGGAGGGAGGAAAGTGCTTGTGAAGACAAATGCTCTTGTTTGTCTGTTGTTCTTCAGATTCAGCTCTATATCATTGCTCTGGGTCAAATTGTCTGCTTTATCATTTCAGAGGGACACAGACTCTCATCTTTCTCCAAACTCCACTCCTCCCTGTTTCATTGCAAAGAAAAAGGGATGCACAACTATGCCCTCACACCCTTCTTCTTTGCAAACTGAGAGACGGATCAATGAGGACACTGAGATCACAGGAGCAGTGGGGTTTGGGCTCTTGGTCGGCTCAGATGTGGATCAACTTTAACTTGGCATGTACCAAATACATGCTAGAAGTGGTTATTGGAATGGAGAAACCCTGCGATAAATCAATTCTTGCCCAGTATGCATACTGCAACCAGGAACGGGCAAGCAAGGGGTACAAGGCGGTGAAAGAGAAATCAATCAACATAGATGATCTCAGAGGAAAGCTCTTTCTCTTTTTTGCTCTCTCTGGTTACACACAGACATGAATGAACAAACACTTAAGTGCTCTGATGAAAAAAAAACAGCAGGTAAATAGAACTGTATCAAATCTCTGTGTGTAGGCCTTGCTTCTGTATTACGTGTGTGTCTACTTGTGGCACAAAGTCAACATGAGTGTATATCGGATGGTGTGTGTGTGTGTGTGTGTGTGTGTGTGTGTGTGTGTGTGTGTGTGTGTGTGTGTGTGTGTGTGTGTGTGTGTGTGTGTGTGTGTGTGTGTGTGTGTGTGTGTAGTACACAGTCAACATGAGTCCAGATAGGAAGAGAGGAGAAAGCCATTAGAGATAGGAGTCTGAGGCTGCGTCTAATGCAAGGCTACTCAGCCAGTCAACCAAAGCCTGCTTATCATGCCATGGGTACACAAAAGCAACAAGCACACACTCACGCACACACTTACACATGTGCATTTACAAGATTTTACCCAGGCTGTCCAACTAGTGTATTTGTCAACAAATGCAGGAATGTACTCCTTAAATTAGAGACACGGACACACTGAAACACGAATTTGCTGTTAAAGTGTGCAAAGCACGTTAGACTCAGGTTATTTTCATACATTTTCCATCTTATTTCCTTTGTTATATTTACCAACTTTACTCCCCTCAACCCATGGTTTGTTTGTGTCATCCCAACAAGAACTCAAAACTCCAGCAACACTTAGTAGTATACTCTAAAGAACAGCATATTTTGTCCAGAGTGAAACTTTGACCCATAACCTGCAAACATGAGCAGCAAACTTAGTGTCTTTTAGCAAAACGTAACACTGAAAAAAACATTTTAGGCAACCAAAATTTTACAATTAGCTTTCATGATCTGAAACACAAATACACTGTGAAAGGGTCAAGACAGAAACATGGATAACACCCAAACCTCACAACACTGGTGTAGTGACGTCAACGACATCAATCAAACAAGGTAGCCATGCCGTAAAGCATACCCTGCTTTATCATCTAGTGTGATCATAATTTACAAATTTAACATCATGCTTTGTTGCAGTGGACTTGAAAATACAGATCGTGACTAATAAACTCAGAAATATGTTTAATGAATTAATAAATCAAGTCAAAAGAAGGGTCATTTTGTCATTAGCTTTGCAACCGGTGAAGTCGCCCCCTGCTGTACATTAGAAAGAATACAGGTTTAAGACACATCTGCAGAACCGGAGGTTTTTCCCAACCGACGCTGCCTCAAGTGGCATTGTCAATACATTATGAAAATTACCATCATGACATCGACTTCAGCATTATCCCCACCTCCCCCACTTTTGTTTTGTTGTTTACATGTAGCATGGCTTGTGCCATGCATGAAAGCCTCCATCATGCTGACAGGTTGATCTGTGCTGGCATTTATTGATGTGGCCCAAAGCCCATCCTTAAGCTGTTCTCTGAGATAGTGTCGTCTGGGATGGAGGGGTTGAGGCTGGAGTGGTGGTTGGGAGGAGATAAGCCAATGTTGCACATGGGTGCTTTGTTTATGATGAAGTGGTCCAGGCAATTACATTAGAGGCACAACGAGAGCCCTCATCTCTCTCTCTCTCTCTCTCTCTCTCTCTCTCTCTCTCTCTCTCTCTCTCTCTCTCTCTCTCTCTGACTCTTTGTCAGCCCGCTCAGACTTGCGTCACTCCCAGCATAATGCAAGGAGACACCCTCAAACCTTATCAGACCAGCAGTCAAGGACGGGGAACTTAAGTGATGTCCACCTTTTATAATTCCTTGCATGGTTTGTCGAATGAGAGAGAAAGATTTATGATGTGACACCAGTCAGCCCCGGCACCTGCACACAACGTCCCTCTGTTGAGAGTATCTGTTCACTCTTTATTGGAGGCTGTGATTTAGGAGGAGTAATTGACTGGAAATGGACAAGTGCAGGTGAGATGCTTTATGGCCCAAGTGTTGGCTAACTGCACAGGATTTTCTCTTGATGGAGAACAGGAGAAATAGAATAAAAAGGAGAGTATGTTGCAGCATAAACAACTCTAAGCTTTAATTAAATGGCATATTGAGTCATAATAGCTCTTCTTTTTGTTTGCAAACAAGATAAATTGCAGTGAAAATATTTCAACCCACTGGAACATTTCATTATATTTTTACCACAGACGGGGGGCAGATTTGAAGCTTGAATACTACATTTAATTACTTGTTAAGATTGGGATATGCAGTATAATCACTCAAGAATGTAATCCCCCTGCAGGAGTGGCCCTGACGTGTTTGTCCCCCTCTTTTTGCAGCAAGATTAAATGAAGGCTGCGACTCTTCAGCACTTACCATATATATTTATTATGTTCTTTAATTATATGCTGCTTGTAATTCCTTTTGTGTAAGTACTTACATAAAAAAAAGATATGGCAATGAAAACCAAACACATTTCCATGATTTATGAAAGCAACAGATCATGCATCATTTTCTTCTTGTAGCATCAGACTGTCAGCCAGATGTCAACAGTATCAACTTTTTTTCTTTTGCTTTCACATCTGGGTTTGAAACTTCTCTGAGCTCATTAAACAGTAACAAATAAGGATATAATTAGTTCCAAGACTCACATTCTCATTATGTGGCACAGCACTGAAGACAGCCACAAACACAAACTTGCAACAGGCCAGATGGACAGTGTGGCTTAATGTTGTCATGTCATGGGGTCCATATGCTCTTCAGTGTATGATGTCTGTTGGTTTAGTCATTTAGCGTCGGAAAAGCTCCTGAGAGGCAGCTATGGAAGCAGAGAGGAGAGAGAATGAGATGCAGAGGAGTGTTGCTGCCCACAGGGAAACAGGCTTTGACATATGTGGAAGCACATAGCTCCTTTGGGGTGGTGGAGGGAGAGGAGTGGAGCAGAGAGACTCCTCAGAGCTGTGGGGAGAAGGGTGTGATCATTCTGTCATGGAGTATTACTGTCATAATGCATACACACACATAGTGAAGTACACACAACGGCGAATGTGTACAAACACATACGCGGTGGAATGCTGATGAATATATTGTGGCAGCCCTCGCGCACGCAAAAGCACTCCTCCACATGCACCTGTACACTGGTGACACAGCCCTGTGGGGGCTGCCATTTTCTGCACCAGCACCTGTCACCTGGATCATGCACAAGCAATGAAACAACCTCTGCACTACTCTGCGCTGTTCTCTCCCCCTCTCTTTCCTTTAACCTCTCTTTTCCACTCTTTTCATTCCCAGGTGTCTCAAGCAAGCCAGCTATGATAATTCTGCACCAAGAGAAATATTCACTCCGCTTGCGGAGTTGGCGACTGCTGCAGTTTCTCAGTTAAGCTCCCAAAGCCTTGGCCCCGGCTATGAAACTGTCAAAAGGAAATTCCTCAATTCTGGGGTCTTTTTATGACTGACAATACAGAGTTGCACATTTGGCATACTGAATGAGGAATAGCCTTAACAGTGAACACAATGAGTAGTATTTACCACTGTAAAAAGTAATAACATAGTCCATATTTATTGATAAACTGCAACTTTTAGACATTATATGACTAGCACTGTTAAATGCATCCACTTGATACACTTCTCAATAGCATCTCAGTAAGACACAAGACTATCAAGTTGATGCTGGTGACATATTTATACGAATTTGCTTCATTCGGGCAGTGCTGAGCTTAACAACCTGGCAATGAAATGATAAACCAGCAAAAACTTGCTTTAGGTGATTGCAAAAGAATGCCAACTTGCTCACAGGTCATATATAAACCAAATAAATACAGTAGCCTATGATTCATGGGAAAGTACCAGGATTGTCAGCTATGGTTTATTCAGTGTCCGTCTTTGTGAAATTAGAGTTTAGGGTTGGGTAGTGCACCAAGCAGGTTTACTCAGTTAGCCAGTTAGTTTCTTAAATAGCATGCAGCAACTTCTCCAAACATTTGTTCATCAATATTCACTAGTGTTATGTCCACCGATTTTAAATCTGTCTCTTTTTAGGAGAGAGCTATCTCGCAATGTCTCTCATGGTATCTGGATCATCAATAATATCATATATCTAGCAATGTATCTAGCATTTTTGTGCATTTCTCTGATTTTATGTGTTTTTTGTTGTCTAAAATCCTTAATATTAATGTAATATTAATGTAGTGTTCTTGTGTAAATGGCAAACTGAACTCCTCCATGTTTAGTTTTTTCTTAATGCTTCAGGCTTTCCCCGTTATCCTTGTGCTTTAAAATCACAACGCTATGAATTGTAGGTAATTCCCCAGGTAGTGTGCAGAGAGCCCTTAGCACTTGAGGATTTGACAGTTGGGAAATTACACGTAGGCCTACTTCACAACTCCCAAACAATAATTGCACAAACAAACTAGTAATGCATCACTGCCCAACAATAAATGTGATCAATTGTGTGTGTGTGTGTGTGTGTGTGTGTGTGTGTGTGTGTGTGTGTGTGTGTGTGTACAGTATGGTCAGAAGTGATGACTGGATGAGTAACAAAAACATATTAGTTGTATGTGTGTGTTTGTTTGCGCGAGAAGAAGCCAGGAAGGGCTTTCATAAGCACAGATGGGTGCATTAGCACACAGTGGGAGCTTATGTTTTATTTTTTCACAGCCATGAATCTTCACAGGGGGTTCAGATATAATTATTTCCGAAGCAGTTTTGTTTGAGTCCTCAGAGGGAAGAGATTGTGAGTTGTAATTCAGTAAGTAAATATGGCCAGTGACAGATTGGTGACATTTTTTTAAGGAAGGCAAGAGAAGGATGACTGCAGTTAGAGGCCCTGTTGTCCTCAGTCACAGGTGGCAGATAGAGTCTGTATGTCTCTCTCTCTCTCTCTCTCTCTCTCTCTCTCTCTCTCTCTCTCTCTCTCTCTCTCTCTCTCTCTCTCTCTCTCTCTCTCTCTCTCTCTCTCTCTCTCTCTCTCTCTCTCTCTCTCTCTCTCTCTCTCCCCATGCTCTCTAGTTCCTCTTTCTCTCTATTCCCGATTTCAACCGCAGGAATTTTCCACAGGTATAAGGGACCTTTTTGGTAAGGTCATTGCATTTCAACATTTTACATTTTGCCTGCATATGAGCAAATACACCGCAAAACCTTTTCAGCTGAAGAGGTGTGGCTGGAAGAGTGCTGCCATAATATGCGTCTATGTGTGGGAAATAGATTGATGAACTGAGTGACTGATGCCAATCAAATTTACCTGTACACTTAAATCTTCCAACTGCTACCCACACAAATGAATTATTTTCACTGCCCCAGTAGACTGTTGCTTTTTGTATTGTATTGATGTATTTTCTTTAGTGATTTACTTAATGATCAGAGACTGCTTTCAGTGATTGTAAACATTTCCATGCACAGTAGTCCCCATAGCAAATGCCGTAGGACATTTAAGCAGCGAAACAAAAAAAAAGTCTTTATAAACTTGAAAGAGAAAACATAACTAATCTTTTAGCTTCTGAAATAATTAATTAACTTACTGTTCCTCATGCTTAAATATGCAAAATGGAGCAACAGCAAAACAATAGCAGCTCTGCTCTGTCCACATTTTAGAGAATGTGATTAACATTTTCCTCATTATTGATGTATTGATTCACCCATCCACTTAAAGTTTGGGTTTGGGTTGGAACGCAGCTTACTGTATGTAGACTTCTATCCATCTGTTTCCTCTCCAGAGGAACATCCCAAGCTGTGATCTCTAAATTTTCACCGCAGGACAAAGTATGGATCAATTCCCTCAATGTCTCATTTTCAGTTTCTATTTATCTCTTCTCATGCATCATTCCTCATCATCCTCTCCCTGCTACCAGTCCTTCCCCTTCACCATCATCTTCTCTTCCACAGAAAAACACCTTCCCTGCTGCTTCTCTTTCCTCCCTCCTTTCCCTCCTGATCAGCTGCTCCTCCTCCTCTATTCTGACCCCCTTTGCGAAGCTGTTTTCTCTGTCTCTGCTTCTCTCCTTCAGTACATCTCGCAATCAATTCAACCAACTTTGATGGCATAAATATCATAGAATTCTTTCCTTATTCTTTGCCAAATGCCAAAGCTTTTAAGAAGGATGCTCTAAAGGACACATTCTTCTAAATAGAGGAAAAACTACATTAACCACATTAGTAAATAAATATTTCTTTCTCTGTCTGTCTCTGTCTACAGTTGGTTTTATGCAGCCAGTGATGGCAGGGGTTCAAGCTGCGATGGAGTGCCAGGATGAAGGCTCCATCATCATTATTATTATTCATGATTTCAACGCATAAAACAAGTCCTTTGTGAAGTAAACAGGACTTGCCCGCGGTAAAGCGAAGCCTTGGCCTACTCTGCCATAAATTGCCTTCCCAAAAGGACACTTTGATATTCCGAGCTTTATTGGGATGCCCTTTCTTTTGCCATTGTAAGAGCAAGTAAGCTGCCATTCGGAATTAGATTTAAGGGCCTTGGGTGGTAGAGAAAGTTGTGGAGAGAGATGAGATTATGAAAGACAGAGGCAGGGTTTACAGGGGAAAATGGCAATGAATCAGCATGTAAATATTAATTAGAAAATATCTTGCATGTCAACAACTCGCCAGAAAGGCTAAGTCATACTGATGTTGACCATATTTGATTAAAAATAGGGGTAATCTGGGCAAGTCAATAAAAGTGTATGAAAATATGTTGGTTGACAGCTACATGCTTTCCCCCCTGTCTTTTTCGCTTGCTGTTTCATCATTCCAGTCTCCCGCACAGTCAGAGGTAGAGAGCCACAGGAAGATGAGAGAAAATGGAAATGAATAAGCAACATCATATTTATTTTGGTAGGAAACAGAGCTGAGGAAATAGTAGACAGAGGGTTTCTGAATAACAGAAGGGACAGAGGCATGCAGAATGAAATGCGGCTGTTTCAGATAATGATAAAAAAGGCCTTGCACTACCAGTCAGAAGTATTGAGCTGCTCATTAGTTGAACTATATCCAGCAGCTACTAGTGATTTTCTTGACACTTCGCCGCTCAAATATATTCTGTGCAAAGACACCAGATGTGGATTAAAACAGATGATGGTTAACTTAATGGTGTGAAAAACAAATGGCTTCTGCTCTGTTGAATTTCCATCGACTGAAAAGAAATAGATGAATTCGCAAATGAGCTGCTGAATTATAGAGGGACTATATTTTTCATTTTGTTTAAGTCACTGTGGCCTTTAAGGTGCATTCCCCCGACAGGTTTGAGCATTAGAAAACAAAGACGCGCGGTCGAAAGAGGATATTGACAATGTGTCTGGGAAGAGACGGGGATGCACTGTGAGTTCTCACCTCAATCCACTCATCTCCAGGTATCAATAGCAAAAAGTCCCCAGAGACCCCACTTAGATCACACTCTGCTTTAGAAGTTTTATGTACTGCAAACCTTGTAACAATGTGTAGCACTGTAGTTTAGCTTGAATTAGGTAAGGCTTACAGTACATGGAATCAATGAGGGTAATGCCAATAAATAAATACCTGTTAAACATTTAGTTTCTGCACCATCATTGGGTGCAGAAACTGAACTCTGGAATGACTGTAATGGCACTGTAGTGGAACTTGCGATCTATATATAATAGTTGTGACATCACAACTGTTTTGATACTTTCACAGTATTTATATAGCACCTATACCTGATTTGAAACAAATAAATACATGAAAAAAGATAGTATACCTAAAAACAATCAAAGACATGGAAATAGCACTGTTTTACAATATGGGACCTTTGAATATTGTAGTCAGATTACTGCCATGTGATGACCTCAATACAACAATGCAACATATGGTACAAGCATATACACAAAGGCTTACAATTTCAACCATTTCCCCTTTATCAGTTCTTATTCAATCAGCAGTCAGTCAATCATAAACTGTATTACCTAAAGCTGTTATCATTAATATTATTATATTAATGATGGTGGTGGCAAACCACTAAGAGTTATCACCTGAGTCAGTAGGTTCAATACAGACATTAATTGCAACTTTTAGATCATTGTTTTGATTTTCCAGCCTGGAACTGCTGTCATAAATTAGTTTTTGGCTTCAAAAGGGAAAATGGAAAAAATGGCCACATGAGTTAAAAAAAATGCAAGTACCGTCCCTGGCCTCATGTTACCCTACATAAAAATGATCCCAATACTGTGCTCTAAGTTGAGGTAACAGAATGAGTGTCGGATCAGCATATCCCGGATTAGAATTTGTATTATCTGTCATCCATGCAATATGCCATGAATGCAGCATCGTCATCTAATTTGTTTCTCTCTTAATTTGTACATTTTTCATTGAGGGCTACATGTAAGAATATGTTAAAGAAAATAAAAATTTGGAAGATTGATCGACAAACCTTCCCTTAACTGTATCTCACCCTATAATGGGTGTTTTATTGAATTTCACGTTTCAAAGAGAGTTGTGTGCTACTCCCTAGATTACATTTTTATAATACTATAAAAAGCCAAGCTAGCAAGGCTACCACAAAGTAGTCAACCATTGCTTTTGGCTGCCTCTGGCAGTGCGACCCTCACCTACCAAGTGGCCCCTTAATCTTCACCCATCTCTCTAAGCATGTGTGTCACCATGGGTGGTCGTGTGTGTTATTAACAGCACAAAAGCTCTGGAGAGGGGTCACTAGTGAAACACATGGGGTCATGTCAGTCTGTTCATGCAGTAGGCCGTGGCCAGGTATGTGCTGGAGTGTGTGTGGCCTTTCCAAGGGGTGACTAGGTTTCTGAAAAGCATGGAAAACACAATGACAAGGTTAGACAGAGGAGGAGAGAGGGTCATGTGCCAGGCAGAGCATATGTGTGGGATGAACATGTCCATATGTGACACATGCGACAGTGTGGTAATGGGTGAGGCGAGGTGATCCATACCAGGTGTCACGTCGTCTATGATAAAGCAGGCATGAGAGATCACTGAGCTCTGTCTCCCTCCACCCTTGGGAGGAATGGGTTTATTAATATATACACATCAGCAGCCGTACCAACATAGCACAGATTCAAGACTCCTGAGTCTCACATAATATTTTACTGAACCTGTGTGGAGGCTTTCAGTTATCTGTAACGGAACAGCCTGCGCATACACAGCACACTCACTATTTTTTATTTTTTTGCAGGGCATATAGCATAGATGTGGAGATGGAGAAATAGTAGTTGATTGTTCAAATTACATAATACAGAATGAGCAGCCTCACACATCAATACAGCCTGCCACTTGTTCTGTTCTGTATCGAGCTTGCGATGCGGTTCTCAACGTAACGCAAAAGTAAGCTTATAGCAAGCTTTTCAGACAATACTACCAAGTATGTGTTAGCCTGTATACCAGGTGCATCTGATGAGAGGGTCTCTGATTGGTTCTCTGCTCCTGCCATAGGTGTATTTGGAAAACTCAACATCAGCATTTTTATGAAGACAGATGAAAGACAAAAGGCAACCAGATGGTGATGGAGATGATGATAAAGTCAAGTGATCCATCTGGATGAAATTAAAGTTTCAAAGCAAAATGTTTTGTTACCTAAAACATGCACTGAAATAAAATATTTACGCCTATAACATTTTCCATGGTCACAAGGCGAGACTGTGTCCCCAAACTAGACCCCATAGGTCTTTGTACAAGCAACGTATTATGGCCCGTATTTATGTTTATTGTGGCAGCATCCTCTAGTGGCAGTAGTAATTATGCAAAGGAGCAAAGGAAGGAGTCAAGTGACATAGTATAAAGAGAGACAAAGGGGAGGAAGTTGGGGTTGGGTAATGGGTCAAACAAAGGTGTCCCGTGTGACACCAAAAGTCAACGCTGACTTAAAGTGGGATTCAAACAAGTATGTTATTTACGTAACATATTTAAATCACCTTTGACATCATCCATGTACAATAGCTACATCACATAGTCATAAGTAACTGACGTTATGCTTACCTATTTTAACCCAAACCATGATCTTTTTCTAGATCTATCCAAGTAGTTTTGTTGCCTTACTGGGTTGACTTGGTTAAATTTAATCAAAACTGAGACCAGTCCCAGCCTGGTCAGATGCGTACATGAACTGATGAAGCCTCTTGGATGAGAGGTGAAATGTCTTCCTAAACAAATAACCAAGTCCAGTTGCTTTGACTGAAATTGCTTTGAGGAAAACTGAGACCGTTTCACTATGTAAACCACATTTAAAACTGTGTTACATGAAGGTGTGAGGACCAGTGGTGTAGCTTAATTACCTGGGGCCCCCCTTCAGAGTCCAACCATAAGGGTCCTCGCACAAACCAACACAGGCCGACCACTCACTTTGCAGATTTAACCCTGGAATTCCACATTCCTTGAGGCTGGCCAACAACACATTAAGATTATGTGCCTATGTTACATTTATGGTTGCTGTATATGAAACAAATGTATAGGAGTGCTGTTTAATTAGTGTCCTTCATTCATTTGTGTCAATATTTGTTTACGTCTGTCTGGGCTCCTTCCCTTTGGATTGCATTTGTAATCGACTTTACTTGACTTTAATGGACTTTACTGCAAGAGGAGCTTCTACCAGTTGAGTAGGTAAGTCTTTATAAACCCTCTTTTTTATAAACTCCGATGTCACTAACTACGTTGTTGGTGACTTGGTTAATATGTAAGAACTCTTATCATGCTACTGCAGAGGTTTGGTGTTATTTGGAGCAGTGTTAGGGGTTAAAAAAGACTTCACTCGATGCCCGAGCTAATCCGTGTTAACGACTGTTAGCGACTGTCCCGGATTTCTCCGATAGCTGTTTAAATGGCTTCTTTGATAAGTGTTTTTGTCTAAAAAGAGCCTGGGATGATTTTACACCGGAATTGCACTTTAATAAAACAAAACTACAGTAAAAAAAAACAACAAAAAACCCCTAATTTAATCCTTTTTTGGTCAATTTTTTTATTGAGTTCTGCAGACAGGTACACAAGAAAAAATATGACATGTGTACAGTGTGTCTGCTTTAGAGTGAAACTTATTTAATTTTGACTACAAAAATAGACTAACTGTAAGAGTACCGTTGTTGAAATTACAACCTATTGACCAAAAATCAATCCAATTCTAAAATGTCCAGTGGGATGACGAGATGTTCTGTACAGTTGAGGAGGTGCATTACACTGACCATGTGGACTGTGGTGAGGGATTTCTCCAGTGGCCCACTATCTAACAAATTGTGGGCTGTGTGATTGGGAACATTCGGACCCATAATGAGTCAGATCAATCACCCCACACCGTCTACAGGCCGGGGCTCAATGGAAATTAGCAAAGCTGAAAGGCTCAAAGGGAAAGGAATGGAGCCAGAGTCTATGGAGACACAGGAGTTAACCCACCAACCGCTACATGACTACCAACACTACAAGTGATTAGCCAGGACAAGAGCTTGACACAATGTTGCTTCCTCTGGGCATTCCAAAAGCATTCCTCCCGCTGCTCTTTCTCTCCTTATTCTTTTTCTTCCCTTTTCTCTCTGTGTTTCTTTATCTGTCTGTGCCCACCGCTGCCTCCGACAAAACAAATCCTACACTTACATCTCTAGCCCCCATGACTGCTCACCCCCCTCCTTTTCTTCCCTCTCTTTTTCCATGCCTTTTTCTCCTCTCGCTGAGTTATGTCTGTTTGCATTGTGACCTTTTTTATTTTGTCAGAGTCATCCAACAATAGCATGACAAATAGCTGATAAGAAGCAGATATGCTTTCACTCAGAGGTTTCGGACCTGGTAAAAATTACTTTCAGGTGGAATTACTTTAGCTATCTATCCAAATCCCTTCTTTGAAAGTACAAATAGGTCTGTATATATGCAGGCTGCATATTCATGCCGCCTCATTAGGTTATGCATTAAAGAAGAGGGGAAATGTTTTAGTGTGTGAGTGTGTCGATGTATATTTCTGTGTATGAGTTTGCTGTTTTTTTTTTTTGTCTCACCTCTCTTCGACTCAAAAATAATGTAAATAAACTAAATCAAGCATTATTGATCCAATACATTGAATCAAACAATGATAAAAGGATTGTATTGTCCTGTCAAAAATAGATATATCATTATCATGTTTGTTCTGCAATTGACAACAATTTAGATTATTGATTCATCATTGATAAGGCATCTATTGAGCAAAAAATGCTTCAACATTTAACGGTTCTAACTGATCAACCTGGAGATATTGTAAGATTCAAAAATTGTATCCGTGGTTTTAAGTACTTAAATCAAAAATCATGGACTACATGATTAATCAAAAATAATTATCAAAAACTTAATAATGAAACAAAACCTGACAGCCCTAATCATATACATTATTTAATTTAATTTATTTGGCAGATGCTTTTGCCACATAAACAACTTAAAATGTCCCTAGAGCATCTGTACATGTGCTTAATATATTTGTTATACTACAAGTATCTACAGTTGTGATGTAAATACACTGCATTCATGAAGATAATATATACATTAATAGGATAAAAGTTATGTACAGGTATTCGTTCACACCATGGTTGGACTATCTCTGTGGTCGATTACAAGGATAGATTAGATCTGCTCAAGGCAGAGTTGCAGAGAGAAAGCTTTCCTTTACCCACCAACTTCCAATCTCTCATCAGATGGGCAGAAGGTGAGGCCTTGACATTATCAAGTAAAAAGGGCTGCTGACAGCGATTTTACCTGGATAAGGGCGCGGATAGAGGGGCAGGGAAAGCAGCAGTAAAGACTCATTTGATCCATCTATACCTTAATAATAACACCAAAAAGTCACACATTTCACAGTTTATATCGGTTGAAAACCTCCTACTGTACGTGTAATTTAGATGGAATAGTTGGTCCGACAGACAAACATGAGTTTTGTGAACCACCACCAATTATTTCTCAAGCTTCTTCTTTCATATAATAGCCACATCACTTGAAAGTGATTATTCATGTGAATTATGCACGTTTCCAGATTGAGTCCATAAACCATTGAGCTAAACAGTCAAGCATTAGCAATTCCAGAAGCTGTTTACATGGGAGAGCACAGTGATGCATGTTGAGCTCATGCATACTGTTAAATAAATTCAAAGATTATGTTGACAAGTATTTGGCAATGATAGATGTGAATTGTAAAGAAGTGGAGAGAGCTGTGTGTGTGTGTGTGTGTGTGTGTGTGTGTGTGTGTGTGTGTGTGTGTTTGTGTGAGTGAACGTGTACACAAGCGTGCATCAGTGACAGTAATGAGTTTATTCAAAAGAGGGATTTAAATCGCTGGGGCAGGGCCGACAGCAGAAGATCTCGTCAGCTTGTCAAAAACCATAGGCAACTAGCAGAGAGAAACAGTGTCACTCAACCCCCCCCCCCCCCCCCCCCCCAGAAACAACAATTAATTGGCTGAGCCGGCAGTGGTAATGCTGTCAGGCAAGTAAGGGTTTTTGTAATGATACTTAATTAATCCCTGCAAATCAAATCGATGGTAATTTTGCTTGCATAGCAATCAGATTTGGGGCTTCACAGTGTGACACGACATCCAGCTTGTGAGCTGAAAGGGCTCATTTTTCACAGCAATCAAACAAGCTTGTCCATATGTTCACAGTGAGTCTGAAAGAGGGAGGTGGACGATAAAGCGATAAGTGGAGAGAGGGGAGTCAGAGGAGGGAAGGTGGAGAGAAAGTAGGGTGTGATATCATTGGTTTTGCACTAGACACACAGTTGGTAACAAGCTGAACTGTCCATAATGTCCACGGTAGTCCAGCAGATGTGTCTCGCACTGCTTCAGGCAAAAGAGAACATGTGGTCACCACATCACCACTAGAGGGGTAGTGAGCAGATTTCTTAGAATGCACATGGACACTGCCTTAAGGCTTGGACTCACGCAAACCCACATACTTTTATGGACTCTTACCGGTCACAGGGACGTACGTACAGTTCCATTTACAGTACAGTTGAAGGTCTGCATTGGTCTGACGTTCCATGCATGCACATTTCCCCATCCACCAGCATTTGCACAAATTCTTACCAGGTCTTTGTATTTCTTTAAAGACAAATTATGTTGGTTATCGCAGATGTCCTTGCACAGCCTAAACTAGCACACCAACTGGATTGGAGGGGTGGAACAAGAGATGGAGCTTTGGTACTTTCCTTCTTGTAAAAAAAAATACATACAAAGAAACTAAATCCGGAGATACATATTTTTCACTGGATAGGACATATATGAAAAATTCAAATCTGAAACTAAACCTGAGTAAAATGTACTTTATTTTAACCTGACTCTCGCCAAATGACTTTCCTTCCGCCTTTCTACTGTCTCGACTCCGCCTAGTTCCACTCAACCATCTGGATTCGCTCCAGAAGAAAGTGATTTCAGGGTCCGCAAAAAATGGTCAGGCCAATCAAACGACTGTGGCGGATCGCATCAAGGAAGCAGACGTCAACATTGATGCTGCTGTTTCATCCGTGTTGTCCAATCTAGCGAATATTTCTTCTGTAAAAGTACGACGGGGAACGGCTCTAAAGGCTTTTGTTGGTGGAAACGATGGTGGCTGTTCTGTTTGGCTTTTCCCTGCATTTTCATCAGCGTGATGGGTTGGTTTCTATGTGAGTGGTTGAAGTAGAATGTCAATAAAGATGACGGACAAGTGGTTTATCCAATCATATGCAAGGATTTTTGATAAGGCCCAGCCTGCTGAAATCGCTTCCCAGTCGAGAGATCCCAGATGGATGAGTGAAACAAGGCAGAACGAAATTAATTTGGCAAGAATCAGGTTAACTTTATTTGCCTCTGAGATGTGAAGTAGAAGTATAAAGTTGCATAAAGGGGGAATACTTAAGAAACATAGAAGTACATTAAAATTGTACTTGAGAACAGCACTTCAGTAAATGTAATTTGTTATATTCCAGCACTGGCTTGCATCACATCATTCACCATTCCCTCCCTAAAATGATCATTGCTGTGCCTCTTCCAGTTTGATTTTTCAGAGACAGCTTCTACACATAACACATTTAAAAAAAATTTCACCTACCTTAGAAAAAATAAAATAAAAATATATGTTTGCAAAGTCAGAGAGTGATTGAAAAAGAATTGTTAGAACTGAAGCAACAGGACTTACCTGTCTACAGGGGAAAAAAGAATGTTAAAGAGTCCTTTTGTTTTATTCAAAATGATACATCTCCAACTTGAGGACATTTTAGTCACATCAGCAACCTTGTTGTGTTTGAATGGCTTTCCAGTACAAAAGAAATCAAAGAAGCAGTGAATGTGTGCAGATGTCAGATCATTATGAAAAACCAGCATCTTTCAATTAATTGCTAAGAAAATCATAGTTAAGATGCACACTTAAAATCTTAAGATCTTCATCATCATCATCATCATCATCTTAAGACTTTGGGATGTTGACTCCCTTAAGCATTGTGACTAAAACATATATAATTTTAACATGACATTTTTAAACCAAAATGTGTAGCAAACTCATTTAAGAAATAATTCAGTGCAGACTTACGCCATCACTATGCTGATACATTTTTGCTGTAATTTCTGGTCACCCTGCTTCTATACTTTTTGTGTCAGACTTTCACACACTCACAGACAGCGACAGTGAGAGCAAGCTTGTGTGTGATGTATGAGGTTAGCAGTAACGCTGTGATCATAGCAGTGCATTGTGTTTACAGTTTTGTTGAATAAATTCTACAACTTCTACTTCTCAAGACAAATCTGTGTCTTGCTTGCTACCAACATATTTAAAAAAAGGGAGTTAGCCTCCAAACCGTCCAGGCTCAAGGAAGACCAACCTCTAAGGTTTGACCATCTATTCTCATTTAATTGACCTAAACACTTTTCTTGAGGAAACAGTGGATTTGATAGTGACAAATTCATATTCAAGATGAAGTGATGCTGGCACACAGTTTGAGAAGAAATATCATTTGTTGGGGACTGAATAAATAGTACGCTATATAAAATTGTCAAGATTTGAAACAATACAAAGTAATAACTACCATGCTGGCACATTAAAATCAGCCTGAGCTCTTTTTAATTGTGATTTACAATGTTGTATGTTTTCACAACAGATATTCACTGAGAGGATGAAAAGCTAATGTATGCACACATGAAAAATGACAAAAGCTGACAGAAAAATCAATCGGTAAGTGAGCAGCAGAATCTTAAAAGAATCCACCAACAAGGGAGAGAATAAGCCTGATTTGGTACATGTAACCTCTGGTTCCATTACGCTCTTAAATAGTTAGAGGGGGTAGCTTGTGAGATTAAGGTAAAGCCTATGTTACAATCAATGTAGCTGCAGTGTCACAGATTATTTGAATACATATGATAAAAATCTCTTGTTTATCCCATACAGTGCATCTCAAAATAACTTTTAATTGTGATTATTAGCTCAAAAGCCACCAGGAACCATCAATATTTTCATTGCTGATATTTTGTCTCATAAAACATTGGTATATTCAAAAAATCTTAATAAGAGGTATGCCACTATCAGGATCCTGGCATTGTGAATGATATCTCACTGGCTCATGGCTTACTGGCACATCTGAATGGGACAGAGCCCTGATTAGTGTTATCAGTCGCACAGGTGCTTTTCTTGCTATGTTAAATCTAAATTTCCACTGAGACAGGTTTATTTTTTACTGTGTCCCATTCAACCGTTCCTCATAATGCAATCTTCGTTTAGCAAAATATTGGATTCCAGACTCCATTGTGTGCTGGTATTGGAGCTTTCCGTTGATCCTTCATTCATTCATTCATTCATCTTCAACCGCTTGTCCCTGTCGAGGTCGCAGGGGAGCTGGAGCTGATCCCAGCTGACATCGGGCATGAGGCGGGGTACCCCCTGGACAGGACGCCAATCTATCGCAGGGCACATAGAGATGAACAGAGACAGACAACCAGTCACACCTACGGGCAATTTAGAGTCATCAATTAACCTAACACCTGCATGTCATTGAATTTTGGGAGGAAACCAGAGAACCCAGGGAAAACCCACGCAGACACGGGGAGAACATGCAAACTCCACACAGAAGGGCCCCAGCCGGGATTCAAACTCTTGTTGTGAGGCGACAGTGCTGACCACCATACCACCGTGTCGCCCCTGTGGATCCTTGTTAAGACAATATCATGGCAGCATGTAGTATGCAGCCAGACTCACTCGATATAGACTGTTGGCCATTGGCCATCTTCCTGCTAACACTTTGCAAAGACACGGTTGTTGCATCCGGGGCGCCGTCCGACTTGTTATCAGACTTTTCTCCACCGCAGATACAGCGCAGGTCTGGCAATGAAAGACTATGTAGTATATGTTTGCCATGTGGTTATCTCCTACTGGTAAACATTTCATATGAATTACATGAATGAAAAAGTGACCGCAGGTTTTCTAAAGGTCTTTTTTCACAGCAAACATTTTGACTTTGTCATAGCAGGAAGAGCACAGGTATCACGAATAACATCAACAATGTTTCTGTTCTGAGTGTGAGCTGACATGCACAATACCAAAGCAGCAAACAGTGAGCAGTATGTATAACATATTATACAGTACCCTGAATTGTATTATTTACTCCTGCTTTTCCCACATGACATGTCGAGACAACTTTTTGCACTGCTTCTTTCTGAGAGCTTTTTTTAACCAACACCCAGGTGATTTGTGCTGCCTTGGGTTGAAAATCTGATTTTATATCTACTTTTTTATAGCTTCGATACTGTCATATACATATTGAAAAGTAAGCATCAATATTTTTGACACCCTTAGTGTTTACACTTTGGTTTTTGTACAAACTAAACAAACAAGATAGAAAGTGTTAATTATTGAGCATTATAGACTTTCCTGTCTTTGGGCTGTGCTTAAGAAGGTCATTCTGCCTGTTGAAGAGGAACAGGCAGAACACAAAGTTGACGCAGAAAGCTAGCAGTTTGTGCATAAATCAACTTAAAGTTTGGTTGCAAGCACATTTGGAATGTGTTTCATGAGAGAGAGGCTGATGAAGTACACTGTTCAGTTAAAACACACTACACGTGCTCGTTTTCACGTATAGTATGAGCAGCAGCTGGCTTGGAACACAGTCTTGGTCATATGGCACTGTTCAGCTTGTAATGAATGTTTGATGTTAAACAAAAGAGTATGTAGAGAGAGTACATGGGAAAGAAATATACACCAGCCTGATGCGTCGCTTTGTTTAAAAATCTTTCCATAGACCTCAGAGTTTTTGTGCGTCTCGTCCAACTGTTTTTGAATATTTTCTTCTGACCAAATCTGCAGTAAACACTCCACCTCCGCATCACACCAATGTTAACCTTTCGCTGCCATTGTTTTAAATGTTTGCGCATGGTCCGTCCTTCTTTTTTCTATGTCCAAACAGGCGCACATAAAATGACGTCAGAACCGCCGTAGGTCTCATGCTCGTGCTCGTACACGTGCACTCACCCTGGTCAAACCCCGTGAAACGTGCTTGGGTACGGATGGACAGTGTGAGTGCGCCCATAGTTGTCATTGACTTTAGATATTTTTAAATGGCTCCTCTAGTCTATGTCTCAAATGGGTAGAGATGAGAGAGGGAAGAGCTTCTTAGACGAAGAGCAAAAGAGCGAGGGCACAAAACACACAAAGCAGAGTATTGCCCTTGTCTAAATGATGGCTTAAACTCAGAAAAGGACAGGTTGATTGTTTCTACTCGTGGAGAAGGAACAGGACATATGACAGAAAACACAACAATGTAAAGTGACATCAGTCTTCTGACCACAAAAGCTCTCTTTGCAGATATGCACACACACCATACCGTATAGTTACAGCCACCACACCCACAAGAGAGATTTGTGGTCTCTCAATGTTAGCGATGGAGTCGTGTGTGTGTGTGTGTGTGGGTGGGTGGGTGGGGGTGTGTATGTGTATGTGTGAGAATTCCACTGTAATTAAAATGTCACCATGTGTTTTACTCGAGAGCTTACTGTTTAAACTGTCAATGACGTGAGACCATTTCTTCTTCTATTGAGATTTAGTGCTTAATGTCAATACTAAATCCAAGCAGTTAACTTTTGTGTTCTTGTAGAGAACGATATGAAGGGAATAAACCTTTTAATAATGGCAGAACAGAGAACAAATTGGGAATGCCCTACATTTATCATCAATTAAGCCTGAAATTCTTGACATGCACTTTCCCCCCATCCTTCATTCTTCCCATCCTAAGGATTTTTATGCGCGCATATAGCACAGAGCACAGCCTTGTGACATTTTCCTGAGCTACAGAGATGGTTAACCTCACCTTTAGATGATATTTTGGTGGCACCATGTGCAACATGGATAGAAGCTGTTATAGGGGGTGTCTTCAAACCAAGTCAACACCACACAGCATAAAGTGCACTCATTTTCTCTGCTGTTTTTGTCACTTTAGTTGGTAGAGGCTGAACCAAGTCTTGTAGACAACTTTGAAATCACTTTTTTTCTTTTAGGCATGTTTGCTTGTTTTCATCCCTCTTTGGATCAGACACACGTACAGCAGACACAGTTGTTTGTAGGCTGTTTGAAAGTTGCACGGAAGTACTACAGTTAGCCATGGATGGATTGCTAAACGGGCCAACCAGACATAAGGCCCTGGGGTCTAAAGAGTCGGCCGTCACCTCCAAAGAGACACATACCGACCATGAATAGATGCAAAATTACTACAGAGACTTAAAAAAGACCCCCAGAGACACAAAACTACTACAGTGAGAAGCAAAACACCACAAAGACACACAAAACACCACAAAGAAACACACAACAACTACAAACACAGAGGCAAAAGCATCACAGATTCTTTGTCTTGTTCCTAGAAAAAGATGTTGGGGGCTTTTGCGTGTCTGTGCCCAAGGGCCCATTGTCTCATAACCTGCCCATACATGTAGCATCTTTCAAGCAAACAATATGGCCCAAAAATAAACCCTAAAATAGTGAAACATATTATATTTAATACCTATTACCCCTTGTGAAGTGTCTTGATGATTCAATTAAGCAATGAAAGGACTTTCAGATTAATCATTAGTTTCTGCATGATTACGTTTTAGCATAATTGCAGTGGGTTTGCATACAGTATATGACAAATATTTTCAAGCTAATGTAGCCAGTTACTGTATCACCTACATTACTTTTTGACTTTTGATAACTGTACATTGTTATAGCTAGATTTTCACGATGGAGACATGTTAGACATTATGCAAATCTTTTCAAAGGAGATATTCAACATATTGTCTCTGATGCAGGTGCACTGGAAATGTCACAGGAAACCTGAAAACGAAAGATTCTGCATTACAATTCATTGATAACACTAACGTTTTGGTCCCTCTGGACCTTCCAGAGTATCATCATGCATCATCATCATTGTACAAAAATAAACATTTTATTCAGTCAAATTAATTTGATGCACAAGCTCTCATGTATCCCTGATCCAGTGCCAGTACCTTGATTAATTCCTCTGCAAACAGCATGCAAAATAACCACACAAATGTCAAATAAAATGTGGTAATACTTTCCTCTTTGCAGTGAAAAACATGTTTATCAGTCAGAGTATTAAAGGTGATGTGACATAGTGTGGTGAAACATCTTAAAGCCAATTAAGAGTCCTCTCTCCTCTCTAAATTACTGAAATGCTCCAGAAATGCTTGTTCTTGCCGATACTCTCTTCGTTTCATCATCTAATGTCACCAGAGAGCAACAGTTGCATGCATCATTTCCTTCTTCAGAGCAAGTGGAGCTATAACAAGTCTGACACATCAGGTGTAGCAACTGAAGCAATGCACGCTTATGTCTAATGTATCATGGGGAACAGAAAAATGCATATTTAGAAAGATAGTTGTATAAACATTAAACTGAAGTAATAATATTTTGCAGGGTATCACATTATTAATGATATTTTAGGTGATGTAGTAAGAGTGAAAGTAGTGTGTGTAAGAATAATCTGCTGTGATATCAATCCTCCGCAGATCATTGATCTGCTCACAGATGGATTCACACTAAACCTCTCATTTGCTTGTTCACTTCTAAAATGCCCTAGCTTATTCACAGTAATTATTCCATTAAATTAACCCGTCCTCTATAAAATAATGGCATACTTATTGTTTGATTAACAGATCACTCATTAGCCATTATGGACAACCATCCTGGTCTTGCAAATGCTTTTGCACCTTAGTTTAATTACATTTTTTAACTAAGAATATTAAATAATATTCAGCTTGTGACATTCAGGAAGAATCAGCCACATAAACACACCCAAAAGCACACAGAAATACCATGACACCATGGGATCAATAGTATTTCCCTCTATTAGCTGCTTAATTAAGCTTCTGACTGATGGCATTTCAGATCAATAGAGGAATTGGTAGAAAAATGCCCCTTACCTCAATTAACATGGGAAAGATCAATAACAGTAAGCTGGCCACTGAATGATAAATAAAGGGAATATATGTGTGCAGTGAGGTGCATGCTAGGTAATTTAGCCTGAGTATTTTAGTCAGGGGAGCAATGGGAGGGCAGAAATGACAAGATTGGGGATAATTGTGGCGACGGGTCTCAACAACAGTATTAACCTCAGACGGAGTAAAGGCCTAGCTTGGAAACGGCTAAGAGGTTTAGCCGCTAATACAGCACTAACAAGTATCTATGTCTTCACATCCACATACAAATGCAGAAGACAAGGCATATCCACACACTGCCACACACACTCACTACACATTATGCAGTCGTTCTGCATTTTCTCATTAAGACATATGAAAGGCTTCTAAAGACTCATGGGAGAATTCCATTAGTACTCTGTCAAGCCTAACTCTTTACTCATACTCACACCAAGTGCTAAGTGTGTTTGCAATGGTTGTCGTAGGGCTAAAACACATATTAAAACCCTGCAGGGTAAAGCTGGATGGACAGGGAGGCAGAGGGTGACTTAAAACGGCGGATCAATGCTATTATGTGAATGGCGCGCATAAGTAACACATTAATAAAAGGGGTATAATTGCTGAAAGCTTAAATGAAACATGAGAAAAACGCTCTTTATTAAAGAACAGGGCAGCCACAGATAAATGATGATTTAGGAGGCTTTGTTTTCACATGCTGGTCCTTTCTAACACCCTTGTGCATTGGTGCCAAACTGCAAATAGTAAACCTGTCCACAGTGATATTATTATAGTGCTCCAGGATTAAGAGTGCCAAACTCCACGTAAGGAGGCAGCTTGTGGTCTTGGATGGGTCAAACTAACACCTGACTTTCACCGAGGAAACCTGTTTGTGTCCTGTTCATTTCCTGTGCATCAATGTAGTTATTTTACAAACATATTTATTTTAGACTCAACTGCAATATTTTCCTAACTCTTACCATGTGGTTATGGCCTCAACCTAACCACAGTTTTGTGTGAATTCAGAATGTTAACCATGTGTACCCTATTTGTTAAAAACAGTGACCACAGTGGAGTGTCATATGTTTAACATGCAGTGCACCTTACCCAAAGCACTGTGACGCCAAAATGTACTGATAAAGCAGCCGCATGTGATGAGTACAGATGACAATGGGTTGTTTCTGCTGTACGGTTACAATAATTGTACTGTAATTAAAGTAATTCTTACCTTTCTTGCATGTCTCACAGCGCTTCCCTCCAAAGTTGCACCCTCTTTCCCAATGCCTGACTGCTGACGCTCCCTCTGTTTTTTTCCCAACTTCAGAAGTTCAATGTATGTTTCCCTCGGTTAATATGTTAAACTCACTCATCAAGTTATAGTCCAAAAATGTTGTACTCTCTGAAACCTATCAAACTTGTGGACAGACAGTTTTCTTGACTTTAGACATTGATATCGCAGCCATGGCTAAATGTATTTGAAATGCCCTTATCCCTTTATTCTTTTGTGATTTGAAGATAACCCTTACCGACCTCTTGAGAGGACGGCCCCATAAACATAGGGATGACCCACTTGGAGGGCTAATCTGGCTTTTATAGACTTGAAACACAAATTCTTTGAAGGGTGTTCAAAAACTGGCAGTTCAATCAAGCAATGCTTGACAGTATATAAAAAAGGTGCGTAATGTGTCTATAATAACATTTAGTCAGTTTAATAGTGGAGAGAAGAGACTGTTGTCTGTGCATCTGGCTGATGTCTTTGTCCCATAGTTAAGAACCATATTAAAGTGAGCTGGATGAGCCACTATACTGCCTTGTCCAACTGCCTGGACAAGGCAGCCCACGTCAGCACTGTGATGGCAGAACATTGACCAAGTGAGAAGGAGATGTGAGCAGTTAGAGAATCACCTAAAATTGACCACCTGGTCATGCCCCTGCTTTTGTCATTACTCAAACGATTGATGGAAACAGTTATTCTATACAAGTGAAAACCGCCAGAGGCCATGATTCCACACTGTTTGGTTCCCTGCCCTAAACAGTTCACATTTCCTTCTTTCTTCCATCCATTGCTGGGACAGCACAAAGAAGAAAACAAGACAGAAAACAAAGGATAGTGAGAGGGTGGGTGGCTTTGATTTTTAGTGTGTACAGATGGCAGAACAAAACAGAAGAGCAAGCAAGTAGAGAGGCTCAGAACTGGGAGACAGGACAAAAGGGTCCATTAATGAAGGATTGAAGTCAGTGTGAGAAGACAAATGAGCAGGCGTGTTTAAAGAAAATGAAAAACACAATATGTTTCACTGAACTAGGTCCCAGATATGGCAGTTCAAAGAGTTGCCCTTACCTAAAATGCTTGTTCTAATGGAATCATCACTGAAGAACAATTGTTGGTTCAACAGCGGGGAAAGGTGCTAATGGCTTGCATTCTCTTATGATGAGGGACTGGAGACTTGAGATTTAGGCTCATTCAGCTCTACTGGGAAGATGTGGGTAAAGAATGTAATCATAAGTCATTAAGCAACTAAGGCTTGGAGTATTTTCTTAATTTAAGCAACACAGTAATGTGGGCTCAGATGAGCTTTCCGCAGCCGCAAAGTGAAATGGATATAAATTCACACTGCAAATCTCTATGCTTGCTGGCATCCCACATGACAAAACATTTGAAATCCACACATTAATTACTGAGCGCTTAAAGGTCCTAGTTTCATCTTTTGATCCTGATATAATATGAATCCTCTTACACCAATAATAATAAGATTACCTTTAGGTGTGACTGGAAAAATGTTTTGTTTTACATCATAAAATAACCATTTAGACTTCAAGGGACATTTTAAATAGTTTTAGGTTATTGTTATTAGCTAAAACATGTGCTTTGAGTAAGACTGTGAATCCATCAAACAATCCGTATTATATCTAAGAGTTTATTTTGCCTTAAGATTAATTTATTTGTATGCTGTATGTAAGGAGGTAGATGCGAGGCAAGTACTTTGTCTGAGGTGAAAGAGACAGGAGTCAAAATAATGGGAAGTAGTAGTTTGGCCCGCTTATCAACACGGTCAGCAGTTGGAGCTGTAGCAGTGGCTGTGACAAACAGCTCATGGAGACAATTCAGGTGCTTTAAAAACCATTTGTGCTCGTTTGCCGCAATTACTGTCAGATTTCTTACTCCATCTCATAATCATAACTCAGCCAAATTTAAACACAAATGCCCAAATTGGCCAAGAAATAACAGAAAACGAACGCTCCTTATAGCTCCAACAATTGCCCACAATGTCAGACCCTGGGTTAGGTTATAGCATTGTGTTTAATACTTAATTATGTATAAGGAAACCTAAGCCTAATGAAGTGCATTTTAACTATTCTATGCTCTGTTGGGTGCTGCATTCCTGCACCATCTCTCTCTGTCTGTCTCTGTGTTTCTCTCTTCCCTACATGCATTGGGTTATGGTACAGCTGAGGCACTGAGGTTGTTTTTTTTTTTTGGCACCAGAGTGAACACAAGGCTCAAATAAACTAGCCATTCAGTGTTGACCTCTCTGTGAACTGCAGGATGCCAACTCATAAATACACGGCTTACAGCCACGCAGCATATTGTGCTTCTAGCCAAAGAACATTCTCTTTCGCATCCACAGTTTCCACATCACATATTGAGCCATCCACTCAGTCCATTTAATGGGTGAAGCAGCAGCTCATATCTCACAGGGTCTCTGATGTCGTTTTAGTAGTAATGTCAGAATTTGCCAAGTATTTTTCAGTCAACCTCAGCTTAAATTCGAAGTGAGAAATCAAACTTATCAAAGCCCTGCTGACTTCAAATTTACAGTAAAGGGGATGACTGTGCAGTACCCTTGTGTAGTCATATGAAAAGTATAAGTGCACTGTGTCTTAAAGATACCTCTCTCTTTAGGAAAACAATCTGCCATTTGCTGACAGATCTTTGATGAGGAATCCAATTTCCTTTTAGGCATGAACTCTTAATGAATGTCTGTTTACTGCTCGCCAGTGTTTTTAAACAGTATGCTGTACTCATTACAGCAAGCATCTATTATTCAATGTACTCCATAATGGCTTTTCTTTGCTGTTTGCATTATTACCTATGTGGCCCATTACCCTGACAGGGATTGTAGAACATCATAGCCACGGTAATGCAAACAAGCATAAAGCTTTTCTCAGAGCTAAATTAATCCTTAGAAAATGCTTTGTTTGGGTTACTAACACTTTTCTTTATTCCTCTGCAGGACCAGCTGTATTAAAACGAAACGGAACACTTACTGTGCAAAATTGAAGTAATTAGTGTGAGGATTATCTAGATGATATTGACTTTAGGTTTGCTTATAGACTGTAGCACAGAAGAGTCTGTCTAAAAAAAAGCCTAAAGCAGCAAATTTATGTTGTTGTTTTTTTATGCCAATTTGCAATGAAAAATACCTGTATTTCTTCCAAAAGAGTAGAGATATAAACTTGTTTTCACACAGATTTCACGTCCATAGCTATCTGAAATGTATGTTTGGGTTTCTTTTTTGCAAGATGACACTCTCCACTGACAAAGAACAAAAAAACCCAAAGAAAATGAATGAATCACTGTAAACAATAAATTGGTACATTAGACTGTATTGTGTTTTTTTAAATCTGGTTTCACAGTTAGATGTTTTAGTATTTGAAATAAACGCATTGTCGTAAATCCACACATGAATTTGTTTCAAAGTTTCTTTTTGAAAAAAAAAAAAAAAAAGCTCAACATGTACAACACCATCCTAATAGCGCAAAGAAACTGAAATTGCCACAGCTGTTTAACGGCTTTGAGAGATGTATGACGGTAATGTGTTTTCCTCCAATAATAACGATTAATCAACACATATTCCATTTCACATGACCATTTTCTGCTACATCAGTGCTCTCTTTGCTTTTGTGAACAAAAGTACCAAGTCTGCTCGGATCATTGCCCATGTGCGCAGAACACAGCATGTGGGATGGTCGTTGCAATTTGTGCTGCCCTTACACTGTGCCATTATGATGACGTTACATCTGTGATTAATCATTTTGATCGCTATATGTTGTTTTGATATTGAAGCATAAACATGCTGTCATTTGCTGGAGATCACATTGTGGTTTTTTTTTAATTGTCATCTAACAAAGATTTAGAAAAGTCAAGACAAGAGTTTTCATTTTATTTACAGAATAATTTCTTAAACCAAAGATGCGAAGGCTACCACAGCAGTGTGTCCATCGTCTTAGCTTAGTAAAGAACCATTTTTTAAGTGCCTACACTAAACATGAAAGCAGATTAAGGCCATTGCCAGGCTATTTGTGTTGCTTGCCAAATCACATAAAATTAGGCTCCATCTCTGATTGTCAGACATTTTACCTCAGGCAGAAGCAACTGCATTGATACATTCTGATAAAATTCTTGGGGGACAAAACTGTTATTTGTAGCAACCAAATTTAGAAAGCATTAGAGATGGCCAATAACATACTTATCAAAGACACACATTAGACCTACTGTATGTGTCTGTTTTACCGCAAATGTATTAAAGGTCACATATTGTTTTTTTTTTGTTTTTTTTAAATTATAGAGGTATGTTGAGTTGCACATAAATACTGTGAAAGTATCAACATACTCAATCCACAGAGAATCCAGACTCAGAAACTGTGCCTTTATTTTTGCCTATTTGCCTTTTTTTCCCAACGGATTTCGATACGTTTGTAATGTCACAATTCTTCTATATTTAGGTAGAAAATGCTGCTGCAGTGACAGTGCAGAGGCGTCGAGAGCACAGATGCTGAAGACCCGGAAACACTGACCAATCAAAGCAGACTTGGCATTTTTGGGAGGAAGCTTAAAGGGACAGGCACTAAAATGGAGCGTTTCAGACAGAGGGAGGGAGAATACAGGTATATTCAGGCAGTATGAGAAAAATTGAGTGTTTTTTTTTTTTAAATAATGCATGTAATCATGTTCTAGTAGAAACTCAGAATACAAGTATGAACCTGAAAATGAGCATTATATGTTCCCTTTTAACTGCTTTTTAACAATAGCAACAGTAAAGGCCTTACTCACAATGCAAATATCCCGATATAGAAAATAATGGACTAAATAGAGGAAATACCAATTATTAGATTTATTATTTTGGTGGTGTTCTTTATATATGTTGTGGAGTTTCATATATGCAGACAGATGCACACAAAAAAGCACAAGTCCCAAGCAGTTACATAATGTTTCCCTTGTCAAAAGATTTGGTAAACAAATCTATCACGCGAGAGACTGATTTAGTTTGTCAGCCCAGACTGTCAGACGTTACACAATGAGCTCTGGGCTCTCGACTCTACAACAGTTTTCATTATTTACTACCGCTGTGGAACTGAGCAGCCTAAAATTAGGCATCCCTAAGATTGTAATGTATCAATTTGAAATGACAGCATAAAAATAATTGAGTCCTAATTTTATTTGTGTTTGTATGAGCGAAAAGGAGGTAGAAAATGCATGTGTGTATGTTGACATGTGTTTGCTCCCCAGGCGTATTGGGAAACAGTATGACATACTGACAAACGTACTTTGTGTTTGTGTGTGTATGCCTCTGGACTAACATCCATGTTTGTGAGTATAAATGCATGTATGTATGTGGACACTTAACACACAAAAAAAGGGTTTGTTGTTTGACAGCTCAACACACAACAACACATTCTCTATCCTTGGAGGAGAACACAATACACTTGTATACTGTATATAATGGCTTACCTTCAGGATGTTCCCTTCAAACTTAATGCATTTTAATGTTTAAATTGTCTTCAGTGACCTAGAATTCACCTCTCCTGTGGTGATGTATTAATTATCTTCTGCATTTTTATGATGATTGCATTGGTGGTGTGTAATTTGAGTTTCAGTTCCAAATATAAATAATGGAATTCAGTTAAAAAAACAAAAGCTTTGAGATATTATGAATATAATAAATAGGTCCTATACTACGTTATTCATACCACGCTAACACTCTATCAATTTCTCACTCTCCTCCAACGTATTTCTTTTTGTAACCAATGTGTCACAAGCTTCCTGTGTATTCCATTTGCAGGGGTGAGCGATCAACACCTTTCTCTACCACACGTACTGTTGATATGCAGACCATCTGCCCATCATCTCTAATTAACTAAAGAGGAGACAGCCAGGCGACGACAGGTCCATGATGAATCCAAAATCATGTAGTTGTAGTTCTATTACATGTCCTATGTGTCATGTTACGGTAAATGGCCTTCCAAGTCAGCATAACAGCAATTGAAGAGAGCATTTAATGTCTGTTATTCAACAATGGGTACGTGGAGTGTACTAATTTAAAGAGCAAGCTCAGTGGCTGGATTTATTCTATGCAGTGTAGGGTACCTTCAGGGAACCAGCATCTCTAGGGGCTTAATTGTTTCTCTCATATTCACCTTATAATAAAGCATTTGCTGCAAAAGCACTGGCTCTAAAATCTAGCCATGCCACATCGCATTATCCATGGAGATTGAAACCTGAGCTCCTCCTGCTTTGGATAAATTCTGTATCATTGCCTCCTCTTTTACCTTGTGACTGGAACCTGGATTGGTAATGGCTCCAAAGTCTGTGTTTTATTTATTTAGATGGACAAGAAGAAATTATGTACTTTTCCTCATTGTGTTTGAAAACTATATGTTGCTACATGCTCTGGGAATGCCACACACGCATGTGAAATGTGCCCCCTAACTGTAATGTCAAGGACATGCTTACAGCCTGAAACAAGAGAAGGTGTTGGTCTCCATAGCCAATAATAGCCAACAGGAAGTACATTTTTATATACCTCACCCACTTAAATTATATTAAGGCTTAAAGTTATGCGTAGATTTGGATGTTTCTAAGAACATTTTACAGAGATGTCATTTAAACATTTGACACATTCAGTCAGTTGGAGTGAGTTTTCAACCAATTAAGAGCTAGCCTTGGCTGATTAACTAATGGTAGCTTACCTGACAGCTGTTATCGAAAGTTGTCGATTTAAGGAAAAATGGAAAATAACCTGCTCTTGTTTGCTGCTATGTAAAATTGAACTTTCTATGACTTTTGAGTGGTAAATCTGCAATCGTTATCATTGTAAGCTGTATATAGCCTACAAGAGCCAGACTTAGTCTGTCAGTTCTGGTGCTTAGCTGGACAACTTGTGCACAGTATTTCAAATGTTCTGGACAATAACATCGAAATTGTTGATTTCCAGGCTTGCCTCAGGATCACCTTTGAATATCACTACGTTTGTGGAGCTCTTCCAAACTTCACTTAGAGCTATTTATACTTTAAATCTGTGCATTCACTGTTAAACACTTTTTATAAAAGTATCTACCAAGTCATATGTATTTCATTCACTATAATATCCACTGTGGCATTTATCTAAAATGTCAGACACTTATGGCCAATAAATTAAGAAATGCTACAGAAAACAAAATAGGTGAGTAGTTTTTTATTTTATTTCACACAAGTCAGATTCAGATTTCACAGCTGAAAAGCAGAGGCTTGAAAGGGTAACTTTCAAAAAAGGAAGCTCTCATCCCCCTTGTTTACCACATATAGAAATGGAGGTTATTAAACGGCCATTAGTCACATCCGTCGGTTCCCATGCTATGTGCATGAACATGCTATCTTCTCTGTGTTTTTAAAGGCACAGAGAATAACGTCCACATTTTCCTGCATCTCCCATACAAGAAATAAAAGGTTGTTTACAGTTCAAATATAAACCCTTCTTTACCCGTCCTTCAACTCTACATCACAGGAAACCACTTACAACTAATACTGCTTTAGCACCAAATCTCTGAATGAAAACATGTCTTTACTGCATGTGTGTGCACCTGGATGTGTGTTTGTTAGCATGTTTTTACACATTATAAATGGCAGATCATGTTCCACTAAACAGATACAATTGCTATTGTTTCCCAGTTAGCAAATGTCTAATTCTATATTCTTGAAGTGTATTTGCAGAAACAAAAACGTGTGAAGACTCAAGTGTGTGTTTCCCAGGGGACCTCCACTGGCCCTAATTGCAATAGTGTGCTACTCACTGCGGTTACCATTGGTTACAATCTGCCAGAGCCCTCGGTTGTGTTGGTTTATGTTGGCATCAAACCACATACACTCTGTGGCAAGTTGAAGTGCACCTTATCTGAATTTACAGCAATCCACAACCGCTTAGACACACTCACTAAACACCTGACTACAGTATATGCTTAATTTGTTGTGTTTGCTGTATTTTAAAAGAGAGATATTTCCCTTTATGGGGAGACCTTCACAATGCCTCATCCCATAGTAAATGCATCTCGATCAATATGGCATTAATAGTTTGGTGAACCTTGCACCAGGCTGTATTGTTCTGCTAAGCAGTACATACACACATGTACAGTTAAATGGAAGCATTAGCAGGCTCCCGGTGTACGTCCTTGACAATAGAGGATCTTGACTAAGGGATCGGTTCATGATGCTATATTCCTCTCTAAGGGGCACTTCTGGTTCCACTTTTTTAGGTTAAAGAGCAGCAGCAGCACACTAAAGCTGCAACCATGCAGTCTGATTCGAATTATTAAAGTTGAACATGAGATTTAGATATAGTTACTGTTATCTGTCTTTTCAAAGCAACCTAGCACATAAAAAAAAAAACAAGAATAGGAGTAGCTTTACACATGCTGAAAAACGTTTCTCCTCTTGTGTTCTGGGTTTGAGTCTGGCATATTCTTAGCTATACCCACAAGTGATATCACTGAATTTAGACTATTTAAAGACAGAAGTTAAAATGTTAGGCACACTTCACAAGTCAACTTTATATACTCTAATGTCGGATCTTGCAACTAAAACAAATTGAAGAGAACATATTTCTCCTGTATTAGCCTCTTTGCACTGGCTACCTGTAAAATTTAGAATATAATTTAAAATCCTTTTTCTTACCTACAAAGCTTTTATTGGTCAGGCTCCATTGTATCTTTAAGAGCTCAAAGTACTGTATTACCCGACTAGATCGCTGCACTCTGAGAATGCAGGGCTACTTGTCGTTCCTAGAGTCTCCAAAAGTAGAATGGGAGGCAGAGCCTTCAGCTACCAAGCTCCTCTCCTATGGAACCGACTCCCAAGTGTTAATCAGGAGGCAGACACTGTCCCCATATTTAAGAGTACACTCAAAACTTTCCTCTTTGATAAAGCTTACAGCTAGGGCTTACGAGCCCCTAGCTATGATGTTATTTTCAAGATGATTGTGTCAGGACAGAAGACTGTCCTCCGTGGAGCTGGGTCTGTCCGACGTTCCTGCCTGTTGTGGGGAGGGTTTTCTTTGCAACCGTACTCTATGGGGGAATTGTTGGGCTATACCTACTCTGTAAGTGTCCTGAGATGACTTTGTTATGATTTGGCACTATAAATAAAATTGAATTGAATTGAATTGAATTGAATCTTGGCCTTAACAGAACATAAGTTATGTTAAAGTTCAGTGTTTCTAACCAAAACACATTGTATCCTCAATGTTTAAGATGTGTGTTGAATGCATTTCCTTTCTCACAAAAGACACAGCAGAATTTTAGCTATCAAGAGTTGTCTGCTGGTTATGCCCCCTCGATGAATTGGTGATGCCCTAACCTTTCCTCTAGTGCCATCATCAGGTCCAAATTTTTAATTGGTACTTTGGTCTGACCAAATAACTGCAAAAAAAGGGATTAACCCATCATCCTCAGATTTATGTTGTATTAAGTTCTAATCAGCTAATGTTAGTATGCTAACACTCCAACCTAACACAATGGACATTGTAAGCATTATACCTGCTTAGCATCAGCATGTTCATATTGTCATTGTGAGCATGTTAGTATGCTGACATTAGGATATAGCTTAAACAAAGCATTGCTGTGTCTACAGCCTCACAGAGCCGCTAGTGGGCAACATTTACTGTACATCCATGTTAACTAAATGGCAGTCTTCTTCTTTACTTCCTTATTGAACACATAGCTATGCTATGTAGGCTTTTCTTGTGGGCATGCATCTCTTCCCAATCCTTGCAAATTGTTGTCTAGTTAGTTGATAAAATTGAAGGCATCAGACGTGCCATCAATATCTCAAACAAAAAAGTTGGATCACCACCCCGTTTCGGCCAAAATAACACAGCAATGATGGCAAGCTTTAATGCAATAGACTCTAAAACTCTAGTGGAAACAGTGACAGATCTAAAGCCAACCACCTGCTGTCTTGATGCTTTACCTACCAACTTCTTTAAGAATGTTTTTGACTGCCTATCAACAGACGTATTGCAAATAGTTAATAACTCTATTCAATCTGGCAATTTCCCAAAGGCCTTCAAAACTGCAGTCATTAAACCTCTTCTAAAAAAGCGGAGCCTAGATGCCTCTATTATCAACAACTACAGACCAATTTCAAATCTACCATTCATAAGTAAAATAATTGAAAGTTGTACTCCAACAACTAAATCACTTCTTGGCTTCTACTGGCTGCCACAACAGCCTCCAGTCAGGATTTCGACCTTTTCATAGCACCGAGACGGGCCTTATGAAAGTTATAAATGACATCCGTCTTAAGACAGACTCTGGCAAAACTTCAGTATTAATGCTATTGGACCTCAGTGCTGCATTTGACACTGTCGACCACTCAATACTTTTGGACAGGTTGGAAAACTGGGTGGGGCTCTCAGGCACAGTCTTAAACTGGTTCAAGTCATATCTACAAGATGGGAACTATTTTGTTTCCATTGGCGACTTTGTATCAGAACAAACCAACGTAACGTGTGGAGTGCCCCAAGGTTCAATCTTGGGGCCGACTTTATTTAACATCTACATGCTCCCACTAGGACAAATCATGCAAAATAATAACATTGACCACCATTGGTATGCCGATGACACCCAAATCTATCACCAAATGACTACCGCCCCATAGATCGTCTGTGCCAGTGCATTGAGCAAGTCAAACACTGGATGTGCCAAAATTTCCTTCAACTAAATGAGGATAAAACTGAGATAATTGTTTTTGGTGCTAAGAAAGAAAGGTTTAAAGTCATCCAACACCTTCAATCACTGTCCCTGAAAACCCCAAATAAAGCCAGAAATCTTATTTCTGGCTTATTATGGATTCTGATTTACATTTTGACAGTCACATCAAATCAGTAACAAAATCGGCCTCATATCACCTTAAAAATGTAACAAGACTTAGAGGGCTCATGTCAGCTCAAGACTTAGAAAAACTTGTCCATGCCTTTATTACCAGTAGTCTAGACTACTGTAACGGTCTCCTTGCAGGTCTTCCCAAAAAAACTGTCAGGCAGTTACAGCTTGTTCAGAACGCTGCTGCTAGAATTCTAACAAAGACCAAAAAATGTGAGCACATTACACCAATTCTTAAATCATTACACTGGCTTCCTGTACGTCAGGGGAATTGATTTCAAAATCCTCCTGCTCACATATAAATCACTACATGGTCTAGGGCCGAAGTATATCACTGATATGCTCCCACTACATAAGCCTTCTAGATCACTAAGATCCTCTGAGGCCAACCTGTTATTGGTTCGCAGAGTAAACTCAAATCAAGGGAAAACCTCTTTCAGTCATTATGCAACAAACAGCTGGAATAAACTTCCTGAAGATGAGAGACTTTCACCCACTCTGACCACTTTTAAAACTAGACTGAAAACTTTTATGTTCACCTTAGCTTTCTGCTAAATCTTTGCGCTTTTAACGTCCGCACTGTTTTTATTATTGTTTATGTTTTTATTCTCTTTGTCTTTCTGTAATGCATTTTAATTCATGACATGTTGTCCTGTGAAGCACTTTGAGTCTGCCTTGTGTATGAAAAGTGCTAAACAAATAAAGTTGCCTTGCCTTGCCTTGCCTAATTGGTTTGTGTTACAACACACAGAGCTGAAAGACAAAAAGTCATGTCTCCCAGATTTCAATAAAATCGCCTAGTTAAGACACATATTCCGAAAAAATGCCGTGAACATGTCCAAAGAATGCTTCTTAAACCTGAATAATATCTGCATATCCTACATGTCTTTATCGACAAAAGGTTCGGAATATCCAAACAGTATATTCTCTTTACATGTATCAAATTCGGAACATAGTCATATTCTGAATACTAGTGGAATATTAATGTGCATGTAAATGTGGTCATTGTCACAGAGTATATGAAATTCTCATCTCTCCACAGTCTGACACATAACAGCAACATAGCCCCTCCTTTGCACTTTAACATTAAAACAACATTAAATACAGTTTAGCTTCTATCTTACGGAGTGTTGTTGTTGCAACTCTCTCTCTCTCTCTCTTTCCTCGTTTGTGGTAAAGAGCTTTATATAATCAGATCATTTATTTAATGATGAACATGTTTGAAATAGATTACTGTTTTTATAAAACAACACGCTGTGCTTTCATTGTTCATACACTGTACATGCACGCGTATGTAGTTGCACAATGTGTAACTGCTTTTTGCATTATTTATATAATGTAAATATCTAGATGTGTATGCATGCAGGGGTGTGTGCTTTGCTTGTGTGTGTACGTGTGTGTGTGTGTGTGCGTGCATGTGTGTTTGTGCGCGTGTGTAGCATTTGACTTGCCCGCCACCATGCTCAAGGTTAATGTATACACAGATAATGGAGATGATGTTCTGGAAAGCGTCCTCACTTCTGTCGGGAAATTGCAACTACATTGCATTACAGAGCTCATCAACATGATGGAACAAGCTCCTTAACATCTCTTTACAGCATGCACGCATGCAGCATACCTACACACACACACACACACACACACACACACACACACACACACACACACACACACACACACACACACACACACACACACACACACACACACACACACACACACTCACACTACTACCTCTTAACAGGTTGATCAATGTGCTGACACACTGTGCCATCACTAGACCCTCCATCATCCACGTTAGCCATAACCCCACAGGTTCAATCCTATAGCACAGTTACCCTCACACCTTCTGAGCCTCAAGTGCTGCATCTGAAATGAAGTTTCCTCACCTTTGGCTGTTTCATCTGTCAACTGTACTAACAATATGATCTGCTTTTAAGACTAGTGGACTAGTTTCCATATCACTGGCACTGAATGGCACTGTAACCATACAAATATAATGCTTACCATACAGTACATTTGCTTCCAAAAGTTATAGAACAAACTGGACTGTTAAAATTTAATTAAAAAAACAAAACAAAAAACAGAATTCCAACCATATTTGAATAAGTAAAGGAAGTTATGAGATTTTATTCATGAAAGTGCAAAGACAACCACCCTCTTATTTTTTAGTTGTCTGTGATCTCCAGACACATTCTTATTGCTTCCTATTTGATGCAGGTTATATTCCACGGTGAAGGACACTTAGCCATTCTCTAACGTGGGTGCGCCTTGGGCAATATAATGGGTATGCCAGTGGGAACCGACACCCCCAGCTGCCCCTGAGGTTCTGCCCACCCCAGGGACAGACTCAATGAAAGGGGCTCGCATGAAAAGATGGAGAAAATCTCAGAAGAGATTGGGCAAGCGCATAATGCTTGGACTGCAAATTCGCAAACGCATCGTCAGTGCTAAGGGAAAAAAATGTAAAGAAAGGGAGAAAAGGGGTCAGAGAGATAGGAAGGAAATGAGAAAGTAAAGAGAGTTGGGAGAATGGAGTTGTGTGTGTGTGTGGGGGGGGGGGGGGGTTTGCAGGGTCTTATGCATTGCCTGTTCTCATATTTTTAGGCTGTCCACATGTATCGAGGCGTGTGCACTGATCATGAGTGGATGCACCCTAGAAAGGAGGATCATCTCCCTGGATGCAGAGGCTTCTCTCCATTCCCCTGCCCCCCTTTGCTCTCCGATCCAAGATGTATCTGAACTGTCTCCTAACCAAGAAGCATGAAGCTCATTTTTCAACGCCGCTATCCCTTTACTGCAAAGTTTCAAACGATCCCTCTCATGCTTGTTCCATATTAGATGACACTCTTAATCCAATTTGGTTGGAGTACGTTCCTTCGCTCTTCTGCATCTCCTTCCGTTAATAGTGTGTGTAATAGCCTGTGTGCATGTGTGTATGTGAAAACAGCATTTGCATGTGCGGGCAGATGTGTGGGTGTGTGTCATGTCTTTGCAGTGATTAGCTTTAGCCGCCGGGTCTCTCAGGACTTGTGCTACACTGTGTGTTCTGCTTGCCAAGCACAGTTAAGACTGCGCTTAAACTCCCAAGACTGTGCCACGGTGGGATAAAAAAATACTTTTTCTCTGCTGATTTGTTGTGTAAGGGGAGAAAACACACTTGTACAGTTATACAGCAGCAGTCAAGGTCGATTGCCTTAGGGAGTTTCTGACTGCAGGGCAAAAACCAAACTTTTACCCAATGTCAGCTTCCGGTGATTTATAGAAAGTGAATTAGATCAAATTGAAAAATAGTTATACAATTATTGCATGTACATCCTGTAATACAGGGGTGGGGAACCCATGCTCCCTGAGGGCCACTATCCTGCATGTTTTAGGTTTCTCCCTGCTCTAACACACCTGAGTCCAACGAATATTTCTTCAGCTTCAGCTGCTTAATAACGAGCAGATAATTAGAATCAGGTGTCTTAGAGCAGGGAGAAACCTAACACATGCAGGATGGTGTCCCTCCAGGAGCAGGGTTTCCCACCCCTGTAATAACACATAAAAAAATATGCTGAGCTTTATGCAATCTTCTTATCTGATGCATGCATACTTTTTGGCTTAGGTTCAGAATAATATGTATTGCAAACTGTATCTAGATTGAAATCTATTAAAAAAGCACACAATTATTAATTGATGGTATTATACTCTGACACAGCCATAGATAAGTATTTATGCCTTCAGTGTCCAATGCTTTTAGGGTAATAAGAGACCTTATATAATCATAAACTGGAGCAAAGTTTCGTAATCCAAATTGTTTCCCAGCAAGAACTCAATTAAGCCTGACCTTTTTTGTGATTAAAGGACTGACAACTTTGACAAACACTGTATGAATAGACTCTATGAATCATTTATAGGGGTCATTGAACTTGCCTTGCTTGTTATGATTAGATATTCTCATTTCTTGCTGCACTCAAGGGCCTCCCAGCTTTTCAAGAGAATCTCTCTTGGCGCCCGAGGGGTTTTAAAAACCTCACAACAAAGATTAACCTCTCTGATTGAATGCAATATTTAGTCTCTAACAAGTTGAGCTAATATTGTAAATCCATTGGATCACATTAGTTTACATTGCACCATGCTGTTTGGACATATCCTAATCAGGCTCAGTCAGAGCTGTTGAGAGTAGGAAGTCTTAAAGAGGCTAAAATCAGAAAAAATAAAAGAGGTGCTCATTTCACAGGGCTCTTAGAGGTTTGTCTATGGGGTGTGTTTGAATACTGCTAGTGAATGTAACACCCTGACTAAATTGATTTTGGTTTGGGTTGAAGGTTTTATCAAAGCTTCTAATCCTCAGAGGAAAGGATAACTCTAATCAGAATGTTTTTCTGTTGGGATTAGTGGCTGCAAGCCTCTCACTCAATCTCCTATACTGGCTGTCTTATATACAATTTTTTCCTTCACTCATGTGTATTTTGCTTATTTTTTATCTGTTCCTTCCTTTAAATATCTTTGTTTCTCTTCCCTTGCTCCCTCGCAATGTTTAATTCCTTTGCATTTCACATTGTGTAAGAAAAGCATCATTTATTAATTGCAGCAATGACACTGTTTTTGTGTACAGTTAGGGCACACTCACACTTACCATTCGTACTGTGCCCCTAATTTAGAGTGATAGTCCCCTCTTCCTTGCCCCACGGCCCAGGCCCGCTTGTACTCAAAATACTTGAAATGATCAGGGCCAAGGCTCGATTGCTTCTTGCTTACACGTCATCACCCCTCAGAGATTTAGTTTTGTTTGACTGTTTGTGAATATTTTCCTCAGAGAAAATCTGCAGTAAACACTCCACCTCTATGTCCGTCGCGGGGACAGATGCATATAAACAGACATCAGGAAGGCTGTCAATGCTCATGCTCGTACATGTGGGCACGCTCCTGCCCATACATGTGCATCCGTGCTTTACAAAAGCCCACCTCTCTCAACTGAGCCGCGGCCATGAAGCGTGCTTGGACAAAGTAAGAATGGACCGTCTGAGGTGCGCCCTTAGACACACATTGAACCTAGCAAATGTCTTCAGGAATGTGACTAAGATTCTGCATTTCTTTGAGATGGTTGCAATACACAGCTCCCCAAAGAATCTAGCTCCATCCCGGTGGATATAACTTACTCAGTGGAGCATGCAGAGACCAACAGTGTGAGAAAAGAAAGCTATGATCCAGCCTAGGCTAAGAAAGGTAGAGTGTATTTCGCGCCAAAGCCTACTCTCGTCTCATCTACAAGACTGCAAATTACCAGCCACTGCACGGATAGCTGTGTTAGGGTGATAACAGAGACGCATTATCTACTGTGTATACTGCACACCCGACTCCTGTGATTCCTCTCTACTGATGTGTTGGTGTCCGTGATCTCCGCTGGGATGGAGCTAGTCTCTCGACCAGTCCATGACCTGTCGACCCGTCCATTACAAAAGTATCTTAACACCGAATTTCAGTTTGTGTGTCCATGCTGCTGAGTCTGTGTACTAGTCTGAGTCCTTCTGCTGTACTGAAGGCTAAATTGACTCACTACCAACTCTTGAGGCAAGACAGGTGATATTACAAGACAGGACGGATTAGCATGCTAATTTTAGTACAGTGTTGGAATAATTGTACATAAAGTAATCTCATATTTACTCCAATTGCCTTTACATATAACCTAACCTTACTTGGTGTGTGTGAACAGCTAATTTGTGCAGAGTTGTTTTGCAGGTAGAAGAAATCAGACTCAGACTCACACTCCATTTATGGTCCACACAGGGACTCAAACCAGCAACCCTCCGGTTCCCAGCCCAGTTACCTATGGACTGAGCTACTACCGTCCCACTACCGCCCCCTCTCCCTTAGAGTTGTAACTCATGAAGATAATGAATTGTTTAAATGTGACGAGTTGCAGTTGTGTGCCCCCTCACCTTCAGATCTATAACTCATATTGTAACTAGGGACTAAAGGAAATAAAAAGAAAGGGCTTGGCAGAGTGTGTTTCAGAGCGGTAGGAGATTGTAACTGAACGCATCTCTGTCCGTTCTCCTTGCAAGTAAAACATATAACTCTTGTCTTTCTCTGTTTTGTTATGTTTTGGATGTTTTAGGTTGCTTGAACCTGACACTCAGTTACTTCTTCACAGTCTGTTGATAATGCTGGTTCATTTTTTTAACGTTTTAAACTAAACATATGGCTTTATCTTACACATTCCACCTTTAAATCCGAATTGCGTGGAACTCACAAATTTCAACCATGTCTGCTTTTTCTCACACTGGATGTTCCCCTGTCCTTGGGCTGTCTGACCCCTACCACCCACTTTCTTGGTCTGAGTATGGATAATTCATCAATTATACAAAGCAGTTTTCTCCATTACACCCACTCATATGTATCTTGTTATGTGCCCTCCTTTTCCTCTTGGTTACTAACCACCTCTAGAAAGAGCCTGCATAGCTTATACAAGCAATGATAATTTAGATGTAATGTCTTTCTAACAAGCTGGGAACAAGCTCTTTATGGAGCTGGATAATAAGATCATGGAGCCCAGGTCACAGAAGGTAATCTACAGTATATCTAGTAATTTTGAAAAGGATAGATGCTCTGAATCCTAGCATCACCTGGCTGGAGACTGCAACAGATGGGTACGATGGTGATGGTTGTGAAAGACAACATAGAGCGCCAACATCATGATTTGGTGTGAATTGTGCAAGACTAACATCATCTTGTTATGCACATGTCACACACTGATTTGATTTTAATGGTGATAAGCAAATGATAGAATGAACATTTATGAATCAACTTTAAGCAACCATCACATGAGTATGATTTGCTTATGGCCTAATACAGTGCACTGAAATAGCGTGATTTAGTCCAATGTTCTGCAAATATATATTTCCATTGTTATTCTGAATAGCATGAAAAAAAAATCCTAATACATATACATACTAATCTCATATACTTTCTGGAGTCAGATTTCTTTTGATTGTTAAAAATGAAAAAAAAAATGCAATACATTTTCAAAAATTGAAAAAATTAAAGGCACTTTTTTAGAGTTGATGAGCCATTGCTGTCAGTTTCTCATTATTGGCTTTCATAACAGTATCTGCAAAAGTAGAAGAACATTGTAAAGGCCTATTGCATTGTGTGTTTACAATATTTAATTCAAGATGTAGAAAATGGTCTGGTGATTATAGCTGCCCTTTACTTTAGTCTGGCCAAAACTACATTACATCATCAAGATGGGTCAATATGGTATGAGTACATGAGCATAGACATTAGGATAAGGCAGCAGTTAGGTTTGAATATTTTTAGATCAGGCTTCATTGTCTCACTATGGCAGCAAATTTCCACATCACAAAAATGTTAATGTGTATCGATATAATGTACAGTAGTTGTGCCAAGCAGTGTATTGCAAGATGCAAAACATGTCAACAAGATCATCATTTCCCCCATTTTTTAAAAAACTGCATATTTATCTCAGAACAGAATTTGCCATCAGCAACAGTTACTTGATATGCACACTTGTTTGATTCTGTGAGGTTTGAGGAAGAAATCTATTTCTGAGAGTGATCGCCTCAAGAAAGAATTCATTATACCATTGCACAGTGATGAACAACCTGGGGGATGTCAGCTTTCTCTGTCCTACCAAAGACATGAGGGATGATAGAATCATCTGCAAACTTAATGAAATGGAATTAATACGGCAAAAAAAATGTCTTTGATGTTTTTCTATATAACCTCAAAGAAAGCAATTTCAGGGTGAGTAACGAAGCAGTGACACTTCAGTTTAGGTGACACAATGTGCTATTATAATCATATCATCACAAACCATCCCACATCATGTTTATCAGGGAAGATAGCACCAAAGCTTTATGTTCCTTCCCCTCACCCCTTTAGTGTGGTATAATCCAGAAAATCACTTGAGCGGATTATTATGCAATCCAATTATGGTTCATAATCTGAGCCTAGAAAGAGTTTCTTTGTCTCTGTGCTGTTTGACTGCAAGATGGTTTAGTTATCTAAACTGCTGGATGATTTATATGTAAATGTGGCTGTAAAACATTGGAGTGGGAGGTAGACTAATCGAAATGCCTTCAAATGTTTGTTTTTTGTTGGTAATCACAGGCATTTACTTAATAGTGTACATATGATCATGCTGACATTAAGATTGTTTATGTGCTGTCTGCCTCGCTGAAACTAAGATTAAAGTATTTATTGAAAAAAAAAAGAACATATTTCATTTGTTTTGTTTACCCGTATTACAGGCATCAGGTAGTTTATAAAACATGGTTGACATCAATGGTATTTTCTGCAACATGAATGAAAAAAACCTTGTTTCAGACTTCACATATCTTCTGTCTCTTTAACCCTGTTCTGTGCTAGATTATTTCGTACCGTGCGTCGAATGTGTTCAGGGTTTTGTTCCACAGTCTCGTCCGTGTTCATTGTTTCTTTGTTCAGGTTTTTGTACTCCTTATTTTGGTCCATGTAAGTTTTCCCTTTTTGAATTCCCTTGAGACTTTGTTTTTTCCTCCAGGTTGGAGCGTCTTTATTTAATTAATTATTTTGTTCACTTCGTACAGGAGGAATAAACAAGTACAGAGTGTTCTTATTTTGAGATTTATCTGTTAACTTTACCTTTTGTTTTTTTCCTCCTGTGCGGAGTGATTTTTTGTTTGTGGCTTTTTCCCTGTGTCAAGTCCCAGTCGTCAAGATAATAAATTCAGTGTTGAACCGCAAACCTCCGCATCTGAGTCCTCTTTCCTGCCCTGGGTCTGACAGTAACATTTAGCATGGTTCTGTGTGCCAGGCAAGAAATTGTACATTACCCCACGTAAAAACCACAACATGGTGTTTTTACTGTTCCTTTTTTTTGTACGAAATTTAAAAAAAACAAGATAAAGCATAACAATCTTTAGATGTGCTGGTTGGCAGATCATACTGAAAATGAAATCACTGGAATGGATATGTCAATCACTGCAAGCCTGAGTAATTATGTAATAGAAAATGGAAATTCAGTTTAATTGTTAATGCAAGTTTAGTTGTATAGCTCCGTTCAATAACAAGCATACAAAGTGCTTTACATAAGACATAAAAGTAATTAAAACAAAATATAAAATAAACACATGGCAATATAAAAAGGTATCCATACATTTGATTTAAAAACATTAAAAAAGATGGAATATATAACTGTACAATAAAAATGTGGAGTGCAGTGCAATATATGAATAAATAATCCCAAATTTAACTGAAAAGTCTTTAACTCTGATTTCAACAACTGGTGTTGGAGAAAGTTGTACTTTGCTTCAGATATGTGGAGCATTACAACTGAATGCTGCTTCTCCATGTTTATGTCCATGTTCTCCCCGTGTCTGTGTGGTTTTTCTTCGTGTTCTCCGGTTCCCCCCCCACAGTCTTAGACTCAGGTTAATTGATGACTCTAAATTGCCCGTAGGTGTGAATGGTTGTCTGTCTCTGTTCGTCTCTATGTGCTCTGTGATAGACTGGCGTCCTGTCCAGGGTGTACCCCTCTACCCCGACAGGGACAAGTGGTTGAAGATGACTGAATGAATATATCAAGGGCTTAAACCATAGGGTGCTTTCTAATCCAATAGTAATTTACAAAAATGTATTATTTGACAAACAGGCGAGTGGACAGATCTGAGAACTGGATATGATACATTTTCCTAGTCTTAGAGAGGACTCTCACACCAGTGGTGTTCTGAATCAGCAGAATTTTTAGGGAGGATATATATATATATATATATATATATATATATATATATATATATACTCAAGATAAGATGTTAAGCAGAAGAGACCTGAGAATGGCGCCTTGCAGACTTCACACAGTGTGTTGTGGTGAACTGCATTGAATGTAGCAGTGGATGCCACTTTACAATAGCAGAGATAGTTGACAACCTAACAGTGTTTAGTCGCAGGAAAGTACTAAGCTATTGAAAAACAGCATTTTCAATTATTTCACTTGATATGTGAGGTTGGATATGGGTCTGTAATTGTTGTTATTGAGTTGTGTAATTATTGAGTTGTGTATAAGATTGGCCTAATGACCTCAGAGATGTGAAGTGATGACTATTTGCGGAAGATCAGGCTTCAATAGTTTCAACTAAAATATAAGCACACATTGAGGTTTGACAAGTCTTGTGCATCCCCAAAAGAGCCACAGAGATTGATTTGATCTAAGCAGAAAAACATAATAATTAACAGAGGCAATCATTTACAAGTATAGACAGAAATATGCACTGGAGATCACAATTAGAGAACAAAGTATTAATACTTGATTTATCCTGAAATACCGTTATTCAGTTCTGTTGCTCAGAATTTCAGAATACCCACTGTGGCTATACCACTGCTGCCCTAGCCCGTTTTTTTTTTTAAATAACCAAGGCATTTCAACAAAAACCTTTATTTCGTGAAAAAAAACAGTGAGCAAGATTAGAGAACACTTTCAGATAGCTCCCAGTTATTTGTCACCTGGTGAATATTTACCCTATTTATCTGGCAGCTCTCCTGGTTACTTTGCAAGATAGCAATCCACTCTAAAGTGACTTAAAACCCTGACACAGAAGGTTGTCCACAATGAAGGCCAAAGGCATGACCCTCTCAGCCATTGGAAGAGAGGTTGGGCATTCCAAATCTGTGATTTCAAGAATATTGAAACTCTACAAGGACACAGATTAATTCAAAAAGGCAGGTCCACGTAAAAAACAAGTGCATGAGAGGACAGGACTATGCAAAAACTCTCAATGGGGAATCTGTTCAACACTGCAGATTAAGTTGCTCACCAGCTCAGTGCTGTACAGGGCGGTCTTGGTACACAGTGTCTCATCGTTTAAAATTTTTCATCAACAGAAAGAATAAAAAGGCGAGACTTTCAATGTATTTGGGTCTGATATGAAATATTAGGTTTGGCGTAGGACTGGGGAAAGACTGAACCCAAAGTGTGTAAAGAAGTCAGTTCAATTTGGAGGAGGAAGAGTCATGGTTTGGGGGATTTTTTCTGCAGCAGGAGTTGGGCCTCTTGTAAAGCTACATGGCAGGGTGAAAGCAAATGTTTATGTGAACCTCCTTCGGCAACATGCAATACCTTCACTGCAATTGTCTCCCAATCAGCCCACAATTTCCATGCAAGACAATACCCCCTGACACAATGCAAAACAGCTCTAAATCCCATAAAAAATATCTGAAAAATCCTTGGCGAAAAAGTAATGTCTAAGAAACCCACTACAGTTACTGAACTGTGGAAGAGACTGCAATAAGAATGGACCAACATCAAACCAGAGCAGTGTGAGAAACTAGTGATGTCCTGTGGGCACAGACATGCTGAAGTCATTCAAAGCAAGGGCCTCTACACTTCCTATTCATTTTTGAATCCTATAGTCCTGAGAAAACATTGTTTGAATCCTCTCCTCTGACACAGTGGTTACTGTTCTCTAATTTTGCTCAGTTTTTTATGCAAAGTAAAGGTTTCTGTTGAAATGCCTTGGTTATTTAAAAAAAACAAAAACATGTTAGTACAGCAGTTGTATACCCACAGCAGCGATTCTATCAAATTCTGAACCATACAAATTAACAATATTTCAGAGTAAATCAAGTATTTATAATTTGTTCTCTAATTTTGATCTGCAGAGTAAATATACACACAAGCCTTTAGTTGCACTTAAGTCATCCAGAGCAGGTTTGGATTCTTGAAGGCACCAAACAGCGTTGTCTCCATCAAAGAAATGACAAATCACAGCCTCAAAACAATCCACTTCAACACACACAAGAAGGAGATCAAAACACATGTTTGCGTGCCGGGACATACATGTTTTCCTTAATCTATAAAAAAAGGTACATGTATTCTTGCTTATTACGGATTTATACACCATGGGGTGGCTGTGCTATCGCTGCAGCATGCACTTTTGGAGTCTCATGATGAAAAACCTCTCTGAGGCTTGCTTGCAGAAATCTGACCTGGAAAACCTTTTTTCTTGGTGTTCTATCTTAAGGCTTAATTAGTAACAGAACTGTTCAAGTCTTGAAATGTGCATTCACCATTAATGTAAGCCAAGACTGCCTGAAATATAAACTGTAATTTTCGTTTTACGGCTCACTGTATATAGAGAGTGGAAACTCCTCAGAGACCTTGGCATCTCAGAGCCTCTGTGCCCCTACTGGCCTCTGATGGATTCCCAGCAAAAACTTATTTGCCTCAATTCATCTTCATTACTCCGTTCCATCGAAACAGGAGAGAGACAGAAACAACATGAAACTGAGGTATCCGATTCATGTGAAGAGTCAAATTGTCAACCTGCTTTTAGTTTCAAAAGCCGTCTGATTGGATCAATACAAAGTCTATGTCAAGAGATTTAGTGCGGAATTGAAAGCGTAATAATAAATGCAAAATAAGAAGCTATTGGGAGCACTATTGAGGAGAGGATAGATCATAGCAAGGAAACCCAACCGCCCACACACTTGTAGCATCCAGCACTTCCAATTAATTTGTTTTGAAGTTCAGGGCTTGTTTTTGTGTGCTTGTTGTTTTTAGCTGAAGTTGTGACACCAAATGTGATATCATTAGTGCTGTCTCTGTGAGCGACTGCTTATTCCCTTCTTCTTTCTTCATCAGTCTTTGTTTCTCTTGTCTTTTCCCCCCCAACTCCCTCTTTTCTCTCACTTTCCTTTCATCTCAGATCAGAGGAACAAAGTTATAGTTTTCAAACTCATCTCATACTTTTCCCCAAAATACTAAAGTGACGGTTAAGCTGGCTGTATCAAGTCTGTCATGTTTTCCCACGTTATCTCCATTTTATTCTTATTTCATGCGTATTTTCATCAGGCATGTCTTGCTTCTTCCTCAGCCACTTTGGTTTCCAACCACTCTTCCCATACTATACTATGCTATGCCTCCTTCTGTGCCCCTTAATTTCTGCTACAGCCTAGCCCACTCATGTGGTCCCGTAATGAGGACCAGAGCCGTCTCCCTTTGCAGGAGCAAACAACCATCATATCCAGCATGACCCTTAACCTATCAGAGATCAGATCAAAGTAGGAAGCAAAGACAGAGGGTACACCCCTCCACTAGAGATGGCCATCATTAGAAGGACACGGTGAAGGATGTTGTATGTGCAATTGCTGAGTGCTGTTGGCACAGAAAAAAGTCAAACATGTGAATGAACTCTGGCACTGAGCAGAGAATGAAAGGAAGAGGCATAACGTGATGTTTCTGAGTTGCAGTGGAGGCTTAAGTAGAGAGCGAGGCACGGGAAAATTAACTGAAGGAGATGAAGAAGGGCAGACAGCTCTCTAACCCATTCTGTCATGTGCCATTAGTTCTCACCAGGAAAAAGGGAAAAACAAGTTTCCAGTTTAATCATTTCCAAGCGAGTTCGGTGAGACATGTCGCAACACCCTTTACGGCTGACTAAAATCAAAAGATCAACATAGTTAATTTGTCAAAGTCTTACTAAAGTGACTCCTTTATCTTTCTTTAAATAACAACGACCTGACTTTTTGTGTCGATGTTTAAAGCCAGAGTCTAGCACTTAAATAGAAATTGCAGGTGTGTGTTGTGACAAGTGTTAACATGTCTTTGTGACAGGGGAACTTCAGGAAACGTCCTATTTCTATTGGGGATGCATAGATGCTCCGTGGAATGGTAACATGTATATTTCATCTACAATGAGATGTGGCTCTGTATTATTGATGGCCCCTTCAGCTGTCTGTCTGCTGCTCTTGCCCCCCTCTTGGCCGAGTTTAAGTTACAGTGGGAGACTCATAATTGAATCATGGGGTGACTGCCCCAGTGCAGGGGAACATTTTAATGAAACCAGCCACATGGGTTGACATGAAGAAGGGAGATGGAAAGGGATGGTACCAGGTTGAAAAACATTAGAGCATTGATTTACTGAAGACAAGAGGCAGTGCGTTATTGAAAGTCAAGCAGATACTGTGCAGTACTGGCCCTGTTACGTTAATCTTAACACACTCATTCAATCAGTTATCGATTGTTTAAGCAACTGATGGACTTTCCTGACGTTTTCATTTTCACAGACAAACACATTTTAGCACAGTGTTCATCCATCCATAGCTTTTCATTTATTTATTCAGTCCTCCTGTTGTGTCTAGAGGATGTGAAATGAAAATATATCCTACAATCAATCATTATTTCTGTCTTTGTTATAGAAATGGAAATTAGTTTTATTGTTTGTTTTTTACTATTCTATAGTATACATATTTTACAAACTACAAAAAGTATAATAAGCATACCATAATACCTGACTTTCATATATTGTGTAAAACTAGCAGTAATCAAAGGATCTAAATTTAATAAAATATGGAAAAGCCCCCTGGTCACCCTGTTGCTGTGAATATAAACTCACTGACTACTTCAAAGGAAATATTATGTATTCGGCGAATAATACCTCAACAGGTAAAAAAGACCAAGGTTAGAAGTAAGCACCTGCCTCTGGCCAAATGCGGGTGAATTTGATCAACTTCCCCGCCACGGCGGCGGGTGAGCAAAGAGGCAGTGTTTCCTGTGGATAAAGTTTGAGTGTGGTGCTAATGACAACATACAGTATTTAACTATGTTCAGACGTAGGCCTAGGGTACTTACCCAGGGAGAGAGAGATAGAGCGCTCATGTAGACAAGTAAGAGAGGTAGTTTGGACAGAAGTTTAGATGTGATACAAAAACTATTAAGTGTATGAACTACAATGCAGACTGGATTCTCTAATGGTAATCTACAATGATGGCTGACTCATACCAACAGAATGTGCATCGGCGGGTCTGTGTTGTATGAAATATCTGTATCCTTTGTGCGCTTCATATTTTATTAACTATCATAATCTGGTCTCGGGTCACATCTCTCGCCCATGCTGAGTAATATAACTGAAATTACATTCAGTAGCTATTATTTTTCTTTTGGGATTGTTGTTGCTGTCACTGCAGTGGTAAAGATAGGCCCGTCACAGCAGAACATTGCCAGTGTAAACACTAAAGTGGCCATTTAACATTAAATCATTCTGTGAAAAAATCAACTCTCAGGCGCCCAACCTAAATAGTGTTGTTACTTACTAGCCTCTGTGTATGTTGTCAGGTAAAAGTTAGCTATGTCTTCTCCTTTAGCTTCTTGACCAGTCAGAGTAATGTTGTGTTCAGTCCGTATGCATAGCGAATATTCACCTCCCTTTACGCAAGTTTGATCGCAGGACCATATTTAGGCCCCATATTTAGCACCCTAAGATTTCCTTTTTCCTTGTGTTTATTGGCAGTTTGCAAACTGACGTTAATGGTCAATAACACGGAATATGGAACATCCAGGTATTAGGGTATCTTGTGTTGTTACACAAATTAGTTAGAATGTTTTTGCGTTGAATAATTACTCCATAATTGTTGTTTACTATTTAAGCACAACACCTGCTGCTGGTACGCACATCAGGATATACCACTGTAAATGAATGCCAATGCTCCAGCAATTTGATGACATTCACACCCTGAATTGGCCCTTCCTGGCTACCAGCCTACTACTACTACATGTGAACCAAATGTGTTGTGCTTGAGTCTTGTTTGAATATTCTTCCGGCATTCTTTATGTATCTCTCATGTACACAATGAACACATTCATTCATTTTGTGATGATAAAAGGAAACAAGAATATTTCAAAACACGCCTCGCAAGCAATTATGTGCTATTGTCATCCAGCAAACAAATGATTAAAAGGACATTGACAACACACTGATTTATTTTCCAGTTCTAGTCTTTTTAATCATTGTACAGACTCCAAGATCAAAACAAATAAACCCACACTCAATTCCATTTTTAATACCCTCAAGGAAAGGTTCATTTTCCATCTTCTAGAGAGAATTAAATTAACAAATGAACAGATGATCCACAGACTGTGGTAACTAAGCACTCGCAGCATAAAGTGTCAATGAGGAAGTAGGTTTGTGTGTGTGTGTGTGTGTGCGTGTGTGTGTGTGTGTGTGTGTTTGTGTGTGTGTGTGTGTGTGCCAAGTGCATGCGTGCGTGCATCTGTGCTGTTAGAATCACAGTAAAAGGTCTCATGGGCTCACAGTACAGTCATAAATCGATGACATCTCCCGAAGGATGTAGAGTCGAAGTTTTACTATCTCTAATCTTTGATCTGTGTGATAGTGACTGCCAGAGAAAGTATCAAAAAATCACAGATGGATATGCATCAATACTCAGTGACTTGTTCATATAGTCAGATAAACAGATAGAATGTATGTGATGTTAGTTCTCACGCATTATTATTATAATTTTCTTGCTTAACTGAGGCAAGAACGGCTGTGACAGAATATCTTTGACTTTATGTTGTTTTTATTTGACATGTGTCATCATTTGGCTGTGATTGTACAGTGGTATCAGCATTATCTAAGGCTCTGGGAGGGGAGGCCTATACTGCCAGATTTTGTCTCTGCTCATGCACAGTGTGAGAGGAAACATGAGAGTTGAGGTGGCATTTCATTTCCTCCCACAGACGTGCTCTGTTCCAACTCAGAATTCCTCGCCAGCTGTCATCGTCTCTGTATATTCATGAATTCAATCTGAATGTTTCAGAGATTTTCTGTCAAAACAGAGTGGAGGCTGCAATGCCGGATACCTATCCGCTTTGATAAAAGTCTGCCCCTTTTGCTTATTTAGCTCAAAGCTTTTGTTGTCAAATCAGACTTACCACTGACACAATTGAATGTGATTTTTCATATCCGTTCGTCTTTTCAAATGAGTGCTTTACGTGCATGGGGAGTTACACAGCTTTCAAGTTTAAAAATGACTGGTTCTTTGATCTGTAGATGTCACACAATTGATTTGCGTGCAGTCTGCCATGTTTTACAGGGATAATCTGAAGCATCCTTGATACTCAAGAATGATTGTCGTATTCTTTTCACTTCGTAATCACACAATTAAGCCAATTATGTGAGTTTTCCCAATTCAGTTCTGCTAAATATGTCTCCTCATACTAATAACCCAGACAAAGGCTCCCATTGCCTATTCACAACTTTCCACCATTTCATTTTGAATGTGACAATTTTCAGTATCCATCTTATACCTGAAAATAATGGAAAGCTTTGACTTTAATGAATGTGAAAACTACAGCACGCAACACCACATTTAATGATGATGCAAAACGATAATGTTTAAAGATCTCATATTGTACTCATTTTCAGTCTCATACTTTGGGGTTTCTACACCGTTTAATGTATTAAAACACATAATTTTTCTCATACTGTCTGTCTGAATATACCGGTATTCATTCATTTGCTGAAATGCTCGGTTTTAGTGCCTGTCTCTTTAAGACTTCCTCCCATTCTGCTCTGATTGGTCAACGCTTTCAGCACTTCCACATCGGCACGTCTTTGCACCATCACTTTGACCTGGGAATGACTATAACAGCACTGTGGTGGAGCTTTTTACCTATACATACATAGTTGCGACAGCACAACCATACAGAAGTCCGGGCGGCTCGATTAAAGGCACTGTTTCTGAATACAGGCTGTGTAATTCTCTTTGGATATCTTCACATTATTTATAAATCACCTAGACCTGCTTTATAATTAAAAAAACAAAACACATATGGAAATCATACTTTCTACAATATGGGACCATTTCCCAAATCGACTGTGTGCCGTAGAGGAAACTATAGATTGTGTATTATTAATTCATCATGTAGGGAATAGCAAATGAGCTATTTCGTAAAATGCTGAAGACACTGAAACAATGGTGTCTCCATGACAACAGCGGAGAGGTCCAGCATCCACAATGGATAGCACTGGGGCCAGATTTCCTGTTTGGCCATACATGTGCTCTCACCCAGGTGAGTGCTTACAGGCAAACGTGAGTGAGTGAATGAGTGAGTCAGTGAGTGACTGACTGACTGAGTAGCCAGGTTTATGAGGCACTTTGTATCTAAAAATGTACTCTTAGAGCTAGAAGGGGCAGAGAAGATAAACAAATACAGCCCTAATGGATAGCAAAAGAAAGAAATGTTGGTCCACCACAAGCTGCCAGAACAGCTTCAGACCCCCTTGACATAGTATATTCTACATGTCCCTGGAACTTTCTTCCAACAGATATTCTCTCCATTGGTGTTTTGATGGAGGTGATAGTGGTGGAGTACATTGTCAAATGATGTGTTGAGACAGAAAGTGAGGTTCATTTTAGATTGTGTGAATTCCCATTAGGTGCATTGCTATAAAAGCAGTTTCCCATTGTTATATTGCTATTGCCATTCCTATTGTCCTGTGATACATTGCTATTATTAAAACATCCATAATAGCTTTACAGTTAGTAAAACATATGAGTTGTTCTTCAACCACTGCCAGGAAATAACACAAACAACTACAGTTCCCGTTGCGTCATGGAATAGAATAGTAATGCTTGACTACATGTTTTGCATGCAAAAAGACTTTTGTTTGCATGTACAAAATGCGACAAATGTGTACAAGCATTCAGAAACTGTGCAGTTTCTTAATATAACTACATCAAACAATGCAAAGCAATGGATGAACAAGAACATCAGAGACACTACTGCACAATTGATGCTTGGGTACTCAAGAGCTTGTTCACTCACTATGCTTCAAATGTAAAGCGCCACCACTGTGTTTCATGCCATCCCCTCTTGCCTTTCAAAATATATGCCTCTCCACAGGAGTCTGGTGCCACATATCACCATGCTGTATTCACCTCACATAACACAGCATGGGAAAGTTTGCGTGTGCTGAGAGACCCTTTTAAAACAGGCTTCTCAAAGGCAGCTGCCAGCTGCCCAAAGGAGGCCCATGCATTATTCATGTTCATTTACACAACCTCCTATCTCCTTATCATGGGTTCATTCCACTACTGCTCACTACAAGATGAAGGAACCGGAACACACTGTACTGAAATACATCTGTATCATACAATGAAAGATCCCATGTTTCAAATCCTTTGGACTTGTGTGTTGATGGATTTGGGGACAACACCACAGACTGGCCGTCACATCAAGTGGGTTTGTATATGACTTCTGTTCAAAGTATTTTTTTTTGCTTTATCCAATACAATAACATCACCAAATATATTAGCATAACAACTGGAAGCATATCACATTTCTTTTTAGAAGATCATCCAGCTGTTTCGTAACTTAAAAAAAAAAAAAAATCTAAAAATGCTTTTGCCACAGGCACATTAATCACTGGCTAGCTGCTGGTTAGGTGGCCACAGGCAACTCCGCATAGGAAATGTATCCTTTTCTGTGCATCAATGCATTATTTCCTGTGCATTCATTAAATTTGCATAGCGGGAAAGGCCCCTGCAAAATGCAAATACATCGATGTCTGTTTTTAAGAAAAATGCCAGTGAGGGGGAAAAAAAGATGGCATTTTTCACAAGATTACCTGAAGGATAAACATCTTAAATCCTCTGGATTAAGTACTGTGTCTGAGTCCATGTGTGTGATTTTGCATACATGTGCCAAGGGGATAAGAATGAGCTACTGTATAGCTGTCAGAATAATGTGTTTCACATCAGATTAGAACACAGTTAAACCACCTCAGAGACAGGCTCTTTTAATTACTCAATGCACGGTGTGTGGTGCATGAGTGTGTGTGTGTGTGTGAGAGAGAGAGAGAGAGAGAGAGAGAGAGAGAGAGAGAGAGAGAGAGAGAGAGAGAGAGAGAGAGAGAGAGAGAGAGAGAGAGAGAGAGAGAGAGAGAGAGAGAGAGAGAGTGCATGTGTGTAAAAGCTCAAATAGCAGTAATGCGTGTAAGGTATTTAGAGAGGAAAAAAATTGCATTGATAATTCATTACTTCAAACCACCATATTCGGAGCATTCAGTGGAAAGAAGCAGGTTACATGAAACTGGAGATCATTTCACTAAGTTTTTATCTCACTGTCGGCATGACAACCTTTACTTTATTGCAAACAAGTCTTCGTTCTCATTGCACAGCATGTCACCAAATTTACAGCAATGCTTTTCATTGATGTTTTGGATCCACTCGTAATAATATCTGTCCCCTGGTTTGCCTGATCATCTGCAGCCATACACAGTCAATAACTCTGACTCTATGTCTTCTGAGAGCCATAGGAAACTCCCCACTAACTGAGAGCACTTGATGTGTTTTTTATGTACATTTCCACACAGTTAGCACACCTGTGGTCACCAAGGCAACATCTCATCTCCCCCCCCCCCTTTTCACCATGTTCAGCAGGGGAAAGCAGGGATCTGAACAACTGCTGTCTTCCCCCACATCTCTCCACCTTCCTCTCAGCCGGTAGCACACATTCAGCCGTCATTCCCCTGCCTCCCTTGGGAAGATAAAACCTTAAATGGAGGTTTAATGAAATCTCAGGGATTGTCCTTTGGCTTGATCATTCAGGCTCCTCGCACGTAGGGTGGTCGCCCCTTTTCAGCAGTGCGTTGGGTAGAGTGAGCAGAGTCACTAATTGCAGTGCCTCAGGAAAAACAAAGGAGCAGAAAAAAGAGGAAGAAAAGAGAGATACGGCAGGAAACATTAAAATAGATGGCAGCACATGTTTCTAAAGGTTACATGTGACACACAGAGGCATGCATATACGTACACCCACACACACAAACACACACACACACACACACACACACACACACACACACACACACACACACACACACACACACACATACATATAGGCTACACTTTTGTAAAAAATGCAATCAAGGTCCTGTCAAACACCAGCCCCCTGTGGTGCTGATTGTTAAAATTAATATTTAATTAACAGTAGGTGGTGCTGCTGTGGATCATTTATGCTCAGGTACTTTGAAACTTCCAGAGCAGTCAGAAACATGCATCTATTGTATGTGCATTTGCATGAACTGTATGCGGGTGTGTGCAGGTTTAGATCAACATAAATAGATCAATAGGCTGGAAGCCATGTGTAATTGTAAGTAAGTGTTGATCTTCACATAAAGCATAAGTGAAAAGGAACAATAATTAGAAGATAAACAAAGGTTATTTTTAAACTGAAAGTGTTATTGCTGATAATTTGCTGAGTTCTCCAAATAGACTGATTGTTATCAATAAAATCCAATTAGGCTTAGGAATTTCAGTATTTTTCAACCTCAAGCACATTTTCCCATGTATTTCTGTGTGATTAACTACTTGCAACAACTTTTTTGAAAAATTGGTCCAGTGCGAAAGCTTTAGCCTGGCCATCTCTAACAAGGCTGCAATGTAATCGAACTGGCACCTGCGCACTGACACACGTCCACTAAAAGTTGTTATTTTTATTTTAGTGTTTGGCTACATTGTTGAAAGATGGAGAATTTGCCGTTATCTGGAAAATGTGCTTTGGTAGGATGTCTTCTCCTCCTTGGCTGGCAGACACGATGGTCTGCAAGGTACATTGTGTCGAGAGTTATAAGGATCTATTTGTAGCACAACTTCTGCCTGTCTGCATCCAAAGGTAACAAAAGCTACTCAAAGTGTAGATCCAAATATTGTTGGAAAAAACAAACCATTGTTTTGGTTATTGGTTTACAAAGCTACACTTCACAACAAAATTTCCCCAGCGCGTCTCTCTCTGAAGTTCTACACCGCTGTCTTCTGTTGACATCCCGTGAAATTTCAGAACAGGACGTCATCTTTCCATAATTCTGCCAGACATATATAGACATAGGAAATTGAGATTCCAGAAGCTTACAAAAGACACAAGGGAGGTATAAAAAATACAGTATAAGATAACCAATAAACTATTCGCTAAATAAATACAGAAAATATAAAAAAAACAATAAACAGTAAGCAATACACTCTTAGTATATATATATGAGGTATATGTAAGATTACAGGTCAAATAAAATTCACAGAAAAATTAAATCAGATAAGTTAAATGTAGAGGAAATGTATTAGATAAAATATGTATCACTGCACATAAGTGGTGGATAAAGTTATTGCACAAAAAAGAAGAAGATAAGTGTCCAGGTATGAGTAGATTATTAATTGCACAGTGAGTGGCTCCCACTCCTTCCATTCTGTCCTCTATATTTCCTTCTCCCCCTGAGTGAGGAGTTGTAGTGTGTGATGGCCTGATGGACAAAAGAGTTCTTGAGCCTGTTGGTCCTACTTGGGCAGGAGCAGCCTACCACTGAACAGGCTCCTCTGGCTGCTGATGACGGTGTGCAGGGGGTGGCTGGCATTGTCCATAATGTCCAGCAGTTTGTCCAGTGTCCTCCTCTCTGCCAACGTCACCAGCGAGTCCAGTTTCACGCCGACCACAGAGCCGGCCCGCCTGATCAGTTTATCCAGTCTGGAGGTGTCCTTCTTGGATATGCCACCGGTCGGAAGTCATTCAGCTCTCTGGGCCGGTTCTTCTTGGGAACCGGAACGATGCACAGTGTCTTCCAGAAGGAAGGCACTCTCCCTAGCTGCAGGCTAAGGTTGAAGATCTGTTGTAGTGGTTCCCACAGTTCTGCAGTGCAGGTCTTCAGTAGTCTTGGACACACTTTATATGGGCCTTCTGCTTTCCTGGGCCGGAGCTTCCTCAGCTGTCCTCTGACCTGGTCTGTGGTGATGTGAGGCGGGGTGGTGGAGGAGGGTGGTGTTGTTGTGGTGTCGGGGGGAGGTGTGTAGAGGGAAGAAGGAGAGATGGCTGCAGTGAGGGAGGGGTTGGGGGGGGGGGCAAGGGCTGGTTAGATCTGTTGAAGCACGCAGGTGCCACATTTAATAACACTGCAGCAGATTCACAGGAGCCAGGCTGCAGCACATTGCTCAATCTTGGACCGACTTTTAAAAAAAGTTGTTGCCACCGGTCACTTACACGGAAATATATTGGGAAATAGGATTGCATCATATCTAAATTCACCTTTAAATTAAAAAATGAACTAAAATATTTAAAATGATAAAACTAAATTCAATTGTTTTATGATACCTTTAAGTTGGGTTTTTGTGCAGTTTTGTCTCAGAGCATTTTCATACCTTTGTTTGGTAGATTTCGTGCAAGGGGGGTGAAGTTGAATAATTGTTTGAATTTTTCTTTAGCTTGGTTAGCTATCACACTGCAATTCATCAAGCACACCAAACATGTAAGCTGACAACTGACAAGACTGTCAAGCATTATATTCTTCAAATGAGACGGCACCAAAGTAGAAGGCAAACCATGATTAGAGCGATTATGAGGTGTGTAGTAAAGTATGGTCATAAAAAATAATGGATTTTAATATTGTCATCTGTTTGATCATATATAAGTATTAAATAAATGAATTGCTAATTTTCAAAAACAAAACGATTAGTAAATACCTGGTTTTTGGTGCACATCCTATGTTTGTGGTGGACCGCTTATCCACGTAAAGTAAACCAAACTCTATTGTACTTGGAAGCGGAGAGAGACCGCCATTTTCAGGCAGACCAGTTGGTTTGGTTGACACCAAAGTTCAGATGTGCTGCCCCACCACCAAAGTCCAACCAGACTATCCAACGAGACTTGTCAATGAAACAAGCATCTTAGGTGTGAAAGCACTCTTTGAATTTGATTTATCTTCACAATATATACCCCTCTAAGTATAAAGAGTAAACAATAAATAAACGTCAGCTTATACTTTTAGCAGGGCCATATGGTGAAATAAATATATCTGACAATTTTAATGTTGTTCTGCTTTTTAGTCTTATATATTTGTGTTGACAGTAGCTGTGTCCTAAATTGTTCCCTCATTCACTCACTGACAGCACTATCAGATAAACATCTAGTGTAGAAACTTTTGCCCAGAGGTGAGTAGTCCTGTAATATCAATTCAAAAGTTATTAAATAATGGTCTGATAAAATAGGATTCTGTGGAAAGACTATTAAGTCATTGATTTCCACACCATAAGCCAAAACAAGGTTGAGGGTGTGATTAAAACAGTGAGTAGGTTTATGTACACTCTGACTAAAACCAATCGAATCTAGTAGAGAGATAAACGCAGTACTAAGGCTATTTTTATCAACGTCCATGTGAATATTAAAATCTCCTACAATGATTACTTTATCAGATTTAAGGACTAAATTTGACAAACTCTGAAAATTCAGATAGAAATTCAGAGTACAGACCAGGAGCACAGTACAGTATAACAAGTATAATTGGCTGCATGGTTTTCCAGGTTGAATGTGAAAGACTAAGAACAAGACTTTCAAATGAATTATAATTTGGTTTAGGTTTAGGATTGACTAATAAGCCTGAGTCATAATTAGCTGCAACGCCTCCTCCTCGACCACTGCCTCGAGGAATATGAGTATTAATATGACTGGGAGGACTGGATTCATTTAGGCTAACATATTCTTCATGACACAGCCAGGTTTCAGTCAGACAGAGTAAATCAATATGGTTATCTGATATCAAATCATTTACTAATACAGCTTTAGATGGCAGAGATCCATGTCCACATTTTATTTTCTGATTTTGTTGCATTATTGCAGATTTGGTGTTGATTTGTATAACGTTTTGCTGTATGGCTCCTCTTGTTACTTTTTGATTTAATTAATTTAGATGACTGAGGCACACAGCGTTTGTGTAGGATACTGAGCTGGAAAGTGCTCCACAGGGAGCGCAGAGGTGTGTAAGACTGCAACTCTGCTTCCTGTGCGTCTGTGGTAAGGGCAGCGCAGAGAGGTGTATTAAACTGCAACTCTGCATACTGATCCCAACACTGGGTTGTTGTCAGGAGGTGGTGGTGGTGCAGGACTCGACAGTCAGGTCAATGTTCGCAGATCAAAGTCTTGACCCCTATGTTGGCGCTTATTGTAAAAAAATAAAAGTCAATACCGTCTGCTATAGGCCAATTATGATAATATAGGTTGACCGATAAATTGGTATTGCTCTAGTAAAAAAAAAAAAAAAAAGCTAAAGATTATCCAGATAGCTGAAGATTATCCAGGATTTTGCTGAATTGCCCCAAATCTAAAAATATGTTAGAGTTGTGTGTGTGTGTGTGTGTGTGTGTGTGTGTGTGCGTGTATGTGTGTGTGTACACTACTCTGCAAAAGTTGTAGGCAGGTGTGAAAAAATGCTGTGATCTAAGAATGCTTTCAAAAATAAACATAGTAATTGTTTATTTTTATCAATTTACCAAATGAAAATGGAGCGAACAAAAGAAAAATCTAAATCAAATCAATATTTGTTGTTACTAACCTTCAAACCAGAATCCGTTCTTAAAGGTACACTTTTTGGGGGATTTTGTAGGATTATAGTCAAATGTATGATCAACCAATTATACCAAACAGGTGCTAATAATCATCAAGTTCATATGTAGTTTGTAACAGCCCTTAAATGAAACAGAACCAGCTGTGTAGGAGGCGTAAAAGTCGGTGAATAACAGCCAAACTCTGCTAGCAAGGTGAGGTTGTGGAAGACAGTTTCATGTAGGACATATACCATGGCAAGACTGAGCACAGAAACAAGACTCAAGGTAGTTATACTGCATTAGAAAAGTCTCTGCAAACAAATGCAGATGAAAGACACATCAAGCTTATCCTCTTCAAAATTGGAAGATGCCCAGCAGTGCCATCAGCTCAGAATTGGCAGAAACCAATTGGACCCAGGTACAACCATCTACTGTCCAGAGGAGTCTGATCAGAAGTGATCTTCATGGAAGAGTTGCAGCCAAAAATCCATACCTCCGACATGGAAACAAGACCAACCAACTCATCTATGCACAAAAACAGAGGAACTGGGGTACAGAAAAATGTCAGCAGGTTCTCATGGTGGAGGTTCCTTGCAAGTTTGGGGCTGCATTCTTGCAAATGGAGTTGGAGATTTAGTCAGGATTAATGGTGTCCTCAATGCTGAGAAATACAGACAGATACTTATCCATCACTCCATCAAGCAGCAATGTAATTGGCCCTAAATTTATTCTGAAGCAGGACAACGAGCCCAATCCTACAGCCAATGTCATTAAGAACTATCTTCAGCATAAAGAAGAACAATAAGTGATGGTATGGTCCCACAGAGCTCTGATCTCAACATCACCCAGTCTGTCTTGGATTACATGAAGAGACAGAAGGATTTAAGTCTACATCCACGGAAGATCTGTGGTTAGTTCTGCAAGATCTTTGGAATTACACACGAGCCGAGTTCCTTGTGCAAAACTGTGTGCAAGTGAACCTAAAAGAATTGATGCTGTTTTGAAGGCAAGGGGTGGTCACACCGAATATTGATTTGATTAACATTTATCTTCTGTTCAGCCACTGCATGTTGATAATTGATGAAAATAAACACTTCAATTTGTGAACCATTTTTAGTTGACAGCATTTTTTCAAGCCTGCCTAAAACTTTTATCACAGTAGTGTGTGTGTGTGTGTATATATATATATATATATATATATATATTTGGTTACATAACTCCTTCACAAGTACTTTTGACCATTTGGAAAGTAGAGCGTGAACTCTTCTTACAAAATAATGAAGCAAAATTACACAATGATATTAACAGTATATTCTTGGTCAACCTCTTAAAATGTGTATACAGCACTTTGCGGTTCTAAAGAAAGCCCTCAGATGGTCTACATGTAATTAAAGCTGACCTGCAGCTGCTCTCCTGATGATCGGAGACAATGTTGGATAGGCTAACCTCCATACTCATCAAAGCGCAGCATCTGTTCATGCCCGTAGCTATATTACTGTGTTTTCCCCTCTCTGTCCCATTGGTGCCGGATTTAATTAGCAGAGCCAGAAGAAAGAGATGACTTACCTGTCACCCTCTGCAAACATTATTATTGGTATTATTATACATAGCTAATAGTACATGTCTCAGGAATGTGCATGCATTTTGTATCATGTTGTAGTGTTCATGCTGGAGAGTTATTGTAGTGAGTCTTTGGTATGAGGCACACATCTGTATATAGGCTACTTAGACAACCATACTCATTCAGGTATTATCACACTTCTCATGACACAATGGGATGCTACTGTGTTTGCAGCAACCAATAGCAGGCCTCAGACGACAGAAACAGCATGCAATGAAAGCTAATCAAAGATTTTTCTGGCAAGGTAATTTACATCTGATTACAGCTGTGATGTCCTGAGTTAAGAGGATGACTTCTGAAGTTTCACCTGTTATTTTTGCAACAGATTGTGGGAGCCAGGCTCTTGTTATGCAGCCTGAGTGAATGATGCCATCTGTTAATCATCATTTAAATGTTTTTGTCTGAGCCAATTATATTCATTAAGAATGCTAGATAGATCATGTGGTGTGCCATCTACCACGTCCATGTCTTGGAATAACCCCTGAAGTCAGAGGAACACACATACACAAACTCACTTTTATTTAAGAGAAGTCATGCTTTATCCACTATGGATCCATTGATGTTATGAGTGAAAGGATGTAATAAAAAAAAAGTTTGAATTATTCATCGTGAATCTGCAACTTGAGTCGCACACAAACACACACACACACATAGAAGATGTACAATCAGGATCACATAATAACACATTACCTGTCTGTAGACTTATTGACAAAAGTATCAAAATCTTAAGTTGAGATGACAAAATTAGGCAACAAGACATCTCTCTCTTTCTGTCTGACACTTTTTTCCTCGAACACACACAGACACACGCACAGACGCACACACACACACACACACACACACACACACACACACACACACACACACACACACACACACACACACACACACACACACACACACACACACACACACACACACACACACAAACACACAGAGAAAACAAACACAAAACATCAGTTGCTCTTGGATTTGGTATCTGGCTGCTTGTTTTAAGATGTGGAGCAGTGTAATGTCAGTAAGATCGGTAGCAGGGATAGATTTCATTTAGATAAAGCTTCACCACTAGCTGCTGAAGTAAATGCATTCCAGGTGATAAAAAGAGCAAATCTTGTCTCTGCTCACCACAGAATTTGAATGAGAATAGAGTGCACTCTGGACAATTGAGAAATGCTTGTATTTTCTCTGCTTGTCTGCCTGGGTGTGTCTGTGTGTTTTTGTTTCTCTGTGTGCTTTGCGGGGGAGAGAACTTTGATGGAAGGCTGCCCATGGAGGGATAATACTGTTATTCAATTTATGTCTTACTGAGTAGTATGTCTTGTCTTTATTCGGCATATGACAGTGCATATTTTTCCTTCTGCTACACACACTGCAACATGCAGTGCCTCCATATTGGCTCCCCTCGCACAAAACCTCAGCCAGGAAACTTATTTCCAACTTTACTTTTAGATATTCTCTGGGTTTGTGCCATCTTTGTCATCTTTGTTTGTCTTTGTCTGTTGTTTTTCGAATAGTTAATTTATTTCCAGGCAAGACAAAAGGGTAAAACTACCAGGACCTATAAATAAGATTTTACTGTTGATCTTATTCTAGGTAATTTTTCAGCATTTTCATGTTGTGAGTCAGCTCTTCTTCCCTGTACAGTCCTAGAATTGGCTTCCATGTTCAAACTGCACATCTCGGTTTGTTATCATAGCAACCATAGACAGTATAAAATATGGACGTAGTCTCTGTGATGTCACCCATAGGTTTCTGATGAGCCACTATGAAGCTCAATGTTGGTGGCTTTTGCCATCACCATGCTAGCCACCTGTGACTGCATCCACCTGTCACTCAAAATGGAACTGTTTTGGGCACTTCCTTATTGGCATAGTTTTTCAGTCCCGGTGGTTGCCGCTTGATAGCAATATGCTTTTTCTACTCTTTGCTTCAAATGCTGCATAATGGCACAAGAATACAAGGTATAAAATAACACTAACATACATGCAGGATAACTAAAAAATAATATAATACAGTGAAAAGAAAAAAAATTGAGGAAAGAGAAGCAAAACAGAAAGAAACAGGAAAAAAACATAAAATTCAAGTTAATATTGCCTCATTCACTTACAGTTCATAGTATGCCTATACTTGAATAAATCTAAATCCTTTACAGGCACTTTACCCATATTAAGCATTTTACCCATTGCATGCTTTTAAATATTAAAAATAAAAAGTCAGATTTACAAAATTTTAACCAAAAGGCTGGGGTGTCAGTGGGTAATTCCAAGGTGGTGTTTCTGTTATATACATGAAGTTGCAATTATGTCATAAAGTTGCAATTACTGGACTCTGGGGAGCTATCTGCTCCACTGAACTCAAACGAACTGTCATCCACTCTCTCTGCCCTTTAGTCAACAGTGCGAGTACAGCATCCTCTCCTCTGGCCGAGTGACAAACACAGACAAAAGCCTTGATAGCAGCGTTCTTCTTCTTCTTCTTCCATTATATATATAGTAGATTAGACAATAGTGATACTGAATTTGATGCATTTACTGTTTATGAGATCACAGATGAGACAAGAATTAGCTAGTTAGTGCAGCCACTGGTGCCTCTGAGGTATTGCCGCAAGGTTTCCTTCAGGACCTTCAGTTAGCAGCTGTAGCCAGATTAATTCAGCCAATGTAAACGCTAGTCCCAGTCATAAGACCATTGACCTTTTATAGGGAAGTATAAGGTAAAATGTTTTATACTTATTGACAGTAAACCTTTGAATTGATTTAACATACAATAGAAGGTCAGAGTAAAAGAAAATGGGTAAGTTATGATTTATTACAATATAACATAAAGGTTGTGGCCATGTGAATCCACAGGACAGGAATAATGTGACAAAGTTGAAAAAGCTGTTAACAAGTAAACATTAATCTGCCCACTGCAATCCCTCAAAAGAGTGCTTTGAAGGTGCTGCTAAGCATGCTCTGCGTGAGCACCAGAGAAAGTCCAGAGAGTGGGAGCTGGAGTAGACACTTGGGTAGAGGCAGAGGTCAAGCAGAGGGAGATACGGATGGCAAGGGAAGGATAGAGAGGGGGATATATAGGGGAGTAGGGGGGGCCTTTTGGGTTGGCTTTTACCGGTGTTCGGGGAGCGAGGGCAGCTGTGTTCCAGACCCAGAGCAGTGAAGCTGAACTAACGAGAATGTAATGGCCCTCCATCAAGCACTCCAGCAGCTTGCCAGTATGAGTACACACACTCATGCACACATATACACACTCAGTTACACATATTCAACTTTTGCTGTAAGTAGACGCCTACCTACAGGGGAGATCAAAATTAGAGAACAAAGTTTTAATTATTGATTTTTTCTGAAATACTGTCATTTTTTTAAATAAGCAAGGCACTTCAACAAAAACCTTTATTTTGTGAAAACTTTCAACTTCCTCACAGTTATTGGTATTAATCTGACACTTCATGACAATGTGCTCAGTTGTTGGACACACCCTCTTCATCTGGCAGCTCTCCTGGTTACTTTGCAAGATGGCGAGCAGCTCTAAGGCGACTAAAACCCTGCTACAGCAGGTTATCCAGATGAAGGCCAAAGGGATAACCCTCTCAGCCATTGGAAGAGAGTTTGGGTGTCCAAGTCAAGAATATTGAGACTTTACAACATGGGTGTCAAACTGATCCAGTAAAGGGCCGTGTGGCTGCAGGTTTTCATTCCAACCAATCAAAAACACACCTGGTCCAACAAATCAACTGTGTGAAGACATTTAAGGTGATTGAGTAAGTCGAGTCAGGTGTGTTCTTGCTTGGTTGGAATGAAAACCTGCAGCCACACGGCCCTTTACTGGATCAGTTTGACACCCATGCTTTACAAGGACACAGATTCACTTAAATCCCTCAAAAAGGCGAGTCGTCCATGTAAAACAAGTGCACGAGAGGACAGGAATATGTAAAGACTCTCATTGGGAAATCGGTTCAACACTGCAGCTGAAGTTGCTCTCTAGTTCAGTGCTGAACAGGGCAAGGATCTGTCTCAGCACAGTGTCTCATCTTTTAAGACAATTCGGACTGAAAGTGCAGTGACCAAACCTATGATCAGCAGAGAGAATAAAAAGGCTAGACTTGCCTTTTGGAACATGTTGTGTGGACAGAGGAGAACTGGTCCAGAGTGACTTCAGTGATGAGAGTAAAGTTCAATTCATTTGTGTCTGATGGGAAACATTATGTTTGGCGTAGGACTGGGGAAAGACTAAACCCAGTGTGTAAAGAAGTCAGTTATATTTGGTAAGTGTCATGGTTTGGGGGATGTTTTCTGCAGCAGAAGTTAGGCCTCTTGTACAGCTTCATAACAGGGTGAATGCAAATGTTTATGTGAACCTCCTTCTGCAACGTGCAATACCTTCACTGCAAGTGTCTCACAATCAGTCTGGAATTTTGACAGACAAGACAAAACAATGCCCCCTGTCATACTGCAAAATGGATTAAGCAGTTCCACGAAGCGAATAATATCGAAACAATAAAAGGGCCAGTCCAGAGGCCAGATCTAAACCCCATAGAGAATATTTGGATAATCCTCAGCAACAAAGTAATGGCTAAAAAACCCACTACAGTTATCAAACTTTGGAAGAGACTGCAATAAGAATGGACCAAGATCAAACCAGAGAAGTGTGAGAAACTAGTGATGTCCTATGGTGCAGAAGTGCTGTTGTCATTCAAAGCAAGGGCATCCACACTTCCTGTTCATTTTTCAAGCCTATATCCCTAAGAAAACATTGTTTAAATCTTATCTTCTGTCAGTATGGTTACTGTGCCTTGGTTATTTAAAAAAACATGCTAGTACAACAGTGGTATAGCCACAGCGGATATTCTATCAAATTCTGAACAGTAAAAAATAACAATATTTCAGAGTAAATCAAGAATTATTACTTGGTTCTCTAATTTTTATCTCCATTGTGTCCCCAAATTGAGAGAAGCAGAACCTGCAACTCCAATTTCAGAGGTTTGACCTGACTCTGGATTGATATAACCGATACTGTTTCCTCCCTATGATATAAATGTTCTTGAACACACCACATGCACTTAGATACAGACCTTCATGCATACTTTCATACATCCACAGAATGTTCACATTACTTTCTACATTTGCATGTGCATGAAAAACACTTGCAGTATTTAAAAAGAAAGGAGAAGCAGGGAAATGGCAGAAGTTAAATGTAAGCTTAATGTTGTGAGCCCTAAACATTCATATCTAGTGATACATTAAATCAGATACTGATCAGGTGTACCGAGTGTTACAGATAACACTAACCCCTTGTACTCAGTGAAAGCTGATATTTGCCAGATTGGCCAATTATGATGACAGAACACATGGTAAACTTCACCGCACTGTAAGCATTTAATTAAGACATCCTCAATGGGTCCTCCACACTTTAGCTCTGCCAATCTGCCTAATGGTGAGAGATGGGCGCTAATGATTTTAACACATGCTTACTCCCATGCACATACACGTACACGCATTCACACTTCACTGTCATCAAAGTGTGCAGTACTGTAACAAGCACTACAAATCCAGCCTGATTCAATTAGTGGAGGATTAAGCAGAGCCACTGATATGAAGGCATGTGATGTACTATTAAACATCAGTGGTGGATGTGCTGACACTGCATTTTGCCCAGACCAGTGAACAAGGGGAAACACCTCCTGACCCGGCTGGCATCATATCGGCTGACACATATGTCCTTCGGCAATGAGATGTCTGACAGCTCATTGAATCTTAAATTATGTGACACGATCTGGCAGGACCTGGCTGTACAATCTCCATACACAGGGAGAAACACACACACACACACACACACACACACACACACACACACACACACACACACACACACACACACACACACACACACACACACACACACACACACACACACACACACACTAAGACTCAGATGTACATTTGCCTTTAATTGGGACACTGAAGCTAGACTGTATGTATCCACAAGATGTATACTATCTCTTTGTGATACAACAGCTGCCTAATTTGAAGAGAGCACTCATGCTGTCAAGCTGTCTAACAAATGACTCAAACCTTAAAAGGCTGGAGACGCTACTTGCCTTATAATGGAGTCTGGCCCTCGGAGTCTGGCCCTCGGATTCCGTACCACTCTATAAGGTTTTATAGATAAATAAATAAACTAGCGAGCAGCACGTACAACATGGAATTTATTACCTGTCCAGCTAATTAAATGGCTAAAGATATATAGGCGCAGGACACAGTGAGATGAGGGGCAGAGTGGAAAAACACAAGAAAAGCGGATTTTTGCGTCTGATCAGTTCTCCTCCCTTTCTTTATCCTTCCTACACATAAACACACACACACTTTATTATGGTGTGTGTGAAGGAGTGCATGGTGATGCATGTCTGTTCCGTCAAAGAGGTCTCAAGCATAGTGGGCACGCATCCATGTCTTATCAATATTCAAAGCAGCTCTGAAAGCCTTTATAAACGGAGAGAAAAATAAATCAAATTATGAAGCAATGTTCTGCCAAATGGAGTAGGAATGGCTTGTTAGGCATTTTGCTGGTAATTTGCTGTTTTGACCATTGCTTGCGTGCTAGCACATTCCCAGGTGACAATATCTGGTTCGCTCAAAACAGTTTTTTCCAATTACACGCCAAGGGGGTGCATCCTGCTCGTTTACTCCTAATTCCTTCTTAAACTCTTTCTGTGATTGTGGCCTGATAGTTTTCAAGGTTACCCTCCTCTCATGATTCAATTTGTTCTGGTCCTTTTTTTCTCCTGCTGTTGATCCCTTTGCCTCGGCTCAAATAGACATATTAAAATGCAAAAGAAGTTGGCCAGCATCAAGAAGGGGTGTAGTCTTCTAAATAGCTAATTTGTGACAAAGAAAAGAATGACAATGCCGTGGGGCTCAGCTGGTAAAAATGGCAATCCCACTTCAATTAGGCCTCTCTCCTCTGTCCTACAGTGAAACGGTTGTCCTATCATTGTGCTCCTATCAGCAACTAATTTAAAAAGAGGTATTGCACACAACTCTTTACCAGCTTGAATGAGACCAGAATGCTTTGTTTTGCATTAATTTCTCCTTGATGACTCTCTCTCTTTACATCAGTGGTCTAGCTAACCTTTCTTTGACTTCACGTTCTTGTTCTTCGCCCAAAAAACAGATGACTTTGGTCCAAAAGATTTCACACACTATCTCTTCCTCTCGCTCTGTCTGTGTATGGCTGCATGTTTGACCACCCAGGGAAGCCTCACAGGACACATAGCTGATTTATGTCGTGAAGGATTTGAAGTGGGTTGAGAACGGCTGTCAGTTTTGACATGGATGCTGACTGACCCACTGGCAAACAAAACTGAGGAAAGAGCAGAAAAAAATGTTGTCGTCCAGCTTCCATTAGATGTTAGCCTGCTGGGATGAACACCATCAGAACTGATGTGTGTCTGTCTGCCTGTCTGCCTCTTTCATGTTGGTGGACATCTCAGCAGAGGGAAGAGAGAGAGAGCATACATGAGATGAAATGATGTCAGCTTGGGACAGCTCTGATGTTGCTTTGTGGACAGCTAAATCCACTTGTGGGCTCTTACAAAGGCAGGCAGGGCTGGATTTGACAGACACGCACAAGCACACACCTAAGCAGCATCAAGACATTCAAGGACTATGATGATGTGGGTAAAAATAAGGGCTACTGGACCCTCCCGCATTTTTTTACCTATTAAATAATATATTATAACAGAAGAAATGTATTGTGTACAGTAAATTCTTTATAGTACTACAGTAATATTTGTAGGCACAAAATTATAACCTTAAACTTACACATACACGTACACACACCCACACACACACAACTTCTTTTGCTGATTTACCAACTGTGTTGATGAACCAAACTGCACAGCCACTGCATGCACCTTAAAAATACACACTGGTTTATAATGTCGCACTATGATGCTAGCATCTACCTGACTTGTGCTGCTACTTTGTATATTTGTTCAGGTACATGTATTTAATTCAAATTTTAATTATATTTTCTATTCTATTTTTTATTTTTATTTTATTGTAACATACTGTATATTGTTGTTGTGTACATAATGTTTTTGCACTGGCTGGATCAGGAGAAACGGCATTTGTTTTTTTAAGCATGCAAATACACAAAGAAATGACAAATAAAGCTTCTTGAATCTTGAATCTAAATCCAGTTTAGTGTCATGGTAGTGTGGGGGCACTGGAGGTTAATGGAGAGTCCACCGAGATCCAAATTACCCCTTTAAGCACAGCTGGGGTACAGCATTAAAGAAGAGATCCTCGTCCCTAAACCAGCTCAGAAGTCATATCCTAAAGTATGAAAAACAAACATGTAAATAATGTAACAGATCTCAGGCAACAGGTCAATAATAGGGCTAGGACACTCGTGCTTCTCCACAGGATGACTATGTAATAGGTGTTGATTATCTTTATGATGTATTGGATGTATGCATGTTCAATAATAAGCAAGTCGCAGCTCTTCATCTGTCACCTCTTGTTCACCATGACAGCCACAGTTGTCATAGTGAATGGCAGCAGTTGGCACCCAAAAGCAGCAGAAAGTGATTGCTTTGAATTAACAGTGACTTAACTCGGCACAGGCTGTCTCAATACCGCTCTAGGAGAGCAATCTGCTTGGTAAAAATGAACAGATCAAAACATACCTGTCAGACAAAGAGCTTTGCCATCAACTTGAAACTCTAAGCAATAGAAAGATAGACAGATCGATTGCGAAGTCTATTAAAATCTGAATATTAAAAAAATCAATGCATAAAATAATTTTTGTTATTAAAAGAAAAAAAAAGTAGTTGGATCTCATGACTGAGCTGGACTGAGAATGAGTGCATGGTGATTCCTGTGTTGATTGCCAACACAATTAGAACATGCTTTGAAGCTACGTTCCACTTTCACTCTTCATTTACAAATAATGTAAATGAGTCAGAACTTTCATTGTTATCAGTGCTGTTACTCGTTGATTGCTCTCTGCATTACAGGCATCACAGCTTGTGTTCAATCACTGACATGTATGAGGGAAGCTGATGACTCTAGTACTAATTACTAACCAGACACATGTGTTGTATGGCAGCTTAAAGCTATGTTGGCCCTGCCGTAGTGTCCAGAAGGCTCTGTATATTGCCTGGGTAAATTTGGCCAACATGTCGATATTTTAGTGGCCTTATTCAAACAGTTGGTGGGCCAGGCCCGGAGTGTTTGAACAGAAGAAGGCAGAGGGGAAAGGTGAAAAGGAGGATGCTGTGTTCAGTGACGTGCAGTGAGGGTTGGGGTTTGGGAGGCACTGAATCACAAGTCAGATTTACAAACATACAGTAGGATGCCAATAGGATAGGATGAGAGAATAGGAGAGAATAGGAGTGAATAGGATGCTGAAAACCATTTTAAAACACCAGTGCCACTGTATATTGCAGTATATCTTAAATTTACTGACTGAAAGTCCAGCTTTGAAAATGTCTTAGTTTAGAAAACAAATCCTCCATCTTCAGGGCGAGAAATTACAGCTTGTCGCTAAGCTCTACAGCGTCGCACAGCACACTTCTTGTGTTTACTTTTTGCACACGGGTTAGAGTTCACCGTGACCTGTCTGGCGATCAGGCTGCTCACTATCGCCGCCTTCCTTGAGGCAGAGGTACCTCCTGCCTCAAGGCAGGCATTTTCCCTGTCAATTTATGTCATATCAATAAGATGTAAATATTACACACATACGTAAAAAACATTATTGAGCACCATGGGAAAGAAGACGTATGCCTTTATTACATAAAAGTGTCCTCAACCATCATATTGGAAACATACACAGAAATGGGAACAATCACGCGCCGTTTGCACACGCTCAATCCAGTTTGTGAGTGATTGCGCAATCTGGAGGGAGGCTCGGCTGTCCGTGCCTCACCTCTCGTCTCCGAAGAGACTCTGTTTATTTAACCAGGAAATACAGAATTTTCTGCGATTTTTACTATAAAATGGTCAAAATACATTAAGAACCACACCAAAATCATAGTCCAGAGGACAAATATTAATACTTGTGTTATTTTATTATTTCGTTTATTTTTCCCCTCATGATGACAGGGGAGGCACAGCCTCACCTGCCTCCCCTGACCGCACGTCACTGGCTGTATTCGTATGGAGAGCCTAATTCTAAGAGTCTAATTACATGTCTTGGCTGGTGTGTATCCCTCTGGTAACTTTTCAAGTGTGTATTTTTGCATAGAGGAGATCCTAACACTGTTATTTGTGGTACCTTCAGCATGTGGCAACCACCAACAGAAGGCCCTAACCTTTCCAAGGGTGCTGGCCTGTATCATATCTTAAGCTATGGTACGGACCAAGCCGTGATGTAATTATGAATAAAAAGGTAGCCCTGCCATCCAAATTCAAAATGGAACTGGATTGCTTCACTAAATGTATTGACATGCTTTCAATACACTGATTAACACAGACAAGTCTCTTCATTTTAGCTGCAATTATAATGTCAAGCATGTGTTATTAATGTAAGAGAATAATGCTACGTTCACACTGCAGGTCTTAATGCACAACTCTGATTTTGTTACAGATTGCTGTGTGAACAGCTCACACTGCTGAAGTGACCCGCATGCGCAGTTGAACGTTAAAGATGTCACGCCACAACAGTGTTTATGGAAGCGAACATGACAATGGCAGCCAGTATTGTAGGACTAAAACCTAATATAAAAGTTATGTTTATGTTTTACAGAAAGAGGACAATGCAAAAATACATTGTGAAACAGAAGCTAGCCAGTAAAAAGGGCTGGAGCTCACACACACACACACACACACACACACACACACACACACACACACACACACACACACACACACACACACACACACACACACACACACACACACACACACACACACACACACACACACACACGCACACACACATGCACACACACACAGAAATAATCAATCTGAGAGATAGACTGTGAGAATCCCTATCTAATCTGTTAGGTTGAATGGCTTCATCAGGACAAGAGTTCATTAGGGAATGTGAACTTAACAGCAGCTTAACCGGGGTAGGATCTGATCAGAGACAAGCTGATATACCGTGAGTGCTTATAAACTAGCTACAGATTAATCAGCAGGAAGAGACAAAATGCAGCTCAATTAAAGGGTCGGTATTTCTAAACAATGGCCAACATTTATGGTAGTTTAAATACTCAGCCTTTTGTTTTATTGGAGTAGAGAGGTAAAAGTGACAGTGAAAGTTGGTATTGTAAATCCTAAATCATTCTTTTACAAACAGTTTTGATCCGGTCTCCCACTGAGTGATCACTAATGACACCTACAACTTGGCAAGGCAAGTTGATTCTTATGTTCACTTCTTTTCCTGCTTTCATTGTGCTCAGGTACCACAATATTGTCTCTGCAATTACGATTTTATTCTTCTGTGGCAAGACAGACGGATGGGATGCTTTTACTGTGCAAGTTTATGGCAGGAATATTTACCCATAGCCCTATCATGACTGTCATACAACTGCATGCTCATTAAAATCCAATTAGATGAAAGTCACAAAATGCTATTGACACCAATCTGTTTGCAATGAGGTTTTTAGTATTTTGAGCTCCAAAGAAAGAACATACATTAACAGGTTATGAGGGTTTCTTCATGTCATATAAAACCAATCGCAACTTGTGGTTGTAAGCATCCAACCACCAAGTTATAGTTTACAGCTATGTCTCTCCAGATGCATATAATATGTAGACTTTGAAGTAATTTAATAAAAAATCTCAGTGATGCTGTCCCCACTTAGAAACTATTTTACAGAGGAGTACAGAGGACTGATAAAGAGCTCTACTTAAAATTTCCCATCAGTAAAACCAGTAAGCCTGTGATAGACTACCAGAGGAACAAGAGGGTACTTGTCCAAGCATTCATCCAGGGACAGGAAGTAAAGATGGTGGACTAATAGTACCTTGGGGTGCAAATAAACTAAACTCAAACTTAACTGCACTTACAACACTGAAGCCTTCATCAGGAAGGGACAAATCAGACAGTTCTTCATGAGTAATTTAGGGATATATAAATAACACTGATTTGACTTTGTTGTTCTGCTTCTGCTGTATGTCTGTAAGTTCACTGAGAGAAACAAAAAAGTAACAAAAGAGGTGGAAGGTGCAAGGTGGGCACCCAAGATTAGTGTCACCAATTCGATATCTTACCATATGCAAAATATTGTTGCAATCTCCACTTCTGTTCTGAGTTATTTCTTTGAATATTCTTTCTTCTTTTTTTTTACAGGAAATTATGATGTCACTGTGAAGTTAACCATTTGGTTATACAATGTCATCACTTCATCATTTTACTAGACATTTTTGTGGAATTTTGTAATCATTAGCATACTTTGAGCTAAACGCTAATAGCAGTATGCTAACATTCTGACAATGAAAATGTGTTGGTTATTTAGCAAGTTTGTGTATGTTTGCCATGTTCACCATCTTAGTTTACAGCTTAAGCTGATGGGGATGTCATTAGTTTTGCAAATATTTGCTCATAATTCATAAATAATAAACAAATATACTGTATTATGTGGGGATCATGGCTATCTTCATCAAATTGTGTAGCAATTAATAATTTTTGAGATACAGTCTGGCTTTGAGTAACCTTGCAACCAACATTGGAAAAAGGTCTCAAGAAATAAATACAGTCTCTGCAAGTTTCATTCCAACTTAATAACTCTCTGTTGTCAGCTGTACCATTTTTCTTACATGAAATCAGGTCTGATACTTTAAGGCTTTGATGCCAGCACCACAAACAATATCATATTTCATCTGCTGATCCAAAGCTCTGTGAACTGCAGCAGTGAGACACAGGTGTTATCGCTCTCTTTATCACACTGTGGCACATTAACATCCATCCAGATCTATTCTCATCCACACCCTCATGACACCCTCTTTAGAAACTCTCATTGTTATCCAACAACTATAAGAACTGAACAAAGCCTTGAAAGCGTAGTAGTACAGTATATGTATGTCTTATTAGTATGTATTTTATGGCACCTAACATTAATGGATGTTCATAAAGCACTCGGTCTGGAGTGAATCTGAAGTCATGGTTATTTGTCCAGTTATTACAGAAGCACCCCAAGCGTGAATTACACAACAGTACTCTACCACAATACTGCATCAGATTTAGTTATGACCACAGTGAATAAATGTAAAAAGCTCTCAGCAGCTTGTGTACCCAATAAAGCGGCTGCAGCACCAGCTTGGATTTCCATCAGTGAAGTACAGCCTGACTCGGACACATCACCACAACAAATTGAATAGGTTTCTCAGTTTTCACGAGTGTCCGGATTTTAAACATGGATGAAAACGTATACTTTTACATGTAAACATATGCCAAAAACACTATATGACAAGAAAAGCAAATTGCTGCTGCAGTATTTATGCACATAAAGCTCAAGCATTTTCCAGCGCAAACAAAAGAAAGAATGAAAACAAAAGCTGATTAATTTCACTAAACTGCTTCAACATAACTCACAAGCCTAAGTTTAAATGCATTTGAAATCTATCCTGAAACCACCACTGCAGACTCTAATACAATTGTATGCAACATATTTTCATACTGCCATTACTCAAAGCTGTTAAAAACTGTAGCAGCTAAACCACTCACCATTAGACCGACTGCGGCATTATGCATGCTTTATTATTTTGGCTAATTCAGTGTCTTTTTTGTTTGTGTAGTTCATCCTCAAGTTTTTCAAGGCTCTCTGATAGGCCGATGATTATCTATGGTAAAGTCCACAGCAGGTGGCTGAAGTGCTGCATTACAGATCTGTTAATCTGCTCTTCTCTAGGTTGCACACCAGGTAGAAGGAGGTAGAGTGGTTTTATAGATGCTGTGTAACCTCTGGAGGGGATTGGGGAGAAGTGTATGAGAGGAAAATATAGAGAAAGAGGGACTGTGATTTGAACATATAGAAAGTTAACTTTGAGTGTCCAGAGTTAAAGAGCTTTAAATGACCCTCTTGTTTTTGACCGGGCAGCTCATTACAGGAGTTTCCTCTATTGCACCTCATACCCTTCCTTTGTCCCTCTCTTCTTTCTTCATCCCTTCATTACTCCACCTCCCTCTAGCACTTTCTTTCTTTTAGTCTCTAATGGCTTGTGCACTCCTTTCACCTTTTCACCTCTGATTGACGGACAGCAGACCTCCCGTTGTCATGCTTGTTAAGCCCATTAAGGCCGGTAATCACCCGCTGCTCTTCAGGTGCTCGGCTGTGTGCACACACTGGGCTAATAGGGTCGGATGTGTGGTTGCAGACACACACATATACGCTCACACATGCATCATTCATGCCTGTCTGATTCTTACATTGAATTGTCAGCTGGGTGTAGACACCTATATCTAAACATAGACATTTTCTTCTAGGTATATCTAATGAAAAACCCTCTAAATTACAACTTTAATCTTATTTTCACAGTATTTCATCTTCTTTATCGGGGATCGGAGGACAGGGAATTGGTGTGTACAGAACTATGGTGAGCAGAGAGGGGTCAAAGTTGAATCAGTCTTACTCAGACTCAGTGTGTACTAAGGTTTAGAAGTAAGACGGCACAAAAGTAACTTCCTGTATGATTGTATTGATTCTAATGGGAGTGAATATGAACACAAATTATGACTGAGTCTTTTGTCACTGAAGTAAATATTGGACCGATTTTTCACCATCCATATTCTCTGAACATTCAAAAGTAATTTTTCAAATGGATGAAATTAACTTCCTGTCTCAGCAACACACCAGGGCTCTCATTGAGCATGACAGTCACTCCTTTAGGTCTTTGGTCATGCACTCCCCACACATTGTATTTCTCACATAGAAAAACAATTTATACAATGCGGCACCACTATGGAACGTGCAGGAATAGTCTTCCCTGGAGTTTTCAGTCAAGCCTGCGGATTGCCAGCAGCCAGCCAATCAAAAAAAAGGCTAGCTGTTTCTGCCTATTTTGGTATTTTTACTAGCTAAGCTAACTGGTTGTTGCCATTAGCTTATCTTTACCATTCTGTAATAGAAGAATGAATTCAGCAAAGTGCATTTTATGCAAGCACATTCAGAAGGTTGCAATAGCAGCTCTAAATCAACGGCAGTGCATGCAGAACACAAATAGGATGCTGCATCTACTGTACTGCCTCAAAATGTGTTTGTTTTTTGATCATTCCCTGAGAGGCAGTAAGTCAGCTCCAACTGTTCCCACAGTAGTCGATTTGTCCTTCTTTTGTTTGTCCAATAACACAATGTGATGGGGATTTTTTCCATATCCCTTTGCCCTACAGTTTAATTAGAAATTGCGCTGTGAGCACTCTTGAAACTTGCGCATTGTTGCTCCTTGTCTATAATTGCCTTTGCAGGTGTTTCCGTTGTCCCCAGAAAGTAAAGGGGGTCTGCCGGGGCATGTTCATTATCCCAACACACTTTGCAAATGTTCATAATGGCTTTCCTGCACCTGTGCTTTTACTTAGTGATAAGTGACTCAAGAGCATTAGCTGTAATAATGAGCTGTTTCCTTGATGTTCTGCCCTCTTTCTTCGTCTCTTGCCAACGCCTCCAAGTTTAACCTGAAGACACATGCTTGGTCAAATCGATTTACTAGAAACTGCATATTTTGAGTTTGTATGACAGATCAATTAAAGCACATTAAAGCAGAGTTCCAACTGTTTGAAAGCCACCACTTATCATGAGGGCAGCGACAAATGAACTGTAAAGCTTTAATTAAAGCTCATTAAAGCACAATGTGTGTTTGAATGCAATGTGAAATGAGGTTCTGATTAAATCAGAGCAATATGAGAAGACCAGGCATTTTGCAGCAAGTTGCAGCATTTACTTTGTGTGTCTGTGTGTGTGTGTGTTTTCTTCGCTAACATGAGAGACTATGAGAGACCCTATTATGCACTGCTCCCATTATGAATCTAAACTAAGAGATGAGACATTAGTCCGAAGGAAGCTTAATGGTCACCCGCTGCTCATTGTTTTTGCGTGTGTTTTTGTGTGTGTTCTTCAAGTGTGCGTGTACAGTGACATTAACTCCACTGTATTTGCAGCTACATTAAAGTCAAAGCTGTTCTGTACCCCCCCCCCCCCCCATATTTGTATTCTAAACCCCTTTGATGTATTTTCTGAGGCTTTTTCTCTTTTAAGGATGAAAGGAAATATTAAGAAGAAGAACAAGCAGAAGAAAAGTCTAGATGGAAACCCAATATTTGTGGGCACCCTGGCCTTTGCTACACACTTCCACCAAGTTTCATAAAAATCAGGCCAGTGGTTTTTCCGTTATCCTGCTGTCAAACAAACAAACAAACAAACAACAAACCGAAACAAAGTCATAAGCTTCTTGGTGGGTGTGATAAACATGAAGTAGATTAAGATATAGTGTGAGGACTAACTGGGCATGGTGTTTTGTGTTTCACTTAAAATCACAAACATCCAGTGGAGTGTGGACACATCTTATCAAACGCAGTGATGAAGCATGTGGTGTGAAGTGAGGAACAAAGAGTTGGCTTTGATTAAATCAAAGGGAGTAGGAAAAAAAAGAGAGAAAAGAGGAACCTTGAGGAAATCAAGCCACTTAGAGAAAAACAGGAACTGATGAAGAGAGAGCAAATTGAAGGTCAGGGCTTCATTTAGACTTCAATCTGCTCCACTGAAAAGGTTGTAGGCGCACCAATTACCTGGCATGCAGAGAGGGTTCCAAAGTCCCTGACATACTCAAGTTCAGAAAACTGAGCACTGAGAGGGGTGAATGTCATAAAACCTGTAATAGTTCTGAGGAGAATTTTTTTTTTTTGTATACGCGGTCTCTCATTCTCTGATTAAAGGGTTCATGATTGCAAGTCTCTACCTCTGTTGCAGACTTGTCTGTCGCTGACCCTGTATGTCCCCATGTTGGTTCTAAATAGCTCATTTAAAGATGAGTCACACCTGTCTCCCACTTGCATATTTCAGAATCCGAACTTAGCACTGCTTCTATTCTTGTCCTTCACAAATATATCAGGTATCAGTGTTAGTCATAACGTTGCTTGTACAAGCTCAGACAGAATTTATGTCCCCTGGTGTATCACTTTTAGTTGAGTAAACTCGAATATTGAGCTGGTGTCTCACTTCAGACACCCATATTGACTCAAATGCTTTTGATTGGGAATTGTTTCATTCTGAGACTTTGAGTCTGCCTCAGCCCCAAAGCACTACAAAACAGTTTCCCATCAATTCTGAAAGATAAATCCTCCTACAAAAAAAATATTTGTAAACAATAATCCTGTCAACTAAAACTGGTGGCTGAATCATGTTATGGATTAAGTTTTGATTATTTTTGCTTGTCTTGTACTGGGGATACCACACATATACCTTAATGCTGCCAATGGGGAAAGATGCAGAGGGAGTAAAACTACCTTAGAAATGTACTGACAGGGCTGTATAGTATATGTTGCACGTCCTACAACAAAACATGCCTGTGTTAAGCATTAATCTTCCCTGTAGCATTGGGTGCTATGGGCAGATTTAGCCACAAAAAAACTAAAAAGTCTTTGGAATATGACTATCCTTCCTGGTAGTTGTAGTCGACTGTTGTCAATGATTGATGTTATGTCTTGTATATTTAACACCAATTCCTACAATTCCTCACAGTTGCACCTCTAAGCTCACACTGTGTCCCATACAGCTGGGTTGGCACCAGTTGACACACGTTACTCCCACAAGTCAACAAGAAGAAATTTTTCCAACCTGCCCACGTTGAGAACATGAAACGAGATAAAGAGACACCAGGCACCACAGACGGCACAGACAAAAATGTAAATAAAGTTAAAAGGACCCACAAACACCGACCGAAAACACCAAAGTGAAAGCTAAAACGTACAGCTACAGCATAGAGTGGGAACAGCAGGAGTTCACCTGGCTCAAGTTCGATGCCACAAAGCAAGTAATGTGTTGCTCCTATTGTCAGACGGCTCCAGTAAAAATAAGAAAGGATAATCCCTATGTTGTGGGCAACCACATTCTAAAGAAAGACAATTTGCAAAAACACAAATTATCCCACTGTCACATCCCGGCTCGAGAGGCCTGTCTCGCTCAGCAAAACCCAGAGCGGCGTCATCCGCGGCCCTTGAATAAGCAATTTAAAGGTATTATAGGCAGCTATATTCTGTCTGTCTGTGTCTGTCAGAGATGGCTTCGAGTTATGTTACATATTTAGTGTTTTCTTGCCGTTGGTGCCTCCATCTGCTGTCTTATGCCGTTAAACCAAGAGAAAAACTTGTTATTTATTAATGTCTGCTGTAGGCAAGTTTACGTTAAAGGTTTATTTTGACTATGTAACGTTAATGTTTCTGCGTTATTAGCTTTAACATACGGAAGTTCTAGAGTTGAGATAATGTAGTTTCAAAAGACTGCCTGGTAGCAAGGTAAAGTGGTGAAGATATTCAAAATTAAGCGTGCACTTATACTGATATAGATTATCCCAGGTGAGTATTTCTTTATGTGGCTATAATCCGTTTTTTGCTTCTGCTCCTGTCCACAACATTAAATTGTTTAGCTCCTGTGCTTGGACTCATGCCTACTTCTTCAAACTGGAGTTGTTGTGCGTCATCCACTGTAGGTAGTACACTAACTATTGATAAATACCCCGTACAACCTCAGTTGAAATACCTGAAATATCCCTTTAATGTTGACATAGGAAAAATACAATGGTTGATCATCCCTTCAATCACTGATATACAGTATGATCTGGTCAATCGACACAAGCCTACTTAGTATTAGTGCTTGCTAGTGTGCTTACATGTACAATATGTAATGCTGATTGCCAGCTGGGAGGCTATGCTGCGCCACCTCTGTGTTTCTGTGTCCATGCCCATCTTTAGTTTATGTGTGAGTGCATTCCCTCCAACTGCAAGAACAGTAGTGCTGTACTGTTCTGGAAGTAAAAGCTCTGTTCAAAATGTGAGGCGACTAGTGGGAGCATCTCCACGGCTTGGATGGGAATGAAACTCTCCCAGTTGAATCATCAGTACAAAAGATGCCTGAGAAAATGTCTGGGTCTTTGGTCATATAAGTCACAAGTACAAGCAGTGAACTACCACTCTCCACTTGCATTTTGACTAGCTTCTCCATAGCAATGACAAAAAAAGCTGTAACAGACCTAACATGCAATTTAAGAAACAAAGTTAAAAAAAAAAAAAATGGAGGCCATAACAGACCTTTTGGTTTGTATACATAATCCAGGAAACAAACTGTGCCATCTTTCTCACTCGATCAAGTCACCATGCCCTCTTGCAGAATGTGTGTAGTTTTAGTTTGATTATATTATGGTCTGTTGAATGTATTGAAATTACTTATTATTGTTGTGCTGCATTGCTCCAGGCCACTGACCTTATGTACTGTAAAATTAATTTGTGGACCTTGAATAGAAATATTGTAATAATTCCTGATGTAGATTATGGCATCAGGCTACTAATGATCCTTCATTGCAGTAGGATCATTTTCAAATTGGTGTAATTTTGAAGGCATACTCCACAGATTGCATTATCTGTGTAATTTGAGAAAGGCTTACTTGGGAGGATTCTCTTCAAACCTAACAAGAACACATTAAATATCCAATCAAATTTTACATCCTACATTGTTTGATGCAGATTTTGTAAACTTTAGGTTCCTGTCTGTTTTGGGATATACTTTACATTTCCCAAAGTACACATTTCAAAACAAAACTCTAAACTTGTATATCATCAAAATTCTGACAACAGATAAAAAACATTAAGGGGTTTTTGTTGACAGTAATTTTACAGGGATGTGACACATTTTCTAAAGACAAACTAACTATAAACTATAAACACACTTGTATACGTATTCTATGCATGGAGAAGATGAATTGGCTCAAAGTTTACAGGATTATGGTAATAACACAGAGATCCACTTTAAAGTTTTTCAACTTTGAATGGTTAAACTTTAATTAATAAACTTAAATCTTGAAAGCAGCGGACAAACTGCTTTGATACTGTTGATGAACTTAACAGGGAAAAAAAGAACTTTGGATAAGAGAAAAGTTATTGATTAAGAGACACCCACATATTTGAGGATGTTCTCACATAATCCTGCCCTCTTGAAGGATATGAAACACTAAACTAAGTATTTGTCCAAGTGTTGACTTTTGCTTTCACGCAGTACATGAATAGTGGTCTCCAATGTGTAGTTACTCCCTGCTCTTTATGCTACGTTATCTTTCGTCCTCCTTAAGCTGTGTTCAGACTGGATGCGATGGCCGCGACTTAATTGCAAGAAACGCCAGTGTCGCATTGCTTGATCATATTTGGATCATCATTCCAATCACACCATCAGCGAACCTGCCTATATAACAACATTTTCTCCTACTTTTTTCTTTCTCTCATCAACCATGACTGAGATTACCAACGTTGCTGCATTGTATGTGTTGTGGTAGTCCGAGGTACTTTGGAAAGATGTACGCTTGTTGTGCTAAAGGAGAAGTTGTGCTAGTGCCAACCAGTGTTAACTTTGTTTATAGTAAAGCACAATTGATAGCAAGTAACAGACATATATTTAGAAAACTTGCCTGGAATTTGAACCTCCTTGCTGACTTGGACCCACAGTGTCACATTTTTAACTCTCACAATGAGGCATTAGGCGAGAAATTGCATGTAATCACTTCTGTACATTGACTTTTCATGTAATCGTGTCGCACATTCAGTGTGAACGCAGCTTTAGAGGCAGCCCTGCATGTCCTGGCTCATGATGATATGGGTTATATACAGAATAAATAGTGCATTTTTTTGTAGGTATACGTACAAACAGTGATTAAGAACAGCCTGAGAAAAACATGTATGAACAGTATGCTAACAATCACACAGCTCTTTAGGCTTTAAAGACATGCAAGGAATAGCCTGATGCCTCCTCTCATTTGAATCAATCGCAGGTGACCTTATGCTGCTACTGAGGAGTGAGCAAAGCCTTGATTAGGAGTGCCTCTGCTTGTTAGTCACCACGTCTGTCTGCTATTCTGCATCCCACACATTCTAATCAGACTTGTGCACACATAAACACACACACACACACACACACACACACACACACTCATACACACACACGCATGCAATTTTCCACAGCTGATTGTTATTACGCACAACAGCCTCCACTTAAACTTAACAATCAATGTGAAACCACCCTGTTCTGATGTTGGCTGTCAATATTTACTGTTACTGAGTTTCTTCTGTCTTCATTTCTTCTGTCTTCATTTCTGTAGATAATGTAGCGGGATGCTCAGTAGCAAGTTTATCAAAAGGACTGTGGTCCACAATAAACCTCAAACCTTTGAAAATAGGAATCTTGAGTCCATGTTGAGACATACTTGAATCCAATATACATTTGATTCCTGCACTTAATACAATCAGAAGTAGTTTAGACCTTATCCATGAGTTGTAAGTGATATGAGTTCAAGTGTGGACGCACATCACATACCTGACAGCAGTCATTCCCAGATCCAGTATAAAATATGCTGTAAACTTGAATAAAATCCAACCCTATTTTTTTTTCCATCCATCATTACACCAGATAGTTAGAAATGTGCCTTTTAGAAGATGAAATGGATAGAACACTAGATATGCCTCACAAGTCTAATGTCTCAATAACAGCAGATTCTTCTTTGTCTTTAAAGCCCTCTTTCTTCTTCCAGTTGGCATACATCAAATTCCATAGCACAAAGAAGACTGATATCCCATAGTGAAGTTAGCATGTTGTCCTCAAATCATATTAGATGGAAGATTTAGAGCTGGACAGCATTCTGCTATTCCAGCTTAAACATTATTCTCGATTAAGTGGACAGAATGGATTTACTTTTTCCTTGTCTGTTTGTGATGTAGCACATGCTCCTCATATTCCAGATGTGGTAACTGTGTTGAGGGTCTAAAACTCTGGGTTCATGAGAGAAGTGGATCTGAATTGTCCACTGTTATGATGTTCGTATATATATATATATTTATGTTTCCTTAGGGCTATAGGATTCAAAAATTGAAAAGTGTGGAGGCCCGTGCTTTGAATAACTTCAGAATTACATATACATACACACCCATGTACATATACACATTTGTGTGTGCGTGTATGTGTTAATACTGTATGTTTAAAAACTGGTAGAAAAAAGAAAGACTCTTACTCTTGTTAAAGTGTTGTCATTATTTGCTTGTGTTTGCTCCTGAGCATGATTTTTAAATACAGAAAATAGACTCTGAAGAGAGTTGCCAAGCAACAATTTAATGGTTAAGCCACTTACAATTTGCTTACTTGATTTCCCTAAAACACGATAACACTTGACGACAGTAAAAGCTACATCCAAGTCATGAAAAGTAAATCAAGCACAGTCTACATATGCCCACCCAATCCTGGTAGGAGGTCTAATCAACCAAAATAACTGAACACCTGGGTGGGTGTAATACGGGACTTTAATGATGGTCTTGTTTGATTATTCATGATTTATGCGTGTTTTTCATCAATACAAATGATACTGCGGAATACTTGTCATGCAATATACTTACAATTTCAAAAAAATGCTCATGCAATTACAAACTCTATCACATGGCTGTCGACTTGGGTGTTTTCTTTCTCAGTCAATGGGGACCATCCATCACCTAGAAGAAAAGACATACAGGAAAAATCAATCAAATACAAAATGAAAGGTAAAATAAAGAAAAAACACTGGGACCAAGAAAGCAATGAAACCTGTGCAGTAAGGACAGATGGAGGGAGGAAAGTAAAGGAGAATAAATAATACTTCAATGTCCCCTTACTGCTGGTAGCTGACCCTGGCTTCAGAACGCACATTTATTTAAAAAAAAAAAAAATCAAAATATGCTTTGACTTGAGCTGTCTGTTTTGTAAGTCTCTGGACAAAGACGAAGCGAGCGCCAGATTGATGTATACGGCAAAGGAAAATGAAAGTCTGGCTGAGTAAGAGATTGCCCAAGGTCCTCCTATCAACTCTCAAAAACACATAAACACTATGAAGATGAGAGCTGAGGGATGAGAGGGGAGGAGAAACATACAGCAAAGGACAGCAGAGGAAGGAAGAAAAAAAGGATAATGAATGGAAAAAGGGGAAAGAGACTTAAAAAGAGAAACTGATTTGGGAATTCAAGAACTAAGTATCTCTGGCTGAAACAAAAGGCAAATAAAAATGATACAATGGAAAAAAAGTACCATAAATATGAGGGTGAGGATGGGGAGGGAGGGCTGCTGAAATAGAGGGGAAGTGTTCAGAAATGGAAGGTAGAGATCAAAGGAGGAGGCTACAAGCTTTTATATCACAGCAAAGCCACGACCCTCCCTCCTGTGTGGAGAGGGGGTAACATGTTAACCCGGTGAGGTGGGGGGCACACACAGAGGGGAGTATACAGACAAAGGGATTTGTGTGTGTGTGTGTGTGTGTGTGTGTGTGTGGGGCCTACTTTTTTACTGTGCTTTGCTTCTGTCGTGCTTCTGTTCTGTCCAGTGAAAATGGACCCCATGTCCTTTTTCGGCACAAAAATACATCAAATAATCAATTTTTTTTTTCATTGATCGACCATATATAGAAAATGCCTGGAGAGACGCTAACAGCCCAAAGGACTAACACTGATTAGCTTGGGCGGTACACTGAAAGCATTCCAAAACGGCAATTTTTAACCACTAATATTGCTCAAAATAGCACCAAACCTCTGCAGAGGCATGATTAGTTTATTGTTTATTAGAAAATGTCCTCCTTGATCTCCAGTGCATTCCGTAATTGACTTGTATGGACTACCTGTCAACATGGACCTACTGGTAAGGCACAGACTTGTAAAACAGTCTTTTACAGCCGGACTTAGACTTTAGGTGTCCCCCTTTTTTGAAGCTTTACAAATCCATGCTCTTTCCTAATTCTCTATTTTTTTCCTTTGATCCTGTAATCCAGGTATGTTGTGTAAATCAATTTAAATCCCCTATAAACGTGGTTTCAAATCTTAAGTATTTCTCTGTTTCTTATTCACTCAAGAAAATGAATGCTACAATCATTATTCTGCTAAACAGATGATTAAAAAAACCTCGAGTGGTTGTTCATGTTGTTTAGGTGTGCATTGAACATGTTCTCAAAAGCCAGGGAAAGAGGGCAAGATGGACTATTAAATAATATTTAATATGATTTCTTCACTATTACATAGTAAATGTTAAGGTGTTGGAAATCTGAGGGTAAAAAAAATTTGAATTGTTCATTTTTATTTTTGTAGTACTGTAACATTCTGGATCTGTCATATATGAATTTGTCTATGCAGGGTGGATATAGTTACTGCATATGCATTATAAAAAACAACATCAAAAACTTAAACCAAAGTAAGAGTTCACTGAGAAAAAAGTATATTAGATATTATTTATGAACAGTTCTACAATCAATAACGTGGCTAAATAGCTTCATCATGACTGCGTGGGTGTAGTTTAATCAGATTTTATTGATTGTGCTGGCCAGAAATAATGCTATACTCTGATCACTTAACTATTCCATGAACTTTTCCAACTGTGCCCACCCTCTTCAAACCATGAGAAAAGCAATAAATATATACAGAATTCTCACATATGAGATGCAAATATGCACGGTTCTAATTAGAGCAGAAAATGGTGCGTTCATGTAGGACCCCATTACTCTCATAACTAAAAATATGATTGAGAAAATATCTCTCTTTGTTTGTGTCTGTGTTGCTGTATATGCATCGTTTTGTCTTTGTCTCTTTGGTGAGTTTGTGTTCACACAGCGAGTGACAGAAAGGCAGCTCCTGCCTCAGAGACCCAAAGAGCTCAGGCAAGTGTGTCGGATGCTTCACTGATCCGGGTCGAAGCTTTTATTTCGGCATCCCCTCAATGGACAACCGCTCTGTCTGTCAGGTCAGCCCTGGCAGCTCTGACCCTACATGGCATCCAGCACCTTAACTAGCAGATGTGGCTATTATTCTGCAGACTCGTCTGCATTAGTAAGAGTATGTCAAGGCGAAAGAAAAAGAAATGTGTTGTTTTTTAAATTGAAGTTCCCTTTGTCTATGAACTTGTAATTCGATTTGTTGGATCCCTGGACATTTTAAATAGTTCAAAGCTGTGATTTCTTGTCATTCATGAATCATAAGTTTAATATGAGATCAAGCTACTGCTGCAATCCCCCCTTCTATTGCACTGGGGAGGAAATAGTCTAGCATAGTTACAGCAGGCTCCAAGCTAGGCCTAAGGCATCACACTAAGAGCTAGGAGGGAAATTTCACTAAACGAGAACACCCAGAATAGCATCCGTTTCAAGGAGTGGCCTTCCAAAACAACTTCTGATTGGCTGACCTCTTGCATCATGGGTGGCTTGTCATCTAAAGCACATTTTAACTCCATTGCTCCACGGTGATGAGAATAATTTCAATGTATCTCTGCCCAGTTTCTTAAGCTATTTGGTTTGAGGGGCTAATGTGAATAACAAATTACTCTTTCCTCTACCTAAATGATATTTTTTTTTCGTTCCAGCAAAAATATTATTAAATCTTCTTTGGTGCATGTTTCAAACACTTAGGGACAAGTCTCGGATAAGGATGTATTGCTCTACCTTTTATTGGATATATTTCAGTGAATCCTCACAAGAGTGGTCCCCACCTCTAATCATTTACCCTAATCGCGAGATGGATCATCAATAACTGGCTGTGACAGAGACGTTGTTGTTTGACAATCTACAAGTCATTAATTCATCATGTCATCCAGAAGCAGGAGGTGCTGCGCACGTACACACACACACACACGCATAGACAAAAAAAATGACTTCAAGTTAATTTGAAACAAGGACTACGTGAGGAATTGATCACTCATGCCCATCCCTAGCATTGGGTCATACTCAATCTTTTTCTGGCCTACCAATAATTATGGTAGTATGGGTATGGGAATGCAGAGATTGTCTTTTTTTATAACAAGCATTTTTCTACCTTGTCATTGCATGGCGCCTTCGTTACCCACAATGCAACTGAGCAGGTCATTCTGAGATTTATAGGGCATGTAAGGTTTATGCTAGAACGGATGGTCCGGAGGGACAAGCAAAGACATGACCCGCCCTACTCTGCCTTCTGATATTCGCTAACCTTAATCTCACTTCTCATTCCTAAACCTGACCAACAGATCAACCAGTCAGAGGCAGGTCAGGCTTTCGACCGTCCCTCCGGACCATCCATTCTAGCATCAACCCTAATGTAACCTCTAGCCGCTAGCCTCAAGCAGAGAAGAGGAACAGGCTATAAGAGGTCTGGTAAGCTCACTTCTCTCTAACTCCACACCCAGTTGTTAGGTAACATGTGGGTGTGGGAGGACAATGTAGACACCACTAGGTCACAGTTGCCTCTGTGCCGTTACTCTTGGTTTGGTTAAAGTTAGGGAAGACTTTTGGCCACTAGACTGTCAATGGTTGCTGTATGGAAAAGGTCAGGAAAACAAAACACTGTGGTCTAGGGCATGAAGGTTCACACACACTTCTATCAATGCAACCTTTTCATGCTTACTTTTTGCCACTGAACATATGGGCACACTGCGTCCTACATCGACACTGAACTCTAGATGTAAATTGTGCTCTGCAGATATATAGCATATATATATAGCAGTATCATTACTACGGAGCTGGACTGCATGTGGGAGTGCGCTATCTGATTCAGAGAGAAATATTCATACATAAGATACCCCGCCTGTCGATGCATGTGACTACATACATGAATGCATGTGTACAATATTATCATGCCATCCGTGTCCTAGCTTTTTAATGTGGGCTATTGCAACCTTGCTTACCACACTGTTATTTTTAACTGTTTTACAGCCTGCTTTTTTGTCACAGTAAAGCACCCCATGAGATTTCTCTGTGTCCACATAATGTCTGTAATGTCTAGCAGCTGAGGGATGTGTAGGATCTGGGCTTCCCTCTATCTCCCTTCATCTCTCCCCCCACTTCATTACCAAGTTTTCACCCCTCTCACCCTTTGTCCATCCACCCACTTCTGTTTGACCTTCCATCTCCACAGCCTCTCCTCCCTCTGGCCCTGGGCTTTGGCTGTCCAGAGATGTCCTCATAGCTGACGACAGTGGGCTTGTTGCCAACCAGGCCACCACTTCGCCCGCAGCTAGCGCAGTTCTCAAGAGGGACAAAGGGTCAGGGATCAAGGGGGGGTCACAGTCTGACCCACTCCGCCAAAACAACAAACCACAGAATCATTTTTTCAGCGGTGTCTGCTATTTGGCTGGGGACAACATTTCAAGTACAACTCTGTCAGCAGCTGAATCGTGTGCTTACAATTTTCACTTTATAGTAGCCTCTGGTAACATGGCCAAAATACTATACAATAAATATGGACATTCAGTTCAATAATGTTCTGGTGATATTTTTTTTCTCAGGAGGAATATGGATTTGAAGGAGAAAAAAATTGCCTACCAGATAATAATCACAGTTTTTAGGGCATATAGGGGCTATGCAAGTTTCAATTTCACACTCTACTCTCGTTTCCCACTCGTTTACTCAGTCTCTCCTCCATCTCCCTCGCTCACTCTCTCCCTTTCTCTCTTTACAGTAATCCTCCGAGGCAGCGCTGACAGCAGAGGTATGATAGAGGAGGGCCTGCTGGAGCAGAGAGGGAAATGATCTGCTAATGGTACACTCTCTCCCATAGGACACCTGCTTACACTCAACAGCCCTGCTGCTAACTCAGTTGGCGTGTGTGTGTACGCGCGCATGTGTGTGAGAGAGTGAGACTATGAGCTGTGCCCTTTTTCAATCAGCGCACCACACTGTCATTTCCCTGCAACTTTCTGTCTCTGCATATTTTCCACTTCAACTTATTTTTCATCTACCCTTTTTGTTTTTATTTCATTGTTTCTTTGCCACTTTAATGGTTATCCGTCTTCAGTGCTTATTTCTACAGAAATCCATTAGTGTATAACATCAACTTTTCAGAGAACATCAGATCATGCCAAGCCTGATTAAAACAGTCCACACTTGATCATTACACCCATGGCGGCAACAAAGCACACAGCAATTAATAACCGCTCTTCACAGTGGCTTTGTTAGGCAATTTCAGCTCTCTCTCGCTTCGATGATAAACAATCAGCAAATTTCACATCCCAGTAAAACTTTATGGACACGGCTGCATGTGTCTCCCCGGCTCCCCTCACTGCCTGAGCTTTGCAGCCGCTGTTTCCTCCTCTGTTGCTCCATAGTCATTTCTTGCCATCCCTCTTGTCCCTATACACCAAGAATGTTAGTTATCCATTTAAGTCAGCCCTGCGTATAGTTGCATTTAACAGGCTGAGGGATTGCTAGCGTATTCCCATTAACTCCCACAGCAACAACCTATGCATTCAATCTTGTACATACGTACATCTACATGTGCACTGTGTGGAAAATGGTAATATGTATCCTGTATCCCAACTGACAGCTATTCCACGGACGGCCGAGAGATGATCTAATATTCAGCTGTGTAATCATGAAATTGAATCTATTAGAGTAATATATATATTCTAATGGAATGGTATAACCATAATCAGAAGGCTTCGGGAACCAATGAGGGAAAATGAGTATTGTTAATTGGCGTTTCACACTGTGGCAGGAGGCCACATGGGATTGATATAATACAAGCCCATACCTACCATGAAATGGATGGAATGAATGTATTTGTGTGTCATTCCAGCCCAGGCTTCTGGTTGTGGGTTACCTGGCCACCCGGTTAGAGAGATGTGTCCTCCACAGGGACCTGATCTGGGTTTGGCTTCGCCCCAGGCAGCCAAAGAGAGGATGGGGATCAAGAGCCTCTCTGCCCAGTGAAAGGGACTCCATATGTGGGGAGTGGAGTGAAACGTCTCCCAGATCACCAGCCACCATCTGGTACATAGGACAATATGCCAGGAATAGCGTGCAGAGAGAGAATGGGTGAGAGAGTTAAACAAAACACAGACATGGCTTCAAAAGCTGATGAGTGAAGGATTGAGAGCAGGGTTTTTTTCTTGGGGGAGGATTGTTGATAGGAGGGTTGACATAAAGAAAAGCAACTGATTTAGAGGGATGTTGTTTTCATCTGCTCTCTTGGTTCAACAACCAGCATTTAAGCTTTCTCTCCCAAGCCTCAGTCCCTTGTGTCTTATTTTTGAGTGACGTTTGTGAACGCTGTATGTGTGTGCGTGAGGTCCTGCTTGTAACAGGGAGTAAAATGGTCAAACCAATTCTCTTCAGTAAAGTGAACCTTGCCCTCTGTATCCCTATACCGACCCCAATCACAGTACTTCCCCTCAACCCTACACACACTATCCTTGACAGGCATGTAGACGCGCTGTGTGTGTGTGTGTGTGTGTGTGTGTGTGTGTTTGTGTGTGTGTGTGTGTGTGTGTGTGTCTATGTGTTTGTGTGTGTGTTCATATTTGTATATGCAAATGAGTGTGGCTGTATGTTAATGTGTGATATCTTTCTTTTAAAAGGGTTCGTGGACAAAAAAACAAACATTTTCATTTAAATAAAAGGGAGCTGAGCTGAGAACAGTCAGACCTGACCCAGACATATCCTAACACAGAGACAATACCAACAATGATGCGCCATCAATCACAAGCAGTCCCCATTGAAAAAAATAGCAGTAGCAGTAGTAGCACAATCATACTATAAATAACTTTATGAGCGTGGTGTAATGTTATAACATGACTGCATGCATTAGCTTGACGACAGGCATAAGCAAATTGTCATAGTAGCACACACAGTAAGAGTTACAAAGCCAAAAAAAGAGGATTCAGTACTTGTTACGCTGTCCGAATACTAAAGTCAATCATCTATGTGTACTCATGTACTTGTGCCCATCCCTAGCTAAGACCTATGGTAATACAATGGGAACCTCAACAACCTGATCCGACTAACTGGAATTCGGCCTCAGATACTAGGAATTGTGTGCGCATAGGTGGATACTTAGACAAAATCACTAGAGGTGAGTAAGAAAATATGTGTCACTAGCAGGCTTTTTTCCAAAATATACTGTATAACTAAGATATTACACACGTAGGAATGGTAAATAAGTAGCATTCGTTTCATGGATGTGCTTTTTCCCCATGGGAGGGTTTATAATTCACTGTGTACTCTCAAAGAATCCCTCATGTTATGGCTCACACACAACCGCATTGGCCTCTGTTTACGGTGACAAACTAATTAAAATATTGCACTGTAATTGGTGGGTAGTGATGTGTAGCCTGTAATTACTGAAGTCAAGGCTGCCTTTATTCTCCAGTACCATTGTCAAGGGATGTGGGAGGGTCAACATTCTGCTGTCATAGAAGCCACAATTTGATACTGAAAACCTATTTTCATGCCAGCTTGCATAACTTTAACATAAGAGGGTGACTCGTAAGTAAAATGATGTAGAGTCAGCAGACCACGTGCAACTAAAATGTCATGTTTTTTTTTTCATTTGTTCTTACTTTGTATCAGTGTGTTGAGCTTTGTCTTCACTCTGACATTTAAGAGTCTTTTTCTGCTTATAATTGTAAAAAAAGAAGAAGAAAAAAAGCCTAATTAGCGTGATGTTATTCAAATTTTTACTTCTTACCTTATGAGCTTAAAAAATAGCTGGTGAAAGTAAGTATCAAGAGCGTTAGGATGTTCACTATTTATTGCAATATTAATTGCAAGTGTGGATTAGGATGGCAGCAGCAGAGAACAAAGAGACGAGGACTAAAAAGTCATCCAAGGAAAAGACTAAAAACTCAGGACGATGGAAAGATACAACGCAATTTGTGCATTAAAAGAAAACAAATGTCTTGAGCAAAAATAAACCAAGCTTTTCATCTTTAAAAAAAAACCACATGGAGGTTCGATGCCTCGTGTAAGAGAGCTTGTGTCAGGATTAGACTCTGTTATATGCTGCTAGATATTTCCCTCAGAATTGTGACATTGTTTAATAGTGTCAAAGTGAAGATCTGAAATTGTGGGCTTTTGTGCTGCTTCATGTGTCTGTTTCTAAATGAAACACTTTAATACCAAATCGCTATGCTGGGAGAAGGATCACAGCTGGCTGTAATAATGTCGTCAAATGATGAAGCTGTTTTATAAACATGAAAGTTTTAGGCGGTGAGGCACGCTACTTTTTTCAATATCTTGCTTGTGACCACATATTCTTTCTGTGACCTCTTTAGATACATCATTCTCCGGGGCAGGCAAGAGATTGATTCCTTTATTACTTGATATTCATGTCTAAATTGAGATGTCCTTCTTGTACATTTTCAAACAATATTTTAGACGTATGTGTGCATGTGTGCCATCTAATTTGTGTTCCTCCAGTGTACTGATTATTAAATATCAGCACTTGGAAAGCATGCATAAAATTTCTTCGCCATTAATATAAATTCAGTCCCCTGTGAGGCATACTAGAAATTAAAAGGCCTGCTCTCCCCAACCGACATGCACTTTCCCTGCCTATTTTAGCAGATAATTTCAGATCCCCAAATGAAAGACTTTTCCATTAGGTAATCTAACAGAACTCTCCTGTAGCTCAAATATCCCAACTGGATCCAACGTTGTAACTTTCGACCACTGCTCCCTTTTGTTGGTCCACCAGGGGCCCGGCTTGTTATTTTTGGGTAATTAATTTAGAGCCTGTGTGCCTCATTTGTTGCAATACCATAGGATTGATTCATGTTTACAACTAAGCGGCACAATTAACGGATCAATACGAAGTGGAGAAACAGAGAGCTCTTCAGTCAGCCTTTGTTGGACATAAATAAAAGCACATCCACACACATACAGTACGAGCGCGCACACATATACTCAAAACAGCGGCAGTGCCTCCTAACTACTCCATATTCAAATGAGCATGAGTAATAGCTGCAAGGTAGACAGGGAATGAGAATGAAGAAAAAGCATTGCTACATGTTTATTTACCGACCCTTGGGATGAAAAATTATAGGCTCATGGACACTGATTCCTTTGACTATTCGATATGACCTTTACATAATATGTGATAACCTTTGCGGTAATTTCTTACATTTATTCTTCCATTATACTCCAGCTTTCATATGCATCAGTAAAGCTCATCAGACTCAAAAGATTCGAAAGCTTTCAGAAGAACACTCAATTACACCAAGTGTGGCTTTCCACAGGGGTGGGGGAAGCGTTGCATTAATTTTCAGCTTCCATCAGGGATGAGCATAAGCAATTTTGTGTCAGGGTGGTCTCCAGCAGTGAGCGGTGGTGTCTGCATACCGACACATCAAAATCTGAGTTAAATAACATGAAATACTCCAAGAGGGGTGGTTGTTTACTCTGTGAGGAGGGAGTCACTTCGAATCATGTTGCGTCATAGTGTGTGATTGTGTGTGTTGTATACCTTCTTCCCAGAGATGGCCAGGTATGATGGATGTGAGGCAGGCAGGGGGCTGATTGCTGTGGTGCCTCCCTCTCCAGGGAGGGTTGAGGTTGTAGGTCTCAGCTCCCTGATCACCAGGTGATAGATGCGTATGGGATGTTGGATTTCTTTAATGAGAGAGCATAATAGTAAGCACGTGAGAGTGTGACCATTCATACAGTATCTGAAGGTATGGAGTTAAAATGTAAAAGAGAAAATGGCAAAAAAAATCTGAGGAATAATGTCTGTTTCGTACTGCTGGCACACACCCTGAACTGTGTTTGTGTGTGTGTGTGTGTGTGTGTGTTTGTGCGTGTGTGTGTTGGAACTCTTCCACAAACTACAGCAGCCAGCTGCTGCTGGGTCAAATCATCTCCATACCATAGAACAGCCAGACCACCGTCCAACAGAGGATTTAGAGGATTTAAACTTTGTAAAGTTGAGGTGCTCAAACACACACAGACACATGCACATACACACACTAAACCATGCATACTCCAAAGAGAAAGTAAAAAGGACACCAGCGAAGCAATTGAGGTGGAGGAAAAGGAGTTTGCTTCCGTCCTCTTACCTCCTTTAGAGCGCTCTATCTTGGCAAACCACATTTGTTTTATTAATTTAGTGTCACATCAGGAGGAGTCTGTCGGGCGGCTGAGTCAGAAACTCACTTCCCAGAACCTTTTTTCTCTGTGTGCAAAGTACTAACAGAACAAAGCATCATCATGTAATAACAAAGCAGGGAGGGAGAGAGAGGTAAAAGAGACGTGGCGCGGGGGGATAAAAGTAGCTTCCCTCCACCGATTAAATTGTCCTTTAGATAAAAGTAAATATTGTAAAGGGTAGTGCAGAAAAAGGGGGAAATTATTAATAACTCTCTCTAATGGGATTTCAGCCTTAATATCAGAGAATAATAATAAGGATATGGAGGGGGGGGGGGGGGGGGGGGGGCTTGTTTATGTCTTGTTTATGGTCCAATAGAACTCTGCATCTATTGGACCATAAACAAACCACCACAAGGAAAACATATCTCTATATCCAACTGGGAGTTGAGGCAAGAACTGTATACATTGTAGCCATATTTTGTAATAATGTATAGTTTTCCCGTCAGCAAGGACATGCACAGACATTTTGATGGACAGCGGCTCAATTACAAAAGAGGGACACCCCTCCCAAGGCTCCCTAATGCAGGTCATCTCTCACATACGTATTCACAGTCAAGCAATTGAGCTCTTTCAGCCTCTTTACAATTTGTTGGCAAACCTATTATTACCCATTTGTTATCAGTGACAACAATATGACCCAACCATACTTATTCTTAATACTTAAAGCTAACCACAGCAATTAGCCCATACATGCTGTTGGGCAACTACTCAGGCATGTAATTGCCCCCCCCCCCCCACACACACACACACACACACACACACACACACACACAAACACACACACACACACACACAGAGTAATTGGCACTGCATCACATTCCTTTGAAAGCTAAAATAAATCTAATGTATGTATTTATGTTCAGGGTGATTAATTAAAGAATGAAAGAAAGTAAATAGAGGAAACTGACATAACTATCCATAGAGCATGCAATATAACGATGGATATTTTTGTTTTAATTTAGTCTGGAGGGACATTATAGCCATTAGGCCCAAAGAGCTGCTCAAGCCTGTCTGTCACTAGAATGGTAACCTAGGAGAACAATCACATATGCCTGTAAAGAAGATAGAGACACATTTCCGTGATTTTACTTGTCTTTTACTTTAATCTGTTTTTTTTCAATCTCTGTTTATTATTTTTAACATACAATCATATCCTTCTACCTTTGACATGTGGAGCACCTCCTTGTCCTTTTCAATGTATTCTCATCAATGGGTTTGTATGACATCTTTCACGAACGGTAACAGGGAAAACACAAAGGATTGGACCCAAATGCAGACACAAACTCAGGAGTCAGTTTTAACAGATTCAATGAAGCTTACTTCACAAATAGTATACAGTGACGAGGGGAAAAGGAGTCGGAAAACCAGCTCACAAGGAAAACACAGAGAGGGGAGCACATACAGGAAAACACAGACAGAGGAAGACAAAACACAGAGACTATGTTGATGATGGAATCATGACAGTACCCTGGGGTACTACTGGGCTTCCCTGGGTGGCTTCACTTGGCACACATGGAAGGTGGGGTGAATGCGGAAGGACTGGTTTCTTTTTTTTTTTTACTGTAACTTACTTCAGTAAGAAAGGCTGCTACACTTCACTGTATTTTACTGTAACTGACTGTACGTTACTTCAGTAAGAAAGGCTGCTACACTTCACTGTGCCATACTGTCACTTAGTTCTGTAGGAAATGCTGCTACATTTTTAACATTGTTATCACTTATCGCTCCTTCTCACTTATTTAGTTTGTACTCATTTTATTTCAATCTGCTGCTAAACTGCACAGTGCGTATTGTTGTATATTGTATATACCTACGCTTAACCACAATGCCTATTGCACTGTGTCACACTTAGTTAATTGTTTGATTCATTTTATGTTAGCTTTATTTTGATTTGATTATGTTAGCTTATTGTTACTCTGATCCTTTCCCATCTTTGTATTGAAACTGTTGCACAATAATTTCCCTCGGGATAAATAAAGCTTCTTGAATCTTGAATCTTGAATCTTCGACCGGACCGCCGACTGAAACAGGTGTCGGCCAGACCGCCGACTGGAACAGGTGTCGGGTGTCAAGAGGGCACTGTTTGATGTCGAAATTGGTATCTTGCCACAGAAGTGGGAAAAAAGAAATTAGATTTGTGGCCTCTCTAAGGGATTTGCCTGATTGTTTGCCTCAACTTTGCTCTGCATTCTTGCCACTGCCTGGTATTTGTAATATCAGTATTCTTTAATCAGATTAAAGGCGGCTGAAACTATCCAATACCACCTGAAAACCAGTAGAGAGCAGAGACACGAGACTGAAATGCAACCATGTCTCCAGTAAGCCTTAGTGATATTTACTACAGTACAGTACTATGGTATTAGGGTTATATTTAAAAGATTTTGTTCAAAATCCCTGCCATCTTTAGATATTCCAAGAATGATTAAAATTGGGTCAGGGTCTATCTGATCATTCAATACCTTTGAAACGAAAGTGAAGACATCAATCGAGTAACTTTGTGTTTTTGGACAAAGAGCGTACCCAGAGTCGAATTACACAAATGATAATGCTATTTATGTAATTTCTCCCTGGAATAAAGCAATCTGTGTAAAATTTTAAACAGCATTAAGAAATTACCTATCCCCATTCCACTTTTATGGTGACAACCGAACTTATAATATCTCTCAAAGCAATACATTGTCCTGAATTGGTTTTATTCAATTAACATTGACCTTTTTATTAACTGTAACCATGATCTTTAGTGATCTCTGCCCTGTGTTTTAGTTGTCCAACCCTAATCATACCTTAATCGTAGTTTATTTGGCATCGCCACAATCTTTCCATAACCTTAACAATATCTGAGCATGTCAAATACAGTATTGTTAAGGTTATGGAAAGATTGTGGCGATGCCAAATAAACTACGAGTACACTGAAGATAAAATTAGAAAAAAAATTATAAATACTTGATTTATTCTGAAATACTGTTATTTTTTTATTGTTCCGAATTTGATGGACTATCCGCTGTAGCTATACCACTGCTGTACTAGCATGTTTTTTTTTTTTAATAATCAAGGCACTTTAAGAAAAACAGTGAGCAAACTCAGAGAACAGTAACCACTGTGTCAGAAGAGAAGATTTAAACAATGTTGTTTTAGGACTATAAGATTCGAAAAGGAATAGAAAGTGTAGAGGAACTTGCTTTGAATGACTTCAGCTCATCTGCACCTACAGGACATCACTAGTTTCTCACACTGCTCTGATTTGATCTTGGTCCATTCTTTTTGTAGTCTCCTCCACAGTTCGGTGACTCTAGTGGGTTTCTTAGCCATTACTTTGTTGCCAATGATTTTCCAGAGATTCTCTATGGGGTTTAGATCTGGACGCTGGGCTTGCCATTGCATTGTTTCAATATTCTTACTGTAGCTTCAAGGAACTGCGTAACCTGTTTTGCAGTGTGACAGGGTGCATTGTCTTGCATGAAAATTGCGGGCTGATTGGGAGACAATTGCAGTGAAGTTATTGCATGTTGCCCTAGTAGGTTCACATAAACATTTGCATTCACCTTGTCATGTAGCTGTAAAAGAGGCCCAACTCCTGCTGCAGAAAACATCCCTCAAACCATGACATGACATTGCTTGTTCAATGTATTTGGGTCTGATGGGAAACATTATGGTCGGTGTCGGACTGGGGAATGACTGAACCCAAAGTGTCTAAATAAGTTAAATTTGGAGGAGCAAGTGTCAGAGTCCAGGTTTTATCCCCATCGAGAATCTCTCGAAAGTCCTTGGCAACAAAGTAATGGCTAAGAAACCCACCACAGTTACCGAACTGTGAAAGAGACTACAAGAAGGATGGAGATCCAACCAGAGCAGTTTGAGAAACTAGTGATGTCCTGTGGGCGCAGATGTGCTGAAGTCATTCAAAGCCAGTTCCTCTACACTTCCTTTTAACCTTTTGAATCCTACAGCCCTAAGAAAACATTGTTTAAATCTTCTCTCTTGACACAGTGTTAACTGTTCTCTAATTTTTCTCACCGTTTTTTTTCCACAAAGTAAAGGTTTTTGTTGAAGTGCCTTGGTCATTAAAAAAAAACATGCTAGTACAGCAGTGGTATAGCCACAGCAGATTCTAAATAAAAAACTCACAAACCCCCGGCTGAGCGCGGTGTTGGAGTTCACCCCGGTGGACGAGAGGATCGCCTCCTTACGCCTGCGGGTGGTAGGGGGGAAAACTCTGACTGTTGTTTGTGTATATGCACAGTATTCGGCCGTCTTGGAGACCCTGAAGTGAGTCCAGCATGGGGCTCCAGTAGGGGACTCCATAGTTCTGCTGGGAGACTTCAACGCCCACGTGGGCAATGATGGAGACACTTGGAGAGGCTTGATTGGGAGGGTTGGCCTCCCTGATCTAATTCCGAGTGGTCGTCAGTTATTAGACTTCTGTTTAGTCTACAGTCACGGATTGTCTATAACTAACACCATGTTCGAACATAAGGATGCTCATAAGTGTACGTGGTACCAGAGCACCCTAGGCCAAAGGTCGATGATCGATTTTGTGATGGTATCATCTGATCTGAGGCCATATGTTTTGGACACTGGAGTGAAGAGAGGGGCAGAGCTGTCAACTGATCATCGTCTGGTGATGAGTTAGGTTGGAGGTTGGGGGAAGATTCTGGACAAACCAGGTAAGCCCAAACGAGTAGTGCGTGTAAACTGGAAACGTCTCGAGGAGGCCCCTGTCCGAGAGATCTTCAACTCACTCCTCCGGCGGAGCTTTTCTGGCATCCCTGTGGGGGTTGGGGGCATAGAACTGGAGTGGGCAATGTTCAAAGCTTCCATTGCTGAAGCTGCAGCGGTGAGCTGTGGCCTCAAGGTCTTAGGTGCCTCAAGGGGCAGTAACCCTCGAGCACCGTGGTGGACACCGGTGGTCAGGGAAGCTCTCCGACTGAAGAAGGAGGCCTTCCGGTATATGTTATCCCAGAAGACTCGGGAGGCAGTTGCAAGGTACAGACAGGCCAGAAGGACTGCAGCCTCTGCTGTGTAAGAGGCAAAGCAGCGGGTGTGGGAGGAGTTCCGAGAAGACATGGAGAAGGACTTTCGGGTGGCACGAAGGTGCTTCTGGAAAACTATTCAACATCTCAGGAGGATTAAACGGGGAACCGTCCAAGCTGTTTACAGTAAGGACGGGACGCTGGTGACCTCAGCTGCTGAGGTAGTCGGGCGGTGGAAGGAGCACTTTAAGGAACTCCTTAATCCGACTTACTTGCCCTCTTTTGTAGAGGCAGAGCAGGAGGCTGATGGGGAATCATTGTCAATATCCCTGGCGGAAGTCACTAAGGTAGTCAAACAACTCCACAGGGGCAAAGCCCCAGGGATTGATGAGATTCGTCCAGAAATGCTGAAAGCTTTGGGTTTGGAGGGGCTGTCTTGATTAACAAGTCTCTTCAACATTGCGTGGAAGTCTGGGACAGTGCCAAGGGAGTGGCATACCGGGGTGGTGGTTCCTCTGTTTATAAAGGGGGACCAGAGGGTGTGTGCCAATTACAGGGGTATCCCACTACTCAGCCTCCCTGGTAAAGTCTACTCCAAGGTGCTGGAAAGTAGGGTTCGTCCTATAGTCGAACATTAGATTGAAAAAGAACAATGTGGATTCCGTCCTGGACGTGGAACAACGGACCAGTTCTTCACTCTTGCAAGGATCCTGGAGGGGGCCTGGGAGTATGCCCATCCAGTCTACATGTGTTTTGTGGATCTGGAGAAGGCATATGACCGGGTCCCTCGGGAGATACTGTGGGAGGTGCTGCGGGAGTATTGGGTGAGGGGGTCACTTCTGTGGGCCATCCAATCTCTCTACATCCAAAGCGAGAGCTGTGTCCTGATCCTCGACAGTAAGTCAGATTTGTTCCCGGTGGGGGTTGGCCTCCGCCAGGGGTGCGCTTTGTCACCAATCCTGTTTGTGATTTTCATGGACAGGATATGAAGGCGTAGTCGTGGTGGGGCGGGGTTGCAGTTCGGTGGGCTGAGGATCTCGTCTCTGCTTTTTGCAGATGACGTGGTCCTGATGGCATCGTCGGTCAGTGACCTTCAGCACTCACTGGATCGGTTCGCAACCAAGTGTGAAACGGCTGGGATGAGGATCAGTACCTCTAAATCTGAGGCCATGGCTCTCAGCAGGAAACCTGTGGATTGCTTACTCCAGGTAGGGAATGAGTCCTTACCCCAAGTGAAGGAGTTCAAGTACCTCTGAATCATTTCACGAGTGAGTGTACGATGGAGCGTGAGTTTTGCTGGAGAATCGGAGCAGCGGGGGCGGTGTTGCAGTCGCTCTACCGCACCGTTGTGACGAAAAGAGAGCTGAGCCAGAAGGCAAAGCTCTTGATCTACCGGTCAATGTTCGTTCCTACCCTCACCTATGGTCATGAAAGCTGGGTCATGACAGAAAGAACGAGGTTGCGGGTACAAGCGGCCGAAATGGGTATTCTCAGGAGGGTGGCTGGAGTCTCCCTTAGAGGTAGGGTGAGCAAATCAGCCATCCGTGAGGCACTCGGAGTAGAGCCGCTGCTCCTTTGCGTTGAAAGGGGCCAGTTGAGGTGGTTCGGGCATCTAGTAAGGATGCCCCCTGGGCGCCTCCCTAGGGAGGTGTTCCAGGCACGTCCAGATGGGAGGAGGCCTCGGGGAAGACCCAGGACTAGGTGGAGAGATTATATCTCCACACTGGCCTGGGAACGCCTCGGGATCCCACCAGTTAGTTTATTTGATCTCTTATCTTTTTTTTATTTTATCTTTCACTGTCATTATTGGCAATACAAATATTGTAGGTAAACGATAACAGTATTATCTGAACTGTCATAAAAGTTCTTCACAACTTCTTGGTTCAACTTTGATGACCAAAGATTATTGCCTAAGTTGAGCTCGCAGAATGCCAAAAATGATAAAGTAGGCAATATTACATGTTTTGAGTGAAATCCCTTTCAGTTCTCCATAACTAAGCTGTAGGCTTGTTAACCAAGTCTCACATTGATATCCGTTTATCTTTCTTGCCCCGTTATACTTCTATTCTACAACTTGTTTGCCTCTTTGGTGAGTAATGTTATCAGAGCTAATAGAAAAAATGACAAAAAACATAACCTAAACTGAAATAAACTGGAAACGTCATTTAATGAGACTACTACCAAAAATACAACAAAAAATATTCTATGTACATTTCTCCATTTGCAGTACTCTTTCCTCAGAATATGACATTTAAAAAGTAAAATAAAATAGGTATTTAGTTTCAGTTGGACTTTAAGCTTTCTTAAAGGTTTGTAATCATTTTCAAAAGTTTATCCTGTATTATTTTCATTTCTTCACTTATATGACGGCAGAAACCAGGAGAGAGCATGTGAATCCACCTTTCTTCTCCCTCCCAAGAAAGGAGTATAGCGCAGTGATGTGAAGTTTCCATTCTTCCATAGCAGCTATGTGAGTCAGCTCCAGTGTTGCTAATGCATAGCCTACAATTACTGACTGTTTCCTAATTAACACCCATCCGGGCAACACAATTAAAAATAACTTCAAAGAAAAACGTGAGCTCTAAAAATAATAAGCAGAGCAGGAATTGAAATAAACTACTCCGTCTTTCCATGAGATAACACAGACATTCACAATTCTATATGACTCTTACAACAGCCATAAGCATTGTTGAATATGATAAGCATTTCATGTTTGTGTATTTACAGTCCTATGAAGGTTTAGCCCTAGCCAAGGCTAACATAAAGTTTCTTATCTTTTGTGACCATTCAGATATTGTTTGGTGTTATCATCAACCTATATATCTTGCAAACTAACAAGCTCAATTGTCTACAGCAAACAAACAAACAAACAACTTGTGCAATCCACCTCATTAAGATTCATCTCCTCTACAATTGAGGTGAAAGTTATTGCTGGGAAAATTATAAACAAACCTTATTCTCTCTGCGTCACATCTGTCCTGGCCATTGCTTGATTGCCTTGTGGGCACTGTTTAATTGACAATTAGGGGTAGATGAGGACAGCAATCACAATAAATATGTTTGTTTGTGTGTGGAGTAGGTAGCCGGGGAGAAGAGGTAAATTGGTGATCCTTGAAGCACTGCTGAACATGTACGTTGTACAGTCAGTAAAGAAAATCATATGGAATGGTCATGGGAGAAAGGTATATTCTCAAGTGTATTTTTCCTCTAGGTAACACATTTACAATTATGGCCTTAGCGTTACAAATAGAAAATGATGATGATGATACAAATGATTTGCCTCTAGTTTTGAATTCTGCCACCATAGATATGTATGAAGACAATTCACACACACCAGAGGTCCGTTTCACGAAGCAGGTTCAACAAACTCTGAGTCTTACCCGGAACTCTGAGTTGATCTACTCTGAGATAGGAAACTCTGAGTTTTCAGTTCCAAAACAGCTGATTTGCGTTAGTTTGATCATCTCGGAGTAGTTTGACCTGGAGTTAAGCGCGTGGGCCACAAGTATAAAAAGACAGCATCAATGGAGCCCTGATTCGACGAGTCACCATGGCAAGGGGGAAGAGGAGGGCTACGCTACCACTGGAATTGGAAATATTAATGCGCTCATACAGTGAGTTTGAGCATGTTTTTTGCTGAAAGTGTAACACCGCTGCAGCGGCAAAAGAGAGGGAGACGGCGCGGGAGAACATTGCTGCTCGGGTCAATGCGTAAGTTTAAATGTAGTCCTTTGCAATCACAATAATATCACAGGGGGAACTGCTTGAGTGGTAGCCTATTAATTTATTTCATTTAAGTGCATTCCCATGGGGCGGAAGCGCACTTGGCAGCAGGTTAAGATGAGACATAAAAAAATGTAAAACCTCTGCACAATGTCATGGTGATACCTCATTTTGAGCATGTTTTACATTGTAAAGTAAATATTACCGTTGTATAAAAAACTTCCTTTTGCAAAAAAACGCAGCGCAACACACAATATCTGCTGGGATGTGAGAGCATGACTTTGGTTGTTAATGTTGGAAATGTAAGGACGGATGAGGATGTGCATGTAAATGATGGACTGTGACGTGAAACGGTACCGCTCAAAAAGATAATTGCCTGGAAATGCAAGAACATCTATAATCAATAGTTTGATAATCATCCCCCGGCAAATATTTAATTCTCTGGGCAGTATTGCTGCACCTTCATCCACAGGATCGTTATCAAAAGGACATGCCATGGTAGTGAATGATTTTCTGAAAAAACAGACGACAGAACTATGCTACGCCAAAACTCGCCTGCTGACTGAATGAATGAGGAAATCAAATACCGTGTGTGGCTGAAAGAGGGCGGAGACAGAGAGAAACTTGAGGTTTGCTGAGAAAAACCTGGTCCCGACCAGGTTAGGTTCAGAGAGCATGTTACCATGGTAACTGACCGAGAGTTTAAGTTACCTCTCTCTGTGAAACAGGCTAGAGTTACCCCTCTTTCTCTGGTTTGAGTTACCTCCCTTTGGGAAACGGAGAACTCAGAGTTTCCCTCATTTCAGGGTTAACAGACTCAGAGTTTTCACTAAACCTGCTTTGTGAAATGGACCCCTGAAGAACTTGAGTACTTCCGTTTATGGCAGACGGATGCATATAATCAGCAATGAGTAATTATTGTCCAATACCTACCTACCTTTTCTTATTTAAGTCTCACCAAAAGGTTTCTCTTTCTCTTTTTCTGTTGTATTTTCGGGATAATTTTGTTTTTTTGAAATGTCGTGTATTCTGAAATGTTGGCACAACAACACAAAGACCACTGGTCAAGTCAACAACAAACTGACAAAGTCCTCCAGCATTAGACCTTTTGGCAGGCCGGTTCTGACCCACAGGCAGTATGTTTGACACCCCTGCTTTAGTGTTTCTGTGAACATAATCCTAAACGTTTCCGTCTAAAACAAATGTAATGAAATGAAATGAAATGGAACTTTTTATTATTTATGGCCACTATCATAGGCAAACTAAATGTACAATGGCAGGCAACATGATGATTTACTTGCCAACATATCAGAAGCCAGGACCAGCTGCAGCAATTGGTTCTAATTAAGCTACAGAGAGGCTCATCTTCAGCAAATCAAACACAAAATGTAAATTATGGAGTTATTATATCAGTTCTCTACTATACAAAATGCTCTAACACAAGGAATGGTGTAGAAGATGGAGAGCTATCCATCCCACTTTATTTCATTATTTAGTGGATGTGTTGTTAAGTTATTTTTGTTTCAATAATGTAAGAGATTAAATGATTACATTACCCTACCTAGCTTTGAATTGGTGTTGGTTGGGGTGAGTCTTAGTGGTTATGTTTTGAGTTCTACTGTTAGTATGGATTTGTCTGACTCACGAGACCTGGCATTCTCTACCTGTCCACCAGATGCCTTCGGACCTTCCCACCAGTCCCAGTCACCTGAGTCATTGACATGATCACGTTTCCAATTCCCCTCATCAGCCCAGCATTTTCCAGCCTCTTTTTCACAGTTGCCAGTTTGTTTTGCTGTGTGTTTTGTATCTGTGCTTTCTAGCCTTAATAGTTTGTTATCTAGAATTTCTTACCTTCCTTTTTTTAACCTCTCCCTAGTCTTTTGTACAGTGGATTTTTAAGCCTGCCACTTTAGAGTCTTTTTTTGCCTGTTTGAACTTCCTGGTTTTGACCCTTGCCTGCATCATCATTCCTGTACCTGCAACCTGTAAGCCTAAATACAGATACACCTTCACTTTGATGATAAATCCCTGAACTTTACTTGTCTGTTATTGAATAATGACATTATCACTTTGTCAGTGTTAACATTTCCGCACAGAAACTAAAACACACACCGTAAAAGCATTGAATTAGGCCATGTATTTCTGTGTTTATTTTCTGCTAGATATGAATTTTGACTTTTTTTTAGTTATGTGCTAATATAAGTTCAGATAAATTACCTTCACTTGTTTGATGTAGAGAAGGAATATGTTACCCACATGAAACAGTATATTCCTCTGTGTTCTATGACACAGAGGTACGGTGTCACCTTATAGCAACAAAGAAAGTCTTTATTAGGATAATTCATTTTCAGCTTTGGCCTTTTCATGAGACTTGTTGATAATGACATACAAATACAACAGCATTATCCTGTCAAAGTGTGTGATTTCTCAGGAAACAAACAAATTAATTATGTCAAAAACATGAACATACATGGGTGACAGTGTGTTTCTTTCCTTACGTCTTCCTGCTGTTTGAAAATCCGAGTGCTGCAGTGTGGTTTGACCTTTTCCAAGTTGATTTCTTCCCTCTCAGCCTTAATGTCTAATGTCTTTTCTCAAACTCCTCAGTTGTTGTTGTTTTTGGATTATCAGCAGCTTCTCATATTCTTTACCAATGGTGGGGGGAGGTTTGGACTTAGGGGTTATAAACGTCTGCTGGCCTATTGGCTCAAGAGAAGAGAGAAGTGATTGCTGCTTGAAGTGAGATGAGTGCTCAAGCTGGGTCAGGGTGTTCAATGAACTCAAGGGGACTTCAGAAGTTACTCTGACAATCAATTACCCTTTGCCCATTGTGTCCAATCACTTGACATCGACTTTTGTCCACTTTTGGTTTGGCATATCAATAAGGAAAATCCTCATCTTCCTTTATTTTTTACATCCTACATTATTCTTTAAAATAAACATATTTTATGTTGTTTGAGTGGGTGTATCATTGCTGCTTTGTTGCTCTGTTATTAATATAAGTGGACAATCTATTAATTAACCTATTGGCCGTCAGTCCACTGCTGATTGGTCTTATTGTAAATATTTAGATGGGACATTATTTTTTTCAACATCACTCAAATTTTCAAAAAGATTGAAAGGATGCACTGGCTGACTTGTCTTTCATATATACAAAGTTAAATCCTGTTTCAAAGCCTTTTCAACATTAATTGATATGGATTGCCTTAGGCTTTTTCTTTTCCTATGTTGCAGTTATGGTTTCTGTTAAAGTTATTCAAATGGACATGCTGCCATGCACTTTCATAACCAATAAAAGGGATTAATGAGCCTCAACCAATGTGTTTGCCTCACTTATGATACAATGTGTATGTCACAAGAGAAGGAGAAAATTTGGACCAAATAAATAAATCCACATTAGTATTGATATTGTATGCAATGTTGTTAACTCCACTACCATATACAATAGTTTGTGTTCTAAATAATCAATCTACAAGACTGAAGACAATAATACTCATTTTGACGGGGAGTGTGTTTGCATTAGTTAAATTTGCGGTTGTGTGTGTACAGTAAATCGATGCAAGTTTTTCAATAAATGGTGAATGGATTAAATGGCAAATAAAGTCCTATAATATAGCAGAAAGTCAACTAAAATCATCTGTGTCCTGTTAGATCATTGTTGCATTAACTCTGTCTTAGCCTGTCAGTTTTCTCCGGAACAAACTACTTTGCAGTTGCCACAGTAACTGAGCTTGGACTATACTGAACGTTCTTTATTGAACATAATTAACTAATTGTTTATTTGGTAAGCTCGCTTTATGGAACAGGCCTCTACTGCTGTATATATTTAATGCTGTAGGTTGTGGTTATGCTTGTTGTGAAAATCAAATTACTTTACTCCTCTCACGTGTCCTCTCTTATTTGATTTGTCATAGCAAAAGTTTCAATGATGTGCAAAGTTGTCATGCACTCTGACATGTGGTAAATATGAGTGCAATGACAGATATTCCTCAGATTTGCTGGTTTGATTAGACTTGACACACTGTGCTGACATTTGGCAAGGACAATTGATTATTCAATAACTCCTGTCAGGCCGTGATAGATAGCAACTGAATCACAGGCAAGGTGCGTTGTCTGCAGCTTTTCCCTTTGAAGTTGCTACACACTGTGCTCTATTTTGGAGGTGAAAGGGTATACTTTACAAGTCCAGTTGTCTGAGATTGAGCGACTTGTCTGCTCACTGCAGTTGCTGTGGTTATCATGTGTTTTTTGACGTGCTGCATGTGGTTGTCATTTATCACATACTTTTGTTGAATACTCATGATTATTCTAAACTGTGCTGTTTCCCTCAAATGGTGTGACATCCAACCCCTACTACTTTAAGTTTATGTCCAGCTGGATCCAGTTTAGATCCTTCTATGATACTAAAATAGGTCATCATATTATCTTTATAAACCATAATGATTGATGTGTTATTTCAATGTTTTTGTTTACCTTCAAATATTCATATTCAGGTCATTAATGGCAACAAGACAAGCACTGTGACACATCAATGCTGTGTCACTGTTCTTGTTTACAAAATGTTAATTTGGTATTGCTCAATGTTTAATTTGGTTTGGTTAAGCTCTTGAACAAATCTTCTGAGCTTGTGTCCTCTTTTTATCATTAGTGTCCAAATGTTTTAGTTCCCACACCACAAAATAATGATAGCACTCTCACAATTGCACCCCAATGTGCCAACAATAAACATTCTTCGAAATGTAAACAACTATTAAACCAACTTCCAAGTGTTGGGGAGCTTTGTGAACAACAGTATAACATGTACTGAGGTTTTTATGATGTAGGCTACATTTTTAATTTGCGTGCAGTTTCCAAGGATAAAGACATGGCCATACATTCATGGAATTAACATTGGCGATTTATTCACCTCCCATACACTTGCATTCTAGCACTGGCAAAGCAAAGTCATTTTTAAACTTTGTACAAGTAGTGTGTGCCAACATGTACACAAACCTTAACTTAAAACTAAAATGAGTCAAGAATTTTGGTTTCACATGGGACACAAACTCCAGTCTCCTGGTTGAAAGTCCTGTTTGTTTGATGACCCATCGACCACTCCAACCTATTTCTTGACAGTGTTTGGGGCTCTTATATTTATGTCGCCCTACTTTCTCGTTTGCACCTGAGATAAATACAGGCCACTAGAGGTCACCAAAAACACTCAATTGTATTGATTTTGGAAGATACAGACCTGTAGAAGCTAGCGTGGATAGATATTATCAAAAATGAGAATAGAAATAAAAAAAAGGTTAGCATTAGATATAAAAAACAAAAACAAAATGCATTTTTGAATGTAATCCGGGGGTGGTGGAATCGTCAAATATTGTTCCGTACAGTGCAGATTTGGCATATTGGAATCTGGGCAATAAAGTTGGATTTATGACGTCATATTACTGATAAATCAGTCATCATTAATTCAATTCAATTCAATTCAAAAAAACTTTATTTGTCCCCGGGGGGCCATATTGTCTCAAAGCAAAGTTCTCATTTGTATAACTCCTTTCTACTTGACCATAGGTCTAAATCCTGACTTTGTTTGAGATATAGTATTCCACAGAATATTAAACCGCTCAGTTTGTACATGCTGTTGACTAGATTTATGTAAAGATGTAAATACAGTCAATTTTGACAGACTATTGGCACCATTTTGGTATTGTTAAAGCCTTAATTACATTATTCCCATTTCCCCAATAACGTTGCCTGATTCTCCATGAAAAGAGCAGCTCAAATAGTCAAATATAGTCCAGCAGCCCTATGATGAATGGGTTTGTTTTCCATCCAGTTCCAGTATTCCTCAGTAGTTCAGTTCTATGCCCCCGTCATTGCTGAGTAAAGAACTGACTGCATGCGCATTTCAAAGGCTTCAGCATCATAAAAGGAAGCATCAGTCTTGGATGAAAGCTGCACTGTTGACTGAAACATCCAGCACCATCTCTTTCCCTATCTGAGCACTCCTCCGATGATGACATATGTTCTAATCATTGGGTCATGTCACATCTGATGCTCTCACCAACATCAAAAGTCCCACGTTGAGATGCAGAAATTCTCAAAGAAGCAGAGGAAGGCAAGGGGAAACCAACCTCCTGGATTGGTAATGTCAGGGAGGAGAAGAAAACGTTTGACACTTCCTTCTCTGCTCTCTCGTTTTTGAAGCCCTTCGGAATACCAGGGGGGCTCTATACCTGCTATACCTCTGATTAGGGGACATCCACTGGGAATTATGCGTGAGTGCAGGAAAGGGTTTTATTTATATATTTATTTGCTTGGGTGAGTCATAAGGGAGACAAGGCAGAGTTTCAGGAGCGTAGGTCTCGGACTAGTACAATGCATTTTCATGATAATAATAGATTGCTGAGCACTGAGCAACCTGACCTAGTTAAATCCCCTTCGATGGGCTTTGTTACTATATGCTGCGCTGAGTGTGTTCCGCTGTGGGACTTTGATTGAATGGACGAATACTATTAAAACATCCACAAATGTTGGTTGAAAGGAATTCCACTCTTTGCTCTGCGTTAGATGTTTCCTACTGCGTAAATACTCCAAATTGTGTGTTTATAGTATCTCACTTTTTCATTAAAAATTTGCATATACGGTTTCCAGTACCACATTATGACATTATAAAATGTGTTAGATTGCTTATTGTGCAACTGTTCTGTATGATCCCCCCCCCCCCCCTTAAATGACCACATCATTCTTCTGACTTAATTCTTAAAATGTGTTTTTTGTGTGTCTTCTTCAGCAATGGCCATAACGCATGGGGATCACAGGATCCAAAGACAGACCCAAGGGATAAAATAAAATCACCATTTTGTTTTCCCATGACAGGTAAGTACAATTAAAGGATCTTGTATTTGTTATGCAGAATAGTTGAAATTAAGCTAACTAACCACAGGAAGGTGTGTGCACCTTTTGGAGATCTGAGCCTGAAAAATACAAAGCCCAGTTGGTTCATAATGTATTTTCATCATATGCAGAGGTCTACATTCATGGTTATTGCTATGCTATGCCATAAAAGCAGCCTACCATCACAGAGGTCATCTGTCTTTGTTAGTTATCTATGTCTGTGCATATAAAATCAACCCACATACTGTAAATGTAGCTAGAGAACTTGCTCTTGCTCTGTGGTAGTAAGGTGGATGCAAAAGTTACACTATTATTAATGTACTCACAAGACTTTGTGCTTAGTAGAAGATACACTGACCTCTTTAGCAAGATCCAGATGGTAACGATACTAATGTAAAAGTTGATAAACTTTTATGATGAATGGTATTTTCCATTTATAGCTCAACAGCTGGCTGGTATGGAAATTGCTTGTTGCATCCCTACAGGGCTGCCGCTACCAAATAAATGGCGATAGCAGTCACTATGTGCTCATCCTGTTTTCACTAACTATTCATAAATCCAGGTAAATGTGCTTGTTTAGACCAATGCTTCTATCTGTCATTTATTTACAATACTCTAATTTCCTTTAGATTTGGTTTTGATGAATGAATGAGTAAAATAGTAACCCTTTTAACACTAAACAATGATAGGCACACACTGTTACACCAACCTGTTAAAGCCAATGCCAGCATGCACTGCAGGAACACACACACACACACACACACACCATCTTGGCCACAGTGCACCTGATCACAGCCCACACATGGAGAAAACATACACATAGCTCTACTTGCCAAAGAAATCACCGCATGTTGTGTGAGAGCAGTGGATGACTAAGGCAGGGGGAAAAAAATGAGTCAAAGCTAGGCAGAAAAGAAAAAAACACTCAGCCCTTTGTTTGTCGTCTTCTGAGTAAACTACATCGTGGCCTTTGTGCTGTCTTATACTTTTACACATTACAACCACTCCTTTTAGAGCTTTCTCTAAGCATATGAATATTCACATCATGCACTATGTTTTAATTCTACATCCAATGTGGAGGTAAATATAGATGACGTGCATCTTTTGAAAGTAGTTCTTCTGTAAATTCTTTTTGACTACTCTATACCCCTCCCCAGCTAACCCTCACATCCACTCGCCTACGGGAGCTGGTAATAACTCTCTGCTCCCTTTTCACCTCTCATAAGGTTCAAGTACTGCGGAACTGTGTTCTCAATGCCGGGCACCGCTATGTCACAGAACTTTTGACCTTATTGTGCGACTTGAATGCGCGCAAGACAAGACCATTGCTAGGGCACACACTAACTTTCATGTGAATCAATGTGTGCACATGCATGCCTTTTTATGGACACTGCTCCAGTTATAGTGGCATAAGGCTTAAGCTCCTCAAGGGATGACGTCCAATGTGGGGACACGCATGCAAGAGTGCACACATACACACACACACACACACACACACACACACACACACATACACACACACACACACACACACACACACACACACACACACACACACACACATACACACACACACACACATATATTTGTGAATTCTCTGTGGACTTTCTTGCATCACTGTATTTGGTCTGAAGGAGAAACCTTCCTGTTGTCATGACGAACATTTGAGTAAATTTGTAGATACAGTATGATGTGCCCAATTTTCAGAGTGGTGTGTGAAAATTGTCATTAATACGCAAAATAAGTACAATCGAAGCATGCTTTCATAAATGTGTGTGTGTGTGTGTGTGTGTGTGTGTGTGTGTGTGTGTGTCTGTCAGTCACAACGTGCATACCTTAATACCTCTATTTGACTCTACGTGGAGCCTGATGAATAAACACCCTGCCCCCGCAAGGTCTACATCAAGTGTCTACTTATATTATATAGTTTGGTGCTACTTTGTTGTTATTAATAATAATATTATTATTATAGATAGTGGGAGATGTTGCTGCTCATGGGGGAATTGTTGCGTCTCTGTAAATAATGTAGTTATAGTGTGGTGTTGACCTTCTCCATACAGTATGTTAAGTGTTTTGAGATAACTTTTGTTATGATTTGGCACTATAAAGAAGATTGAATTTAATTGAATGCATCATTGTTTGACTGTAATAGATGTGGCAGCGTATTGCTCTAATCTCCTTTTTTCTCCCTGTGTGTCTCTAAGTGAGACTATACTTGAATACCTTCAGTACAAATACTGTACAATGCTCAAAAAGAGACCAAAATTACAAATGTTGCTCTTTTTGAATATGAGGACTATGAGGACCGGGTTTGAGTGAGTGGATGATGAAAAAGTTGAATCATTCATAATGCCCTTCCAGAATGCCTTGTCTAGTAGGTAGATCTATATATATACATATTGTTAGTACATTATTTTATTTTATATGGTATATATATATATATATACAGTATATATATATATATATATAGTTTTTAAAGTTTTTTCATACCTAGGTAAATTGAAAATAGGGGAGTTAAATGTAATGCATTGTTACCATGGTGACAGAAAACCAGTTGATTTATCTCCTGCTGATTCATTGCCAGCGAGTTCAGTTTTGAGTGCTCCCTGGGAAATGGTGTCTGCAGGTAGTGAATGAATTACAGTGCTGGTAGATGGACTTCCCCACCGTTGATAATTTAAATTCAAACACATAATGAGACTGACTTTATTTAGGCAATTGGAGTGAACAGTCACCGTAAATAAAAAAAAGAGAAACCAGAAAGTGCAGAGGCCGCTTAAAGTACATTCCTCAAAAGTGACCAAATACTGTTCATCAGGCAGGCCTGAAAAAGGGCTAGGAACTAATAACCTTGTGTCACAGAGCAACAATTTACAGGGACTTTTGATTCAACTATTGTGCAAATGTTTGCACATTATTTCACCTTTCCTGTCTTCTCTATCACCAAAAATTGTCACTTTAATTTGCTTCGCCTGCTGTGTGGGCTACATGAAGACAAGAAAGACACAAACAAATGCAAGCAAAAAGTAGACATGAGTAACTACACAGTTTTACCCCTCTAGCTGTCTCTTTCTCTTTATTTCTATTTGTCTTAACGGGTCTTTCATCCTCACACATGAAGACACTTTGTCAGACTGATGTAGACTCATGCAAACGCACGGTGTAAACAAAAAGACATAGTGCAAACAAAAATAAACGTGAACAATGCTCCTTCCGCTCTTTTTGCAACATGTCTGCGTGGGTAGATATGCAAACGTGATCACATAAGCATCCCGCAAAGCCGCACTCACAGAAGCATACACAAACAAATAATCATATAGACGTGAATAATCAGGTCTGTACTATATGCAGTTCTAATTAGTTGTATTTATCATTTAGTCAGCTATGAGTAGCCAACAACACCAGGATAAAAAAGCCCCTTGGTGTCACATCTTGGCAATAACAAGGGTTACACTAGACCAGGATAGAGGGCAAGCCAGCATTAGGAGGAAAACTATAAAAATCTAACAAACGCCCACCATGGAGTACAATTTTTACTCCCCTGTAGCACAAAATGATAATTCCGGTATTAGGTTGAAAAGGTTAACGGTGCAGTCCAATGACTCAACAATTACTTTGCCATGTGCTCAAAATTCTAACCTTCAAAACTTATTCCCCAGAATTGGGAAATAGATCAAAACAATCCCTGTCTGAAACCCACCTACTCATATTGTCAACTCCTCAGCCATTAAGGACTGCTATCGAGTGAATAAAGGGTGCTGCAAGACATTTCAGATAAGCAGCCTAAAAAACCTTAGTCTACAGCAAATGAGAAAGCAGTGGCGTTATGCATCTGGATCACTTGGGGTTTCTGTTTGAATGAAGTCGTTTTGTTCTCTGATTAGCTAGCTTGCTTGTCTCTGTCGGTGACTTCATTGCTTGGTACAGGTCAGTGAAGCGCAAGCAGACAGCAGGGGTTGGAGGCTGAAGCTGTGCCAGTGGCTCGCATAGGGTGCAGTAGAGAGTCAGTGTTGTTGCATTTACTGGTGATCACTGATAAAGATCACGAGGTCATGCATCACTGAAGAGCCAAGTTGTCAGGTCAATCTTGGGCATATTTAGAGTAAAATTTTTCTTTAGGGGTCAAAGGTCAAGGTCACTGCAACCTCAGAAAATATGTTTTTGGTTGTAACTCATGAATTCGTATGCTGATCATGACATTTCACATAAATATTGAATGGGATAAAAAAGATGAAGTGATATTTTATTTCCAAAATTTCAAAGGTCAACGTCAGTGCAACACTTGACAATGTAATGCAAAAAATGCTTTTCTTTTCTGGGCATTATTTAACACCTCAACAGAAGGGGAGACATTTGGTCTGAATTGGTGATATTAATAATTGGTCTACTACTATCACTATCTTAAAACTTTGGTGATTGTAGAGATCTCATGTGCTGCAAGGTTGAAGATTGAAGATTAAAGCTATGGTATACATTCTGAAAATCAGTTGAGCCTCTGAGACAGATTTGAAAAAAAAAAAATCTTATAGTGTGTGTGTGTGTGTGTGTGTGTGTGTGTGTGTGTGTGTGTGTGTGTGTGTGTGTGTGTGTGTGTGTGTGTGTGTGTGTGTGTGTGTGTGTGTGTGTATGGTGCTACAGACATTCTCTGACTGCAGTGATGATGCAGAGACGCAGATGAGGAAGACCCCAAAAAGCTGATTAATCAGAGTCGGCTGGACGTTTTAGGGAGTAAGCTCTTAAAGAGGCAGGCGTTAAAGGGAGCATCCAGGGTGAATGCATGTATATTCAGACAGACGATATGAGGATAATACTGTGTTCCTTTTTACATTTAAGCACATGTTTCAGTACAAACCCATTAGTATGAATCTGAAAATTAGCATACTATGGGACATTTTAATAAAACATCTTAACGTACTGGTTTGCACTGGAAGCAAGTGAGTTATGTCATTGTCGAAATAAATATTGGCATTTAAAATTCTGTATACCATAAAGATGCTACATGTAGTAAAACAGGCAGACTGGGGTTGAAATTAGATTTAATTGATATTGTGTAGCCTGGCTGGTAGTTATAAAACAATTGCTGACCTGGGTAGTGCTGTAACTGAACAATTCTGGGGGCAGCAGAAAGATAAGTTGTTTGGTTTATTTGAACAGGAACTAGTGGTACATTTGACATGAACTTACTGCGATGATGACAGCTGCAGAGACAAGGGAGCAGGAGCAACACTATTTATTATATTATTTGTATTCAAGATATGACTGCCAGGCATTTATAATGCAGAGAAGCCTGCATAAATTCAACTGGGATTCCCTCCTAGGATTGGCCCAATTTAGGGGTTTGACAGCACTGCATTAGACATTGAAGTCTGTTTCATCATCTTGAGTCCTATTCTGAACGCAATGACACCTTTTAGTTGGGAGTGGAGATTGTGGCACTGAGATGGTTATTTGCTAATCAGGAGGGCTGTGACAGAATTGGACAGGACCTAGTGAGAGGACTGACGGCCGAAATACATAGTGCATGGATGTAGCATGACATGTCGCTGTAGCAGGCCCCCAGCAGACCGTCCATTAACTAAATCTGCTACACTGACCACATCTCTGGCTACATCTCTATTTTTACATGGCTGGTCTATTTTTATGTGCAGCTACGTGGCCCTCCAACGGTTAAAAACGACATACAACTGTGTAAAAAAAAGGAGGAAATTTGTTTACAAATTATTAGAATACCTCATTGTACCAGATGCAATGCAGTAGAGCAACCTTATTTCACAAATTAATGTGTATTCATAATGCTGTAGTTAAAGCAAAACAGCGTCCCATGTATCTCGGCTGTGACACTTAATTGGCCATGACTACATTGCATCTGCTGGGTGATTTTTAGATTAGCTCTGTTTTTAAGGTATTCTGGGTCCAGCATGAGTTGACTGTTCATCTAGAAAAGTGGGAGTTGGTTGATAATCCTGCTTTAGAACGACTGACCAGCCTTTGTGTGTTCTAGAAGGAGCTTTTTTTACGTTTCCAACCTTATTTTGGTGCCTTCTATGTGCTGAACTGAGAATGACAGACTGATTATGCTGCCTATTAATTGTGATCGATTCAACTTGGCACATTAGCATTACACTGCCTTCAGGTGGTTGTTGAAAATGACTGTGAATGACCGAACCAAATAAACAAGGGGCTAAGTATCACGGGTGATGTTTATCTTCTAATATCCCAGGGTGTCTGTTGCTGTGGATATCTTGTTAACACAGCGACTTTGTGACTCTGTTATGGCAGATAACTTGAGTGAAATGTTCCTGTTTTGGTGATGCTTTTCATGTGAGCAATTTGCTCTAATGGTCTGACTGCCCCTGAGCTTACTTGCTCCTTCTGCTGATGCTATTCTGCTGCTTTTTCAGGCACTTTTTCCAGCATGAATTTTCCTTAGCTTGCACCACAGGCATCCACCTGAGCATTGTCCCTGTGGGAGATTTGCACTTTTCCTGTGCTCAAATTTCCTGTCTAATATGCTCACACGGAGTGACAAGATCCACAGCGATGATACTAAAATTATTTTTTCACCTACTTTTAATAATAAAACTGTTATAGATGTATCTGTGTTGTGCTGATCATGTGTTGACTGGACTGTGGATAAGATGTGATACTAAATCTGATTCTGCAGTCAATGGTCTTTACAGACACTACACTTGGAAATTTGAAATTTCATATATAAAAAACAAATTATATAACAGTCGGAGTGAGACGGTGCAGAAAAAGGGTAGACAATCATAACAAAAAATAATTCATGAAAACATCAGTGCCAAAAAAAATGCACATCACCTTTGGTGCAATGACAGTCATCGTTATTGCATACGTGTGATGTCAGTGCTGTATCTGTCACCATGGGTGGGTAGGTGGGTAGACACAAAGAAAAGTGTGGAGCGTAAAAAGACCACAAATGAGATCGGAGATAAACCATGAACATGTAATAACTACCCAGTCTCCTGCTCATGGTATTTGCGTATGTTTAGAGTTTAAAGTATCATCAGTAGAGAAAATGTATTGGCTTTTAGCTCCTTTTTGAAGACATCAATGCAATTTCTTCTCTATTCACAACAGGGTGCCCAGCTCTGTTACCCACAGTTCTTATTCACTGCTGTGAAGGATGAAAAGCCTACTTCTAGTGTTTGGAGGTTGCTTGGTACTATATGTGTTGCAACAAGGTGAAGTAAAGAGAATAACAGGTTTGTCTTTGTCATGTGTGTTAGTGGAAACACATAGAAGTTGCATTAATGGGAGCCTGTAATGGAGCGATATGCGAAATAATGCATAGGATGAAGATTTTTAGTGGCCACATAAATCAGAAAACCACTACATAGAGGTAATCGCATTTTAATTTTATAATACAAATGCATATACTAAAGATGCAGCCTTCCAGGCACCAGCATCTTTGTTTTGCTAGGACTAAGAAGAGAATGCTTTAGGATATTAATCATTTCACACACACACTTCAGACGAAGTGCTTAAAGGGGTAGTTCCGATAATTTAAAGTGGCGTGAAATGCTGTATGAGGTACTAAGACAGTGTATTACCTTCAGTGGATGATGGTTAGCAAGCCGCCAGTTTGGAGAAGCAGACGGGAAGCAAAGCAATGTACTGCTGTGGATGGAGCAGCAGCAAAAAGTTTAACCTATCGAATCATGTGATATGAAGGTTGTGTTTGCACTTTGCTGCACTTCCCCGGAGTGGCCAAATAATCAGTTAATACAGGTTTAAACCTTGAAGGCACTACTACTCAAACACCAATGTAGCTTTCAAGGGAGTCAACCTTATTTAAAAAAGGCTTGATTCAAGACTTGTTCAAGCAGTAATAATGCATAGTTTGCAGGATCAATGGCTAGCACCTGATAATAATTGCACACAAATGTAAGTGGACACAAAAAAAAGGTATGGGCATGCAGAATGTACGTGTGAATGATATAGAATTAACGTGACTTGTAATTAAACTTAGAACTTGGGTTAGAGCTGCTCAGAAGACCAATGTTAACCGTTTTCGATTGACAGGGAACGGGCTCTAGAACTGGTTCTTTTCAGAAATTTTTGAACCGTGGTGCTGTCTGGCCTCATCTATTTCCATCAGTTTTGTAAAGAACCACTGTAATACAGGATGTGTCAGCAACTTAGGGCCTGCACAATGCACAACAGCAGTAAATGTATTGTACGCAGTGAGCCTCGTGTATTGTGTGTTATTGGGGTGCATAAATGACCTGAATGTGCCATAATGTGTAATGTGATGGAATATAAGACAACAACAGAGGTCTGCTGTGTGCAGACGGAAAACTATTTCTCTACTTCAACCTCGGCAAAAGCAGCAGAGATAGATTCACCTCTTCCGTTCTTACCTTTCACAATAAAAGCTGTGTTTCACATACACACTATGTAGTCAATTGTTCACTAGAGGGAACTTAATTCCATTCAGAGCATTCCATTAAGATGCAATTCAATAAAATATCTTACAGTAGCTCAGTGTTAGCTGGTCCTGGTCAGAAATCCCGGAAGGAGACACTTTTATTTTGTCTCCCGGCTGGAGTCTCCGCCACTTCACTCGGCAGCACACGGGACTCCTCTGCCAGTCCTATTAGTTCTCAAACTGAAAACTGTAGCTGTTGTGCATTCACTAGATATCTTCACACATATCTTGATAAACTTTATTTCTTCTCTGCTCTAATCGCTCTCTCTCATCCACTGAGAACACATCTCCTTTTGCATTTTCATGTAATTTAGTGGTCACGCCCCTGGAGAAGAAGGCTGCGTTGCTCTATCTTTTGCTGTTGTCACAGTTGAACCGGTTCAGACTCACTTCAGGTTCCAGTTCTGAACCAACTTTTCAGATTCTGAAGTTATTTTTTTATCAAAATGCTGGAATCGAGGTCCTTTCCCTGTCAGTCAAAAAAAGCTATGCGAGTGTTCTATAACATTTCTGTAACTGGGGATGCAGTACAGGCAGCTTCTGGCAAGGGCTAATGAAATTAGAGCTAGTTGTCGAGTTGAAGCTGACATTGCAAGCTGCTTCTATTAAGCCTGTGCTGTTAGAGATTGGCTTTTTCTTGGGGCAAGGGTGATTGGCATACATATCAGCTAACACAACCACAGTACATAATTCTCATGCCCTGAGATAATAAGAATAATATTGCAACATGTGCACACAATTGTTGGTTGTGTATGTCCAACTGGTTTGGGAACAATGCTGACTTGGAAATGTGTGCAATCTGTGAATGTGGAAAATGCCTGGCCATGACTAAACAAAGCTTCATGGGCTTTGCTGGGCTCATGGAGATACTTTGGTTGGCTAGGCTAGTGTGGCCATGGAAGTGTAAGTATGGCCATCTATTATTCAAGACATAATTATGCAGTGGGTCGCTTTGTCATTCAGTCAATCAGAACCCAGCTTTTCATTAGGCTTCCTGTCATTGCACTGTGCTGGAGGCATGCCTCTCACACACAATATGACACATACCAACGCACACACATATGCCAATTACCACAAACAGACGCATAGGCACACACGCTATTCTACCTGCCAATATATCATTACAAAAACGAGTAAAACGTCAAGAAAAAGTGGCCGGATTACTTTTGCTCCCTCCTCATTTTCCTACTCTTTTCATCCAATAGGCCCCCACTGAGACTCAATTTAAATGTCAAATGAGACAGATAGGATTATGGTAGAGTGGAATCCGAGACAGCCAGAGTGAGAGGAAGGAGGAGAGGAAGATGTTAAGGAGGTGCTGAGGGCAAAAGGGGGTGGGGTGGAGTAAACACTGTATCTGACATTATCACAACATTGAATGGCTCAAATGAGTTGTCATCAGCCTTATAAATATGGGTTAGAAGGGGCCTGCCACACCTATCAGTAGGTTGCATTTATCATCTATTCAAATGGTAATGGTTGCCCTTGCTGTTCCCTCGGTGTCACATTTTAACACTCTGGGAGTCCATTTGTGAATTCCATTTTCAGCCACACTATTACATTTTTGTTGCTTTGTTTATGCCTCCCATCCACACTGCTTTGGCGTTTCCAAGCCTCTAAAACATTGACATTTGGAAACACTGTCTGTTTTGGTTTGAAAACTCAAGGGTAGCATTTTAGTCTGGAGTGCAGAAATGAAGACCTATGGAAATCATGATGCAGGCACACACATCAGTCAGTCTTATAAGTTATGTAGGCCAACATACCTTTTGTGATTTCATCCTTCTTGTGTGGGTACTCCTTTCCTGTTGTTGTCGCCTTATCTGGAGATGGATAATGCTCCTGGTATTACTTTAATATGTTACTGTATTTACTTTGCAATGAATCCCAATCTGTGTTTTACAATGCCGTTACCGTCTTATGAGGCTTTTCCACCTGGTAGCTGGTACTATTTTGGTATCACCTCTCTCGAATTTCCAAGCGAGCTGAGACAATACAGAAAGGTGAGGTCAACAGACTGCCGGCCACTGGCAGTTTTACTTTTTTTTTTTTAAATCATACTACTGCATTATTCTGAAACAGTTTTTCAATCTTTTAGCAATTTATATGTCAATAAATCTTGGTAACCTTTACAAATGAAATTCATGATGAAACAAAAGTGGATACATATCTGAAAAAAAGTACAAAACGTTTAACATTGGTCTAAAATCACAGTGAAATTCAATAGGTGTACATGTGTAGGCACATATGTGTGCATCTGCCCTCTGTGTTAGAGACCTTGTGATGAGAGAGGTACAGGATGTTAAGAATTGGAATGTTGGAGGCATGTTTTGTTTGGTCTAAAGACGTCACCCAACCAAGGCTTATCGTGTCCTGTCTCTTCCGCTAAAAGACTGGACAAAAGTTGGATCCGTGTCATTCCTGCTATACTCTGGGAAGAGTGAGGAGGCAGGGGTGAACGTATTTTTGTCTGCAGAAGAAAATGCTTTGTCAAAATAAACCACGGAGAAAAAGCTGATCCTGTTTGATGATCTTTATTAAAGAAATCATTTCCACAACAGAAGATAACATCATGGGCTGTTTCACACAGCTATGACATCCCCACCCAACCTTTAATGACTATGAACTGACCTTTTGGACAATGAATGAAAAGGATCCTGACAGAAGTTTTCTCTACGTTCTTGTGTTAAAACAAATCCTATCACCCAATTGATCAGTCTTACCAAAATCCCATCTCTTCCGTCTCGGGTTAAACATTTTGAGTCTGTTTTCACCTCTCTCATGCTCTCTTCCACCTGTACCAACACCCACAAGTGATGTCATGGTTTACAAAGTAGACTTGTATGTCAGTGAAGCAGGCAAAAACAAGAGGATTTGCACTCAGTGTTAAGTTGCTCTTTAAGTAATTTATCAAAAATAAATGTCAAACTTTTTGAGCCCAGTTTCTCCAGTGTTCGGATTCAGGTCGCGTCTTTTAGGCACCCAACTAACACATGCATGTCTTTGGACTGTGGGAGGAAGCCGGAGAACCCGGAGAAAACCCACGCAGACGCGGGGAGAACATGCAAACTCAACACAGAAGGGCCCCAGCCGGGAAAAAAACTGTCAGTCTTTTAGAACAATATAAAGCATTATGGGCGATCAATATTTCACCACAACAAATCACTTAATTACAGCTATTTTAACTAAAGCTGTTGGTTGGATTGGTCTGGATTTCAGTTTCCCCTGAATAAAACAATATATATTGTCTCTGATACATAAACCTGATCAATAAACAGGGCTATATAGTGTTGAAGTAACTATGTCGGAATACATACTGTCCCCAGGGACACAATAAAAGAAGGAATTGTCAAACAAAGCTACAGTGGGCTAACCCCCCCTTTCTGACTCTCTCTTTCGAGAAGACCTTATGAGTAAAAGGGCAGGGAGGAGAGGAGAAAGAGGCAGGCAGAAGGTCAGAGTCAGAGTGAGATGAGGAATAAAAAAGGGCAAGACAGCAATATAGAGATTTGGTAAACCTACACAGATTTGACAAAAAAAAAAACTCATAATAAGTGGAAAAGAGAGAGGTTAGATATTAGAGTACAAACAAGAATAAAGTTGAGGACTTCCCAATGTTCTGACAGAAAACAGTTCATGTTCTGACAGAAAACAGTTCATGTCCAGATTTTGACATGAACTCCTGCTGTAGCCCCTGCTTGTGGTTTGAGTGTAAGATAGATCTCATGAATATGTATGTCTACATCTTGTAGATGTGTGTTTGTGTGCATGTCAATGTTTGCTTTCCTTTTGACCAAGACATCTCATTACAAAATGTGATGGGTGCTGGGGATGGAAGAGGGGGTTCCATACTATAAACCCCGGGATCAAATCCATCAGCCTTCACTCTACTCCAGAGAGGAGCAGCGCACAGTAATGATGTTGACTCAAGTCTGATCCGATGTGTACTTTCTCGTCACTTGGCGTGCCTAGAGAGGGAGGTTTGCATTTGTGGATGTTTCCTTTCAAGGAGTAGTGTGCTTAACCAGTAGAGTGACAAGAGGCTACAGTGAAATCTACAGTACACCTGGCCAATAATGTTGCCTTATTGGTGTTAGGGAGCAAACAAGAGTAAAGAGCACAGTTAGCTATACTAGCAACAGTTAAGTCAGTCACAGAGTGGCTCACAGATTCTTATTGGCCCGCCGAAAGTGGTTTCTGGTTCTGGAAGTACAAAAAGAAATGTAGATAATTTAATTTACATGTTTGTGAAAAGAGAGACCTTTATGCAAAACCTGGAAATCACCTTCACTTAAATATATTTGCGATACTAATCCTTTACTGTAGCATTGCACCAGTGAAATTCCCCCCGCTTTCTCCCAGTCCTTTTCTGACTCCTTCTCCTACCCCCCCCCCCCCACACTGCCAAAAAGAGCAAAGAATGATTTATAAATCTTTGGCTGGTAAACAGTTATTCAAATTGTCGACAGATTTATTTAATCAGTGGAAGACAGAGCCAACAACACATGAGCTGGCTGCCTGCAGGTATGTGTGGATGTTAATCATGAGTGTACTTAGAAAACAGGGAAAAGAAGCTTCATTAGCCAAGATCTTTAACAAATAGAGCGGCAGAGGAGGAAGGGACACGGGGGGTGATTTGCTGGGAGAGGATGGTAGAAGAAAAGGACAGTGACAAGGGTGACGAGTGGTAAAGAGTGAGGAAGATGTCATTCCTTGACATGTTTCGATGACAAAAATGTGTGCGACACGGGATTAGAATACACAGATGACAATCTATTAACAACAAGGCTAATAAACATATACAAACAGATTGATTAGGCATAGTTTTTTAAAGGATGATTGAAACATCTCCTCATTTTGCAGCTCCTTACACTGTAAAATCCTTCCAATTACTATGCCATATGAATAGTATTGAAATGCAGTAAGAAGCAACAGGACATGGCTGCGTGCGTTTGGGCATGTGTAGCATGTGTAGCATTAAAGTGTGATACTTTCCAGATTTTAAACAAGCTCTCACATGAATGATGTTTAACTTCCCTCCATGGCAAAAAATCACAAAGAAGCATGGCATGGCAGCCGAACAAGAATGGCATTAAGTTGGATTCATACCTCCGGATCGGATGAAATTCGTCCGTCCGTTCGAAAACGTTGTCTCCAGTGCTACCCTTCATACCTCTGCCCGGTTTCAGCATTGTGCTTGTTTCTACTGTTCTGCTATATTAACTGTCATAACATATAAGTCCTATTCACATTAGTATAGATATTATTATAGTTACTGTTACTTTTTAGTTGCTTGCATCTCTGGAAGTTTGTCCGTCTCTCTATCTTTGTGTCTGTCTTTGTCTCTCTCTGTCCAACTGTTTGTCTTTTCTCTCTTTCTCTCTCCCTTTCTGTCTCTCCAACCGGTCAAGACAGATGTCCGTCCTCCATAGAGCTGGGTCTGTCTGGCGTTCCTGCCTGTGATAGGGAAGGTTTACAGTGCCACCGTACTCTATGGGGGAATTGGTTGCGTCGTATCTTAAAGAGCTCATAGTACCGTACCACCGGACTAGACCGCTGCGCTCTGAGAATGCAGGGCTACTTGTTGTTCCTAGAGTCTCCAAAAGTAGAATGGGAGGCAGAGCCTTCAGCTACCAAGCTCCTCTCTTGTGGAACCAACTCCGAAGTGTTATTCGGGAGGCAGGCATTGTCCCCATATTTAAGAGTAAACTTAAAACTTCCCTTTTTGATAAAGCTTACAGCTAGGGCTTACGAGCCCTCCGTTGTTATTTTTAAAGCTGAGTTTGCAGCTTAATGATGCTGCTATAAGCCTAGTCTGCCGGGGGATAATACTTTACCTAATACTCTGACCTTTTCTCCTCTCTGTCTGTGTCATTCATGTCTCATCAATGCATGTCACTAATTCAACTTCTTCCCCGGAGTTGTTTGTGCTTTGTCGTCTCGCAGGTCTCTGCTGATCGTGGTGGTGCCTGCTGCTGTGGTCCTGCATGACGCTTCCTGCTACTTCTATAACTATTAGTCATTTATACTGTCACTAGTCTTATAAATTATATAATTTGTAGCCATAAAAACACCATCAGTGGTATGTCTAACTGTATCGTAGCTGCTATTGCCCCTACTCATCATTGATCATGTTCGTCATAATTATTATCATTTTCATATTCTATCACCTTAGATGTGCTTGTTCCTACTATTCTGCTGTATTAACTGCCATAACATATTAGTCATATTTATATTACTATAGATATTGTTATAGTTACTGTTACTGTTACTCTTTGGCTGCTTGCATCTCTGGAACTGTGTCTCTCCCTCTGTCTTTTGTCTGTCTTTGTCTTTCCATCTTTCTCTCTCCTTTTCTTCCTCCCCAACCGGTCAAGACAGATGTCCATCCTCCACAGAGCTGGGTCTGTCCGACGTTCCTGCCTGTTATAGGGAAGGTTTTCGTTGCCACCGTACTCTACGGGGGAATTGTTGGGTCTATGCCTACTCTGTAAAGTGTCCTGAGATAACGTTTGTTATGATTTGGCACTATAAATAAAATTGAACTGAAATTGAATTGAGTTGAATTGAATTGAATTGAATTGAATTGAATTGCTGGGTTTATGTAAATTATAAGTAAGTCATAGAGTGTGGTCTTTACCTACTCTGTAAAGTGTCCTGATATAACTTTTGTTATGATTTGGCACAATAAATAAAATTGAATTGAATTGAATTGAATTATAGATGTTACACACTACATCCTCTAGAGGGGAGTGCCTTGTTGCAAATTACCGGCATAGACAGATGCAAACAAGGCGTCTGTAGAGGAGATGATTTTGCTGTTTGTCATCATTCATTGAAGTCAGTAGAAGCTGAGCGTCCGACTGTGTAAAGCGCTGTGGATGAATGAGAAAGAGGTTGCCCCGGTTACTTGTGATAAGTAGCTGATTCTGAACAACAGATGAAGGGTTTCTAGAGCGTATTTAGTCAATGAAATGTACACACAGCAGTGTATATTTCACATTTTAGGGGAAGCTAAGCTTCCCTTGCAGTCTTAGAGCAATCACCACTATACTATACCTACTGTAGGCTCAAAATTAAACTTATTAACTATTTGTATACTGTATCTTAATAGAGAAGGCAAAGAGTGGCATCCAACACAGTCAAACCACTATGGGGCCTTGAAAGTCTATATCAGGGGTGTCAAAGTGATCCAGTAAAGGGTCGCTGTGGCTGCAGGTTTTCATTCCAACCAAGCAAAAACACACCTTGTTCTTGCTTGGTTGGAATGAAAACCTGTAGCCACAGCGGCACTTTACTGGATCACTTTGACACCCCTGGTCTATATGGTATGGCTTGAAGGAACTCAAGGACATTCTCAAAATATCTGACTCAAATTATAAACAAAAAAATAATATTCTGTTCTTCAGTAAAATTGAATAGGATGAATTGATATTGCTATTTCACAGTACTGAATAAGCCCCTGATGTCGGGAAAGGGAAAACAGGAATCTTTGTGTCCGTCAGATACTTTGAAAATATTGTTTACCTTCTGCAAAAAAAAAAATGCTGCCGCCAGCTTGTAGTTTATTGAAGTAACGATGTTGCCACGTTAACTGGATTAACAGGGGAGGATATGTTTTGCCAAGAATCCTCCAACTTGTCAGAACAATCCCATTTTAAGACACAAAAGGTTTTGTTTTATGGCTACTGTCACCTTTCATTTTTTTTAAATGCTTAATAGAAAAAAAAGCCTGCCAATACATTATATATCTTCACTCTTTTGGTTTGTTTGTGTTAAGATAGTAGTTTCTGGTATTTTTTGTTATTTTGTGCTGTTTTTCTTTGTAATGCAAAAGTGTTCTTATTGAGGCACTAAAGCCAGAGAAAAAAGCGATCAGTTAAACATGAATAAAAGAGAAACAGCAATGAGTCAGCTGTGAGGACAGTGGCCTTGACTGCCTCTTCACCTGATAATGATTTTGATCTGATTTGTCACAAGATGATGCACAGTTGACAATTACCTCCCTACTGCAGCACTCAGTGAAAAAAAAAAACACTCTCACTGTTTTCTAGCCCACATACGCTCAGGCACGCACACACATACACTCAGGCATACACACACACACACACACACACACACACACACACACACACACACGCTCAGGCACACACACACACACACACACACACACACACTCAGGCGCACACACTCAGGCGCACACACACGCACGCACGCACGCACACGCACACGCACACGCACAACTCTTTTTGTACCAGGCTATAAACATACTTATTTCTGCTGTAAAGTTGGGCATTTAAGATGAGGCTCTACAGGATTTGACTCACTTTTAGAGCTAGACTAAAGTGGCCATTTGAAGAATTGCCTTTTTTTGGCACTCCCTTGTTTTCCTAATTGGTGTTTAGGAGCAAAGAAGAGTAAAGTGAGCAGTTAGCTACACTTAGCTACAGTAAAGTCAGTAACAGAGCAGCTTACAGTTTCTGATGGTCCTGCTGAGGAACATTTCTGTGTCTGAAAATATAAAAACAAATGTATATTAGCCTATTTTTATTTCAAGGTGATTTAAATGATTGTATGTCTGTTGCCAAAGTGGAGTTATCAAACTAGTGAGTGTGACACACTTTGCTAAGTTTCTACCACTTTGTTGTCTAACAACTAAGAACAATCATCATTTTCTCTTGAACTAGTCAAATGATTGCAGCCAACAGTTTCTGTTCTACTCTCATTCTCTTCTTATTGTTCTGCCATTTGCTGTGCTATTTGCTGAGACCACTCGGTCCAGCCTCCAACCTCTTGAACACAATGCCGAGATAAGGTGGATTTAGGTGCCCTGTCTCTCTTTGTGTTTCCCAAGCGAAATGTCAACAATACAAGGTGTCCTGGGGCGTGGCTCACACTTAATACCTCTCCTCTATCAGTCTGCCTGGCCTCTGATCCCCTTTTGATACCACACCATTCCATTAAACCTCTGAGAGGATCTGGGCCCCTTATCCGGCATGGATATACCCGTGTTTTTCATGGCCATTCTTCAAGTGTGGCTTCTCCTGGAGTTTGTGACGGCGAGCAGAAACAACGACCAGCGGAACACATACTCCAGAGAGACCCTACTGCAGCTCGGACTCCATCCTCTACACGCCTTCGCCGTAGACTCGCTACCGAAGGAATTACTGCGGAGTAACTCAACCAGCCATGACAAGTCCACACACAAGAACAATAAGGTAACCAGAAGGGGGAAGAGAAAGAGCGGAATCAGAGCCAGGCTCAAACGGGAGACTTGTAAACAACGGCCGCTTCCATCTATCGTCCTAGCTAATGTTAGATCCCTCCGGAACAAAACGGACGAGCTACAAGCTAACGTTAACCACATGCATGAGTACAGGACTGCCTCGGTTCTTGCTTTCACTGAGACGTGGTTAAATAAGAACGATGATGACAATTCCCTGCACGTTGATGGCTTCGGCCCCCCTCTAAGACTTGATCGAGACAGTGAGCTCACCGGTAAACAACATGGCGGCGGCGTGTGTCTGTATGTAAACACACGCTGGTGCTCAACGATCGTCGTGAGGGAGAAACTGTGCACCCCGGACATTGAGCTTCTGGCTGTCTCCCTTCGCCCTTTCTACCTACCCAGAGAGTTTCCTCAGCTCTTTGTCATCCTGGTTTACATCCACCCCAGAGCCAACGCAGTCACAGCCACTGAACACATCACAGACTCTTTAAACAAACTGGACCACATTTCACCGGACTCTCCCAAATTCATCTTGGGTGATTTCAACCACTGCTCCCTGGACAAATCATTAAAAGGTTATCAACAGTATATCACATGCCACACACGCCAGGAGAAGACACTGGACAAGTGCTATGGTTCAGTACCCGACGCATACAGATCTGTCGCCCTCCCCCCTCTGGGCTCTGCTGATCACCATGCCATCCTGCTTGCTCCGGCTTACATCTCTGTCATGAGAAGGGTGAAGAAAGTTGTCAAAAACATCAAGCAGTGGACCAACGAAAGCATCATCACACTCTAAGGATGCTTTGAATCCACTGACTGGGACAAACTCCTGGCCCCCTCTGATGACATTAATGAACATGTGGACACTGTGTCATCGTACATTTCCTTCTGTCTGGACAACATCATCCCCTCCAAAACGGTCACTATCTACCCCAACAACAAACCCTGGATCACCAAAGAGCTCAAGGATATCCTCAACAAGAAGAAAAGGGTCTTCTTCACCGGCTCTGAAACGGAGAAAAAGGAGGTCAACAGAGAGGTCAAGCATGCCATAAAAACTGCCAAGCCGGAGTACAAGAACAAAGTGAAGGAGTGCTTCACTCACGGTAACCTCCGCTCAGCCTGGCAGGGACTCAAGAACATGGCTGCTGTGAACACTGCTGCCAGCAACACAAAAACCATCCAGGTTTCAGGCAGCAGCTCTTCATCTCTCCCCAACGACCATAACTCTTTCTACACAAGGTTCGAGCAGGACAACACCACCCAGCTGGAAGAAGCGATGTCCAAGCTCAAGCCAAGTGACTCAGCAGCCTTCACCTTCAGTGAAGAGGACGTGGTGATAGCCCTCAGGAAGACAAGGGAGAACAGCTCACCTGGCCCAGACAACATCAGCGGCTGCGTCCTGAAGCACTGTGCTGAGCAGCTAGGGGGCGTGTTTCAGACCCTGTTCCAAAGATCCATGGACAGCAGCATAGTCCCCCAGCAATGGAAACAATCTACAGTTATCCCCATCCCCAAGAAGAGCGCCGTCAAATGTTTGAATGACCTCCGGCCGGGGGCCCTCACCTCTCTTGTGATTAAGGCCATGTCGAGGATCATAAAACAACACATCATCAGGGAAACCCACTCCCAGATGGACCCGCTCCAATTCGCTTATCGAGCTGGCAGGGGCGTCGATGATGCAAAAACATTCATAATAGACACGATTCACAAACACCTAGAGCGCCCCAACACCGCAGCCAGACTCCTGTTTGCAGACTTCTCCTCTGCATTTAACACCATGCAGCCCCACATCCTGGCTGACAAACTCTCAGCCCTCTTTCATCTGGACCAACTGCTAATCCTGTGGATACTGGACTTCCTGACCAACCGTTCACAGAGAGTCCTGGTCAACAGCACCTTTTCCGACCTCCAACACACCTCAACCGGCTCCCCTCAGGGCTGTGTGCTCTCACCCCTGCTCTTCATCCTCTACACCGATGACTGCAGAACCACACAGCCTAACTGTCATCTGGTGAAGTAAGCTGACGACACCGTCCTCCTGTCTCTGCTGTCAGGCCCATCTCTGCACCACGGACCAGCTCTTCAGGAGTTTGTGGAGTGGTGTGACAGCTCCTGCCTGGAGCTGAATGTCAACAAAACCAAAGACATGGTGGTGACCTTCTCCAAAAAGCAGAGGGAACTGGCTGCATCAGCAAACACCGTGATCCACGGGAAGCCTGTTGAAGCAGTTGAGGAGTACAGGTACCTGGGCACCATCTTCGACAGCCTGCTGAAATTCTCCTCCAACACAGAGGAGATTCTCAGGAAATGTCAGCAGCGGAAATACCTCCTTAGGAAGCTCAATTCCTTTGGAGTCAGCAAGAACATCCTCCTGACCTTTTACTACTCCTTCATCGAGAGCATCATAACGTTCTCCATCACATGCTGGTTCTACTCCACCAGCCTCCAGAACAGAAACCGCCTGCAGAGCGTAGCCACGGTCTGCTCTAAGATCATTTGACTTCCTGTTAGAACTCTGTCGACCATCCACGAGCAGCAGACACTCAGGTTAGCTGGTCGGATCATGCAGGACCCCTCTCACGCTCTCTTCTCAGCGTTTGAGTGGCTCCCCTCAGGACGCCGTCTTCGCTGTCCCTGCTGCAGGACACAGAGGAGAAGAGCAACCTTCATCCCCAGGGCTGTCCACCTCCTCAACTCCTGACCCCTCTGACCATCCCCCTCCCCACTCTTGACACTTCACCCCCCCCCCCCCCCCCGGACACCATCACCCCCCCCCCCCACTCCAGACACCCTCCCTTGACACCCCCCCCCCCTCCCCCCCGGACACCCCTCCCTTCACCCCTCCTCCTCCCCTCTCCAGACACCCTCCCTGGAAACCATCACCATCAACCCCCCTTCCCACCTGTGACACCTTCCCTGGACACCTTCACCCCCTGGACACCACCACCCCCCCCCCCCCCCTGGACACTTACTGGACACGTGAACTGGCTATCTACCTCCACTCCTGTCCTCAAAGCTGTGAACTAATGGTTTGATGCACAATTCCACTTATTCTGTTCACTCCGTTTATAATGTTACTCCGGTCTGTTGCACTACGCCACTTATTTATTCTGTTTATAATGTTACTCCGGTCTGTTGCACTACTCCACTTACTTATTTATTCTGTTATTATGTTCACACCGGACTTATTCTGTTACTATGTTCTTACTGGTCCACTTGATTCTGTTAGTTATGTCAATTTATGGTATTAATGCACTACTCCACTTTATTCTGTCTATCAGGTCTTATATTGTATCCATCACAGCACTATGGTCACTTTATTTTTCAGTATTCATCTGTTACACAGAGCTAGCATATATTTTGACTGCTGTTTTCCTGCCATGCACCTTATCACTTTATTATTTAGCTTATAGTTATATATAATACTTATACTCTATTACTGCACTATAGTTCTGTTTACGTCTGCTCATTACACACATGTACAGTATCATGTCTGACCTCATCTGAATCCGATCACTGTCCACTTATATCTTTTCTGCACTACAGTTCTGTTTATACCTGTTTTAACAGTCTACTGCATGTTTACATCTTATACACCCGTTCACATTTCTGCTTACATCTGACACACGCATGTCTTTCTACATCTCACGCCGAAGATGTTCTCCGTATCTAACCTGTACTAACACACTAACATCCTGACACTTTTTCTTACCTGTACTAACACACTAACATCCTGACACTTACTCTTCTCTTACACTTTATTCTTGTGTTAGGTTAAATGTTTTTGTATAATTGCACTGTCGTTATTTGCTGCTCTGTGTGCCCTGAATTGCCCCCCGGGGACAAATAAAGTTTTTTGAATTGAATTGAATTGAATCTTCCATTTGCTCTACTGCAGTCATGCAACCACCAGTGATGAACTACACGCTGCTTGTCTTGCCCTGGGGTGTGTCTGCATGTCCAATCTAGAGCATAATACTTGCATGTCTTTGTGGACATAACCGTGTGTGTGTTTGTGTGTAAATATGTGTACTGGTGTAGGTAAGTGGCTGTTGACAGTCCTGCTGGCATTGAGCGGAGTGCCTTGAGTGACATGTGGTATTAAAAGTGTCAGTGTTGGCTGACACTACTGTGATAAGGAGCTAGTGAGAGTCATCCTCATTAAACATCAATCTTGCCTATCTTACAGGCTTGTTGCCCTGGGCGACATCCTGCCTGAAAAAACTGATGCAAAAAAAGAGAAGAAAAAACATTTCACCTGATGGTTATTAGGTTTTGTATAGATCTGATAGACATATTGAATGAAGTATTGTATTTTTGTCACACCTACCAGTCAACATATGAGCAGATTAAGTCAAGTTAAAGGTTGCATGTGTTTGCTTATTTTGAGTCTTAAATTAAAGACTAGTCATCTGTTAAGTATTATAGGATTAAAATAGTTTTGTTACCAACTGCAGATAGTGTTTCTTGTCTCCCTCTTTCTTACACTCATTCACTTGCTTCCATCAAAGTGTGCACACACACACACACACACACACACACACACACACACACACACACACACAGTGGCAGGGAGAGTGGTATATCAGTTCTCCAGCCATTCTAATGTCTCAATGTCTCTCTGTGCTTATCAGTTTTCCTTGGAGCGCTAAATAGAAGCACTGTGAGTGGGGATTTCTGACTGACAAAGCAGAACCCTGCATTGTGGCAGTCTATTGAAAATAGTGGCATGGATTCAGCTACAGGAGTGCATGTACACACACACACACACACACACACACACACACACACACACACACACACACACACACACACACACACACACACACACACACACACACACACACACACACACACACACATGCACACACAAAGCCTCGGGCGAGGTTCATAATCCTGTTATTAATACTATACAATAATATACAAGAGCTTGTCAAGGTGAAACTGGTGCAAAAATACCAACTATTTTAGCTACAAGTGCATGGAGTGCACATATTATAAGGATTATATGAGCACTCATTCAGGGAATATGTAGGGTGCAAAAGTCTGGGTTTCACATGTACCTCACATTCAACATTACGTTTATCATCATTGTGTACAGGCATCCTGTGTGTAGCAGCAGCCTGGGTTGCAGTGGAGATTGCAGCACAAATGTAGTAGTTTCCAAGGACAGCAGTTAAAGTAGAGAAGTGGGGAATTTTAAATGAAGTGTTACCTTTCACTCCTGATTTTCATACATGCGAATATATATGTTAAGATAGATACATAAAATATACATACAACATCCCACTTGTTTCTTTTAACTGCTTAAAGTGAAAAGGCTCTTTTTAGGTAAATACACTCATCAAATAAGCCATGGAGACATTGTTTGTCGGGCACAAACAACTAACGGAGAAATCCGGGACAGTCGCTTACAGCTAAATGCGGCTAACACGGATAAGCTAGGGGCGGCTAGTTGAGCGCATTTAAACAGCTTTTTTAACCACTAACACTGCTCCAAATAACACCAAACCTCTACAGTAGCATGATAATTCGATTCAATTCAATTCAATTTTATTTATAGTGCCAAATCATAACAAAAGTTATCTCAGGACACTTTACAAACTAGGTAAAGACTACACTCTATGATAAACATAGACCCAACAATTCCCCCGTAGAGTACGGTGGCAACGAAAACCTTCCCTATTACAGGCAGGAACGTCAGACAGAACCAGCTCTGTGAAGGACGGCCATCTGTCTTGACCGGTTGGAGAGGAAGAAAAGGAAAGAGAAAGAGAGAAAAGACGGACAGATGGACAGAGAAAGACAAAGAGTCCAAGATAAGAGTCCTTACACATTAATCGAGGCACCAACAATGTAGATAGTGACATCAGAGTTTATTAACCTGTTCTTCCCGGAGTCCCCGCCGGCGGGGGCTATCAGGCAATATAACAACATCCCCCTCTGCAGCAACATGTAGCTTGCATACAGACACACATGCTGCATACCCACAGAAAGCTAAGAATCTCTTCTACACGCTCATATAAAGCATTCGTATGACCAACAAACACAGTTACAACACAGAGCAATCAAACAATGTGAGGCGAAAAAACAGAAATACGAGCAACACAGACAACTAAAGCTGACGCAGTGGCTGCTCTGATGTCAGCAAGATTTCACTGCATCCACTCCATAGCAGAGTCTCCATACGTTCCAAAAATACTATTTTTATCCCTCTACGACCAAGTTTCACTGATCCAGCAGCCAAATATGACAGAAAAGAACAAGCGCATTTGAAAAACAAAACCAGAAATGCTGTCTTGCCTTTGTAGTGTCACAGTGAAAAGTTTAATCCACAGAAATAAAAACCGCTGAAATGGAAGGACTACATCTCCCAGCATGCTTTGGAAGTCTTTCTGGCTTCTTTGACCTGCTTAGCCCGCTTTTCAAAGGCTCTGATTGGGACAAAGCGCCTGTCCGTCACGTAGTGTAGCTCTTCCTTATCGCTTTGTGATTCCCTAGTCGTGTGGTTAAACTGAAAACAATGCTCAGAACTTGATTCTATTGGTTCTTACGATTCCAACGAGTTGTCATGCTTCAAGATTGACCAATGGGGACGGAAGATATTGCCACGCGTAAGGACAAAGGGCCTCTGTCGCGCTAGCGCTAAAAGGTTGTGACGCACAGTGAAACACTGGAGGCTGGTTAGACGCAAGAATACACGGACTGACACTAGCTGTTTGGCTGCTTTTATGCACTTTATCTTCCTGTGGCTGTGCAAGCCAAGGATTTGTCTCTTGGAAATAGTTGTTTGCAGAATATTTTGTTGTGCACTTTGCTGTTGCTTTTGCACTTTGTGGTGGCACTTGTTGCTGATTTCCATCATTATTGTTACTATTTTTTATTACTATGTCCCTAGTATTATTATATTATTACAGTTATTGTTGTATTATAGTGAATACAGTAATCTGACCCTGTTAGAGACAAATGTAGTCCTTTTGTAGGGTTTATGTGTGTGTGTGTGTGTGTGTGTGTGTGTGTGGGGGGGGGGGGTGTCTTATTCATTTTTTCATTTTTTTCTTCAAAAACTGTTTTCTCTTAGACCCAAAATGACATTTAAATTAAATTAAATTAATTTTACAACGTGTCACCTAAGAAATCTCAAATGGCACTAATGGTGCCAGATTGTGCCAAATATGCCAAACTTGAGGACGCCAATATATTTATATATATTTTAATAGTGCTGCTTACACTTCTGATGGAATCTCACAAGTGTTACCTTTTTGTAATACCAAGATAATGCACATAAAGCTTGTAATTACAGAGATATACCCTATCTATTCTGAGCATGTCATTTTCCAGCAGGAACCTCATAAAGAGACTCATGGAAGAACAGGTTAAGAGTGTTTTAAAAGACTCACCAACTCGAGCGGTACCAGCTCTTCTTGTAGTAAAGTCCATTCAGGTCAATTACCAAATGCAATCCAAAAGGAAAACGTGTAAAACACGTAAACCTTGTGGTTTTTGGCAGTTTGGTGAAATATCTTTACCCCAAACCACCCGTAGCCAGTTGCTGGAATGGCAATCTTCTTCAAGTACGCCTTCTTTAGGTCAGAAGCTCTCCTAGGAATTATGAAGTCGTACTTTTCGAAATGTTTGCTGCAGACACAGTAATCCCGCGGCCTAAACATCTCGATCGGCTTCTCAATGTCCAGATTTAAAACAATAAGCAACTGGTTTATCAGAGCACGGTCATCAGACCCTAATGGCAGCCTATGAAATGTTTTTGGGTTGTAAGATTTAATTTTAGTTTTGCAGCCGGGAAAGATACAAAAAGGCACCATTCTGTCTCTCTTCACTTCTAGTTGCAGACTAGTTGGCTTTTCCTGTGCGTCTTCCAGCAACACAGGCCCCCTGCTCCCTGACCTCTCGCGTAACGTTTCTGTGCTGCAGGAAAGATGCTGTGGGACTTTTTCAAACATTTTAACATTTATTATTAACTTATCAAGCTACAAGGTTTACGTGTTTTGCTGGAATGAATCATCAATGGGCTCCTTCCTTTTGGATTGCATTTGTAATCTACTTGATCGACTTTACTACGAGAGGAGCTTCCACAGGTCGAGTAGGTAAGTCTTTCAAAACACTCTTTTAATAAACTCTGGGTTCACTAACTACATTGTTGGTGCTTCAGTTAATGTATAAGGTGTCGTGATTGGTTCTGGACAGTTTCTCTCTCCTTTTTAGTCGTTGTTTTTGTCTCCCTCTGTCTGTGTTTTTCTGTATGTGCTTTCTTTCTGTTTTCTGGTTTCAGTTTGTTTTCCTGGCAGTTGATTCTTGTTGGCACTAATCACCTGCCACTCTGTATATCAACCCATTACTGAGCCTCACTCAGTGCCGGATCATACCCTCAACATACCCTGATGTCTCCCTGTGTACCTGTCCTCTTGTGTCCATTCATCGTATCCGTTCTCTTCGTGTTTTTCCTTTGTGTTCAGTCAACCTTTTGTAAATAAGTTTTATTAAATTTGTTAATACCGTCTCCTGAGTTCTGTGTCTGCATTTGGGATCCCTCCTCCGCATAGTCTCCGTCATCACACATGACGTAAGGACTCTTTTCATACTACTGTAGAGGTTTGGTGTTATTTGGAGCAGTGTTAGTGGTTAAAAAGATATTTTAATGCGTTCAACTCGCCGCCCCGAGCTTATCCGTGTTAGCCGCATTTGGCTGTAAGCGACTGTTAGCAACTATCCCGGATTTCTCCGGTATATGTTCGTGCGCTTATTTGATGAGTGTATTTGCCTAAAAAAAGCCTGGGAGGATTTTACACCAGAATTTCACTTTAACACCAGTCAATTTCCATCGACTCGCTTGTTAAAATGTTAAAATGCCTAACTTTACAACAGAAATAAAATTGTTTACAGCCTGGTAAAAATACAAACAAACAAAAAAAAACCTTTTTGGTCTCTATAGATAGTTTCCCCATTCATGACAACCGTACGGGGGTGAAAAAGTGACGGGTGCCGTCACAGGTGGCAAGCATAGCTTCATTTAGCCTGCCTCAGCTCCATCAACACTCCACCTTTTTTGCCAATTTTTGGATTAGGTATGGTTTGGCACCACCGGAGCCACCTACTTCAAGCTAAATATAGGCTCATAAATCCCTGAGTGATGTCACAGAGACTACATCCATATTTTTTTTACAGTTTATGGTTGGAAGCCATGGAAGCTCCATGCTTTAAGTGTGTTTTTTGCGCAAACCAAAACATACATTTTCTGTACACACATTGTACGATTTAATCAGCTGGTCAACGTGCTGGTGCTCCAAATACTTTTGTTCATTGTCAATTCCAATCGAGTTAAGAAATGGCTTCAGCCTCAAAGATGTTGCATAACATAAAAAGTGAGCTTTACTCTGTGCAATTCTTCTTTTAAACACAACACAAGGACTAAAATAACAAATTAGACCACCAGTTTTGTAGTTAGTATATCCATCAGAGTTAAAACTGAAGGTAACTTGTTCAGAGTTTGCACATCTTTAGATACAATGTAGCATGTGCCAGTGTACCATTCCTATTTCTCAGGAAAGACGATAATGCTTGAGTGTGGTGTTGTAAACTGTGTGGTGATATTGATCTTGCAAAATGAAGTGCTCTAGCAGAATTCCAAGCAGATTGAAATACCTTTTTCTCATGCTCATTTTATCAGGTGCAAAATCAACCACTTTGTGCTCAATTATCATGTCAAAAGCAAAAAATGTTCTTGACTATTGATCACGGAAATGTCAAATTGCCAGGCATTATCATTTCTTAGGGAGGAAAACACTGGACCCTCGCAAAAACCAATCAAGTGCACATCAAACTGGTTTCCCACCTCAAGGTACTCTGTTCATCTTTGGAGACTAGGAGCTAGGTTATTTCTATTCATGACTCACTGCTGATCCTTTTCTCATCCTGCTGCATCTTTTCCTCTTTTTCCACAATCCACTAACAACTTCCAAATTCAAATGGACTTTTCTCCTGTGCCTTCAGCAGCCAATCACATCATTTAGCAGCATATGTTGCACTAATTATCATCAGGTTTCCAAGCCGAACTGCCTCAGTTCAGAGGCCGTATTGGACCCAGTCTTGATGATGAGTCACTGGCCAAGAGGCTGGCACCAATGGGGGTTATGTCCTGCAGTTCGATAATTTGCATGAGGAAACCAGCAGGGTTTGGCTTTAAAATATCAGGGTCAGTGGAATGATAGAGAGACACCCTCTTCTTTTTAATCAATGTGGTGTCCTGAGGCCTTGTGCAAGGCTGTTCTGAGAATTATTGAGAGCGCTTTCCTTTATGTACTCTGCTCATGCTGAACATTTCGTTGACAATCAGCATTATTGGATCAGTGCTAGATACACTCAACGCCATCTGGGCAAGTATTAGATACCATGGATTCTCCTCCCATTGCTCTGTGTCATGCTCATATCCTTTCCTCACATTAACTGTAACCCACTGTTTGTCTTCTATAGTTTCACTGACATCAGAATCAGAAATACTTTAATAATCCCAGGGGGATATTATTTTTACATATATTAGAAAAACAGAATATATATATATATATATATATATATACATATATACATATATTCTGTTTTTCTATATATATATATATATTATATTATATTATTATATTATATATATATTATATATATATATTTTTCTATATATATATATATACATAAATATGGTCAAATTTAAATTTGCAGAAAGAAATGAATACGTACAGTCGTGAAGTATATACAAAAAAAAAATCAAAAATAATAGAATAATGTGCAAAGAGCAGATTGTTTATGATTGACTCTGTATTACAGAGAGGGGGTGACAGACTCTCCTAGGGATGTGTTGTATAGCTTAAGGACCACAGGCAGAAAGACTTCCTGTGGTGAATCTGAAGGTGCTCCTCTGCTGGGCCAGTGTGTCGTAGAAAGGGTGGGAGACATTGTCCAAGATGGACCGGAGACTGGACAGCAACCTCCTCCGACTTCTTGTTGTCGATGTTGTCTGAAAAGCTGGGGTTAAAAGTCCATTACTGACCATGGAAAAGGCATGTACAATATTCAGAAATGTATTGTATGGCATCTGTTATGCCTGTATGGAAACTAGTTTTGGTGTCAGGATGGTAGATAAGGGAACAGGCACAGTAAGTAAAAGTAAAAATAGGGGTGAGACCTCCTGCTTACGCTTTTTAGAGGACTGTTGACAGAATATATCCTGGTCTAATGGAAAATTAAGGAAAAAAGAAATAGGTTTAAAATGCAAATATAATATCCAAAAAAAAAGAAAAAAGTTGGGGCTGGGCATATGGCCAAAATCTTCTATCCTGATATATAGATGATTTCATTTCATATCATTATTCTCGGTAATGACATGTACCATGATATAGCAGGTTTTTCTGGTAATTCAATACATAAATGATCCATATGAAACAATAATACAAATGAAATAAACACATGGTAACACCTATTTTGAAATATTCCTGTGTGAATTAAATACTTGAGAAATTAAAAACTACTGAGTAATTTCTCTCATTCTTTTGTCGCTTTGACAATATTTATGGTCATATCGCCGAGCCCTACCTGAACTGCACATAATAAACAAAATGTTCACCTTAGGGAAAAGGGTATCTCACTGCAGCCATGGCACGGCTGCAACGCTGAAATGTCAAATTCATGACAGCGCTGTGTCGTCAGTGCTGAACCTTCAGCCTGTGTGTGGTCCAATCAATAGCTGGTACTGCAATAACCCGACAGCGCTCTATTAAAAGGCATGAATGCACCACACCTCTTCCTAGGTTAAAGTACAAACCCTTATATGTATATATCATGTATGTACAATTAAAATGAAATGTCACTGACAAAATAATGACAAATTGTCTGTTATATGACTGTCGCTACATTGAGTATTATTTCCCTAGTGTTTTAAGGAGACACATGTTCCCATGAAAAAAAGAAACCTACCATGTCATAAAGGTTTCTTAACCTTTATGAAAATGTCTTCTTATCTCTTACCAAAGATTTATTGTTCTTCATGTTCAAGCTAATCATTTCATATGATGATCAAAATGTCGTGTCCCATTTACGATGTCACATTACTCTGTTTGTGGTGGAGAGATGTGATATTCACGTCATTTATGTCTACACCGTGTTATGTGTTTTACAGCTTGTTCCATGTGAAAACGTTTTATATGGCTGTGTTGCTTATAACATGTGTATGCCACATCCTTTGTGTTACCACATTGATTGTTCCTCCGGTTTACAGGATATGCCTGGGTGTTTTCCTCCTCTCCCTTAGTATACAACACAC